>NC_061513.1:307598897-307809781 GCF_022539505.1 Lolium rigidum
AAACAACAACCAACGCCCAACCACAAACAAATCTCTGCAGCATCGCTAACTCCTTCTGCCCTGAGGTTTCCACGGTAGCACTCATGCTGCCTGGATCGTGATCTCCAGCAGATCTAGGCAGGCACAAGCCTGCGCTACGCTGTTCATATGCGTTTGCCCCGATCAAGCCTGTTGTGATGTATGTAGCAACGAGTTACAGTCTTAGATATGTTAGGGTTAGCATTGTTCTTCATATTACATGCCTTCTTGGGAGGTGCAACTCTTGTAGGTCTAGGGCCGCCTCTTACACCTATCTTAGGTGAAGTGCAAACTCCCGCATGGACTGGCAGTTTAGTAGATCTGATCCGCTACGCTTGCTCCTTGTTCATGCAAGGATTGGTTTAACATCTCAATATGTTAGGCCTTTACAAAGGCGCTGGAGGATCCAGCCGCGCGCAGGGTAAGGTGCTCTGCTGGCCCTAGAAAGGATGTTCCAGGGATCAACCTCGTGCTGGTTTTTAGGCCCTGTCTAGGATCGCGGCATCACTGGCCGGCGTGCCAGTCGCGAGGCCTCAACCGTGGAGCAGGGATGATCCGAGCCATGCGTGAAAACCCCGACTCGCCGGGGAGATCCTCATTAGCTTCAGCTTCGACTGCCAGGACCACCATGACATCTCGGACACCCTCGGCCTCGGGAATCATGGGTGGATCGGCCCTTTGAGCCGATTCATGCTGATAACCTGCGAGAGCCGATCGAGGCCCGTATTTAACGTTTACGTGTGTGCGCCCGCAGGAAACTCAAGCGAGGCATCATCCACACCTTCCCCGACTCGTGTAGTCAGGGTGGCACGCCCTTGTGATAAACATCGGCGTGCCACATGCATCAGGAGGCTTTGCGTGGTCACTGCCGCTTCCGAGGGACCCGGGCCAGCCAAGTAGCCCCAGTTGTTCCTCCGGCTCTACGGGTGTTGCCCGCTCCCCCGCCCGGGCTGTGGGGTTTCTCGGACGCCAACACATTCTCGCAATGCCCCCGGTGGGACAGCCGACGACATCCACGACATCGCCATCTACATCCGAGATGCCAAGACACTCCGGTCACGTACGAGGATCTGCCCGATGAGCTCAAGAAGAAACATGACGAGATCAAGGTAACCTCGAAGCCGAACTCATCGGCTCCTTCCACCGAACCCGCTTCCCATGGCGCTGTGTGGAAGGGTTTCACACCTATTACACGTGGAAGATCTCTCGAAGCGGCCTTGCACGGAGAGTTTGGGCTAGATTGCCCGTGTATCTTTAATTATAGTAGATTGTATCTAGATTAAAAGTTAGAGTTTGTCTCGTACACGGTGGGATTATTCCCACGTTAGAAAGTCCGCTGGACTATAAATATGTATCTAGGTTTTATGGAATAAACAACAACCAACGTTCAACCACAAACAAATCTCGGCGCATCGCCAACTCCTTCGTCTCGAGGGTTTCTACCGGTAAGCATCATGCTGCCTAGATCTCATCTTGCGATCTAGGCAGCACAAGCCTGCCCACGTTGTTCATGCGTTGCTCGTATCGAAGCCTTTTTGATGGCGAGCAACGTAGTTATCTTAGACATGTTAGGGTTAGCATTGTTCTTCATATTACATGCTTTCGTAGTGCAACCCTTGCATGTCTAGCCGCCCTTACACCTATCTTAGGTGTAGGGCGGCACCCCGCTTGATCATAGTTTAGTAGATCTGATCCGTTACGATTGTTCCTTGTTCTACAAGGATTAGTTTAATATCTCGCAATAGTTAGGCCTTACAAAGGGGGAGGATCCAGCGGCACGTAGGGTGTCGTTCGTTGGCCCTAAGCAGGATGTTCCGGGATCAACCTCGTGTTGGTTTTTAGGCCTTGTTTAGGATCGGCTTACGATCACCGTGCGTGGCCGCGAGGCCCAACTCTGGAGTAGGACGATCCGATTATGCGGTGAAAACCCTAAATCGTCGTAGATCTCATTAGCTTTACCTTGATCAAGCAGGACCACCATATATTCGGACACCTCGTCCGAATCATGGGTGGATTGGCTCTTTGAGCCGATTCACGAGATAACCTGAGAGCCGATCGAGGCTCGTATTTAACGTTTACGTGTGTGCCCCGCAGGAAACTAAGCGAGGCATCATCCACACCTTCCCGACCAGGTATAGGTCGGTGGCAAGCCCTTGTGATAAACATCGGCGCGTGCGACCAGGAGGCTTTGCGGGCCGTCGCTCCGAGGGACCGGGGCCAGCCGCAGCCCTAGTTGTTCCCGGCTCTACCGTGTTGACCGTCTCTCGCCCGCCGGGGGTTTCGACGTCAACACATTCTGGCACGCCCGGTGGGACAGCCTTCGACATCCACAACATCGCCATCTACATCCGAGATGGCGGAAGACACTCCGGTCACGTACGAGGATCTGCCTGACGAGCTCAAGAAGAAACATGACGAGATCAAGGCAACCCTTGAAGCCGAACTCATCGGCTCCTTCCACCGAACCCGCTCCCATGGCGTCAGGTGGAAGGGTTTCACACCTGAAGGCGCACTCGATGGAGTGGATCTGTCCGTCCCGTCGGAGGAACGCACCAGGTCGCTACGGCAGGAGATCAACTACATGGTGGCTCATTCGCTGCACCGCCACTCTGAGAGCCTGGTGAACACCTTGGAGCGTGTCGCTCTGCGCGTCGTCAAGGAAATCATGAGCCACCGGTATTCTCCATCGGGACCAGCTCTGGGGACTTTCAAGGGAGAGATGCCGCTCCAGCCCCAGCCGTTCGCATGGGCAGCACCGGAACTTCTGAACTCATCGGCATACGTCGTCTACAAAATTGGTGGTGATCCTAGTGACTACCAATTCCTACTTGAGGCACCCAAGGAGATCCCGCCTGGATACGCGTGAGCATACGTACCGGACTGCAACGCCTGGGCGCTCTCGAACCAGGCTGCAATAACAGCGGCCTCTGGAACGGCAGGAGGAACGTCAGGAGCCGATCCTGAGAAGCAATCGTGGCTGGCTAAGTACGCCACCCCGACAAACCTCCAAAGCCCAGCTCCTGCAGCTTGGCTTAGAACCGGAAAAGCAAGCATGGCTGGTTAAGTATGCCACCCCGGCGAATCTTCGTGGTTCGACACCTTCAGCCATCACAGCGGATCAGATTTGTGCAATTCTGAAAGATCAGTTCGGTATGATGCCGAAAAGGAAGGCGTTCGGCTACACCAAGCCGTACCCCAACAACTACGAACTGATCCCGCTGCCACCCAAATATCGGCTCCCGGACTTCACGAAGTTTAGTGGATCGGATGGGTCCAGCTCCATCGAGCATGTGAGCCGATATTTGGCACAGCTGGGCACGATCTCAGCGTCAGACGAGTTGCGCGTGAGGTTCTTCGCACAGTCCCTCACAGGATCGGCTTTCGGGTGGTACACCTCGCTACCACCGAACTCCATCCGGACTTGGAAGCAGTTGGAAGAGCAGTTCCATGAGCAGTATCACTCAGAGGCTTCCGATGTTGGCATTGCCGATCTAGCGCAAGTACGACAGAAGCGCGGGGAGACAGTGGCAGAATACGTCCAGCGCTTCAGGACCATTAGGAACCGATGCTTTTCGGCTCATATAAGTGAAAAAGAAGCAGTCGAGTTGGCGGTGGTGGGTCTCTCATCATCAATCAAGGACGTGGCCTCCCAAGCGGACTACCCTTCGTTGGCACATATGGTGCGTAAGCCACCGCATATGAACAGCGCCACCCAGATGTTTACCAGGACAAATTCAAGCGGGTGGTGACTGTGGTTGAGGCAGACGAAGATGAAGGTGCCATGGGAGATCAGGAGGTAGCAGTGGCTGAATGGACTCGAGCGACAGGCCCCGTGACCTCGCAAATGGGTGAAGCCACAAGGCCCTCCAAAAGGGTTCGACTTCGACGTGACTAAGACGGGAGCAGATTTTTGACCTCTTACTCGCGGATAAGCATATAAAGGTACCCGAAGGCCACAAGTTCCCCACGGTGCAAGAGCTGAACGGAAGGCCGTACTGCAAATGGCATAACACGTTCTCCCACACCACCAACGACTGCAGGGTGTGGCGGCAACAGATCCAAATGGCAATAGAAAACGGACGGTTGATTCTCAACCAATACGCCATGAAGGTCGACACGCACCCCTTCCCCGCCGTAAACATGGTGGAGTATACTTACCTTGGAGGGTGCCAGCCGGATTTCTCGTGCCACATCAATATGGTAGATCTTGGACACCACGCTGGCAAGGATGGAGATGAGGGCAGCTGCTCTCATAGAAAAGATACAGAGGAAGCCGCTCCACGCGATCGGCTCCGCCAAGATGGCAAGCGCTACGTCACAGAGGGAGAAGTGAAGAACATAAGATATCAGCGACCTCTCTCTGATCACCTCCTCAACAAGTATGTGAGTCAGTACGACCAACGCCGACGGTCCAGCGATGATGATGAAAAAGATCGTCTGGCTAGAGAAGCCAGAAGACATCGTCGGCATGATCGCGATGAGGAGGAGCACGAGCGTTGTGCCAAGGGAAAGGCAAGGGAGCAAGACGACAAGGACAGGCACTGGGATTGTCCCTTCTTCGAGCACTCGCTGGGATTCAGGAATGAGCCGATTGCCAACAATCGGCAATTGCCCATAATGCAACCGGAAGAAGAAGGAGGCAGCCAACGTGTCCGTGTTCGAGCGCTTAGGACCTCTCCCGCCACAGAGCAAACGAGCTGAGTCCCCTCGGTTGAAAGATCTCGAAGATTCAGAAGACGAGGGAGAAGAAGAAGACAGGTATCACCGGCCAAGGTGGTGCCCTGATGGACTCAGCCGTTCCCAGAAACGCAGGGTTCAACGATTGCGCGGCCCGGAAGAAGCCGAGAGGTTATACTTGCATACATTGAGGAAGGCAAGGCCTGATCCGGCTGCGAAGGTTCAACGAACCCCGGATGAAGAGGGTCGCCCACGGAAAATGGAGTGGCGCCCCAAGCAAAGGAAAGCCGATGATGAAACATCGGCCGGCACAAACATGGTGCTCGTTCTTCCGACAAAGCTTAGCGCTCCACGATTACACGATGCACTCAAGGTGGGCGACAAGCAAGCGCACCAACATGATAAAGTCAGAGATTGGGCTGGTTTTATCTACCGGCCTGAACGAGTAGCAAGAACACGTCAATGAGCAAACATGGCGAGGCCGATCCTTGTGATCGGCCCCAAAAATTTATGAAGGGACATTACAAAACCTTCACCGAGCAAGCAAAGTGCAGGCCGATTCCAGCAATCGGCCAAAAAATTATCCTCACCATACATTTTGCCTGGGTTCAACATGTTATCCGACAGAGCCGATACCATCAATTCTCTTGACAAAATCGGCTCGGGGGGGCACCCAGGTGGATAAAACACGAGGATATGCAACGGAAGCGTCTCATCCTTTGGTGATGGGTATTGGAATATGGGGGCCGATGCACAAGTCGGCCGTAAAAAGAAAAAATTCTGAAAATTCGAAGATTTTCGAGCAAAGCCGATGCATGGCCATCGACTCAAGAGGAATAACTGTTACGATCAGAGGGTCAATGGAGCACGAAGAGGGTTTTTAATGAAAGAACTCCTCAATGGAGTAGTTTAAGGGCTCGGATCCTCTCTTCAAGGACAAGGCCAAGAGCAGCCTGGACGTGCAGATCAGGTCAAGGACGGATTGCATTAGATCCACCAAAGGAAAGGAGCCGATCTAGCCAGCAAGAACTGAAGAAGCTCGGGGGGCAGCTCATCGTGAAGGCTCTCTGCTTTGAGAAGCCGATTTATGTTCAGATCGGCTGGCTCGCGTAAGAAGCTCCTCGGACATGATCAAGCCCAGGTCCATACAGCTAATTTGCGTATCCTCGTCTCTGTTTTTGCCTTGGCTGAGACTCGGGGGGCAACAGGCCTGGTAGGTGCCATATTTTTGAGAGCCGATTGGAGTTACCTCGGCTGTCACTGCATCATGACCTTCTCAGGGAAGAACTGGGAAGGAAAAGCCGTCGTCTGGTACGAGGTTTGGACCGTGCTGGTGCTGCAAGAAAAGGAAGAGACTGGTTTCTCAAATTAGCCGATGAATCGTCATCGGCTGCGGGACTGCAAAACGCCACGGTCGAGAAAAAACAATAATAGCCCGATTCGTTACTATCGGTCTTAGTGTGGCAAGCGGGAGGATGGAAATTGGATTAATGAAAGGGGAAATTGGAAGAACAATTCTCATTAATTCAAAGGAGCAGCTTTACAAGAAGAGCCGATGGCTCTCAAAAGAGGGATCTAGTGCCTAGTGCACCGCTACTCGCTAGTCCTACTCTACTAGTCGTCCGCTGTCCTCATCGTCGCCGTCGTCGAGGTCGTCGGCGCTGCTCCCGGAAGCTCCTCGCCGTCGCTGCCCCAGCCGTCGGCTGGAGCTTCCTCCTCCTCCTCGTCATCATCATCATCCTCGCTATCCGCCCAGCTGCGGAAGCGCTTCGTTGGAGGATACCCAATGGAGGAGGAGGAATCTTCCTCCTCCTCATCTTCTTCTTCCTCGTCGTCATCGTCGTCCTCGCTGTCCGCCCACATACGGGAGCGCTTCTTCGGCGGAAGCCTGGTGGAGGGGGAGGCCTTGGTCCTCTCCGCTTCTCCTCCCTTCTTCTCCTTGTCAGAGGAGATGGGGTGCGCCCCGGAGCGGGGATCGTCCTCTTCTTTGTTCTTCAGCAACGGTTGGAGAGAGAAGCCTGAAGCAGAGGAGGAAGAGGAAGACATGGCTGCAGGAGAGAAGGGTTTTTTGGTTTGGTGAACAGAGCAGAGCAAGGGGATGGAGTGGTGAACCGTTTGGCACAGATAAATAAAGAGAGTGTAGTGGAGATTTAATGCCATGACGGTTCTCGAGGGCGTGATGCCGAAATTGACAATTCATACAGAGAAGCCCAGGAGACGAGGCGTAATGATGGAAGATTCTGCGGCAGTTCTGCTCTGCTACGACATGACCCAACGAAAGAAGAGCATAATGATTTTGGAAATATCATTTCCAAAACCAGCGGGGCATGTGTTATCACCGGATTTTGGCCAAATCGGGAGGTGGGCCGCGATCGGGATGGGCTTGGAAGATTACACGTGGAAGATCTCTCGAAGCGGCCTTGCACGGAGAGTTTGGGCTAGATTGCCCGTGTATCTTTAATTATAGTAGATTGTATCTAGATTAAAAGTTAGAGTTTGTCTCGTACACGGTGGGATTATTCCCACGTTAGAAAGTCCGCCGGACTATAAATATGTATCTAGGGTTTATGGAATAAACAACAACCAACGTTCAACCACAAACAAATCTCGGCGCATCGCCAACTCCTTCGTCTCGAGGGTTTCTACCGGTAAGCATCATGCTGCCTAGATCGCATCTTGCGATCTAGGCAGCACAAGCCTGCCCACGTTGTTCATGCGTTGCTCGTACAGAAGCCTTTTTGATGGCGAGCAACGTAGTTATCTTAGACATGTTAGGGTTAGCATTGTTCTTCATATTACATGCTTTCGTAGTGCAACCCTTGCATGTCTAGCCGCCCTTACACCTATCTTAGGTGTAGGGGCGGCACCCCGCTTGATCATAGTTTAGTAGATCTGATCCGTTACGATTGCTCCTTGTTCTACAAGGATTAGTTTAATATCTGCAATAGTTAGGCCTTACAAAGGGGGGAGGATCCAGCGGCACGTAGGGTGTCGTTCGTTGGCCCTAAGGAGGATGTTCCGGGGATCAACCTCGTGTTGGTTTTTAGGCCTTGTTTAGGATCGGCTTACGATCACCGTGCGTGGCCGCGAGGCCCAACTCCGGAGTAGGACGATCCGATTATGCGGTGAAAACCCTAAATCATCGTAGATCTCATTAGCTTTACCTTGATCAAGCAGGACCACCATATATTCGGACACCTCGTCTCGAATCATGGGTGGATCGGCTCTTTGAGCCGATTCACGGGATAACCCGAGATCCGATCGAGGCTCGTATTTAACGTTTACGTGTGTGCCCCGCAGAAACTAAGCGAGGCATCATCCACACCTTCCCGACCGGGTATAGGTCGGGTGGCACGCCCTTGTGATAAACATCGGCGCGTGCGACCAGGAGGCTTTGCGGGCCGTCGCTCTGAGGGACTGGGGCCAGCCGCAGCCCTAGTTGTTCCCGGCTCTACCGTGTTGACCGTCTCTGCCCGCCAGGGGGTTTCTGACGTCAACAGGAGTATTCCAATTAGATATGAGCAACTGGCAGTGGAGAAAGTACAATTCTGCTAGACGTTGGTGCACTTTACATCCCTACTAAGTTAGACCGGGTTAGTCATTCATATGTAACCTTTGCATTCATTTACATATGACTTTTGCTGATCAATTTGTTCATTTCCTGACAGTAACCGACCTGATCCAGAGTGCAACATCAAGGACATGAAAAAGAACGCGCTGTCAGGAACCCATCTAATTCAAAGTTCAACATCCATAAGAGAAATGGAAGTCGCATATGAAGGAGCAAGGCTTGTTTGGGCAAGAAGTGATAGCCCAGCTTTTTTTTGGTCTGATGTCTTTTAGTTTTCGTTCTGGTGGAAATGTCGCTGCACCATTTGTTTGTACTGCAGCTCCATAGTGCTAGCTGCTAGTACGTTGGCGCTGTCCTACGTCTCGCTTGTTTTGGGGGCACAAATATGCCACGAAACCTTTGTTTTATGTGATCAAACGGTCATCTCTCGCATGTATATGTTCGGGTTCCGATGAAACCTTTTTTGTGATCTCGTACATATATTTGAGTCGGTCCGTGTTTTGTTTTACGATGGGCAGGAGTATTTGTTTTACTACACCATTGCTTATCCGAATTGTATTACTCACTCTATTCAAAAAGTTAGCGGCTCACCTTTTTCCTTCAAGATACGGATGTATCTACACACTAAAAACATATATAGATGAAACCATCTTCAGACAAAGTTTAGTCACTTATGTATGGACGGGGGTAGTATTATTTATGTTGTGCTCCCAAACAAGCAGACATCGGACAGCGCCTGTTTAAAGTTCATATGTGTAATCTTATTCCCTTTGGAAGTTAAGCATTAAACTCTACTAGTACAACCGTGGTGGTCTTGTGATGTAGTACTCTTTTGATGCATTTGTGATGTAGTAGTACGGTACTTTTTTTTGAACTGGTATAGTACTATCTAAGAAGAGTACTCCCTCCGATTCACATTCATTTTACACGAAGAAATATGGATCGGAGCGAGGGAGTAAATTAAACATGGCATCTCGTGCATGAAGCTTGACAGATCGATCAGGTTGGCTAGAATGGCAATACAATGCTCCTCATTAGGCAAATGCATGCCATGTACGATAGTATACATCCAGTAAACAAGTCTATACTGACATAAAAAAGACTACATTGGGGATGAGAGTCAATTGGGGAATCTACAATACATAAAATCTTGCTCGTAGCTGATTTTGGATAAGAGGGTTTTACTCACATTACACGTGCCACTTTCCTTGTCACGCAAAACAAGTTCCAATAAAGGAAGAGGAAAGAAGAGGACATTGTGGGCGAGATTGAACACCTTTTTATGTGTTAAGCCGAGGCCTTGTTTAGCCGAGGATTTCGACTTAGGCCTAACAGACTCAGCACACCCGGAAATAAATTTCCTTGCGCGCACCACCGTCGACAAAAATAACAAAATTAGCACGCAAGATTAAGAACGAAGTGAATTTAAGTAACTTGGTTAGCTTTTCAAGCAATATATTCAGAGAAAGAGCACACATGTCCGACTAGAAATAATCGTAAGAGAAGAACAATAAATCTAAGGCATCCCACTTCATATGCGAAGGGACGCGACAGCCGCATGGATTCATACCTTGAGTCGACTCCGGCTCGTAGAAGGGCGGTCGCGCCTCGAGGATGCCGGCGACGTCTCCACCTCGATCTCACATGTGACTGCTTCTCGGTGGGCGGTGCGCCACGCCATGTAGAAGATCTATCAAAAGAGGAGAGCCCGATGCGCTACCGACGCCTCTACCTTGATAGCACCGGCTTGTTGCTTCGCACCGAGATGCGCCACGTGCAAGATTTAGCGGATGCGCCAATTTTAGAGATATGTCATGATCGTTGTAACAAATTTCAACATGATGATGATTTGATCCTTCACTCGGCCTTGAACATAAGTACTAGTACAGTCTCACAAATTTTTTTTTATCATTATACTTTGCGAGATTTAGCGAATGCGCCAAATTCAGAGATAGATCATGATCATGGTAACACAATTTTCAATGTAATGATGATTTGATGTTGCACTAGACCTTGAACATAAGTACTAGTACGGTCTCACAATTTTGTATCATTATACTTTGCAAGTTTTAGCGGATGCGCCCATTTTCGAGAGGATCATGGTAACAAATTTTCAACGTGATGATGATTTGATGTTGCACTCGACCTTGAACGAAGTACTACTACTCGTCTTACAACTTCTTTATCATTATACTTTGCAAGATTTAGCGGATGCGCCAAATTCCGAGATAGATCATGATCATGGTAGCAAATTTTCAACGTGATGATGATTTGATGTTGCACTCGAACTTGAACAGAAGTACTAGTACAGTCTCACAATTTTTTTTATCATTATACTTTGCGAGATTTAGCGGATGCGCCAAATTCGAGAGATAGATCGTGATCATGGTAACACACTTTTCAATGTAATGATGATTTGATGTTGCACTCGACCTTGAACATAAGTACTAGTACGGTCTCACAATTTTGTATCATTATACTTTGCAAGTTTTAGCGGATGCGCCCATTTTCAGAGGTAGATCATGATCATGGTAACAAATTTTCAACGTGATGATGATTTGATGTTGCACTCGAACTTGAACAGAAGTACTAGTATGGTCTCACAATTTTTATTATCATTATACTTTGAAAGATATAGCGGATGCGCCAATTTCAAAGATAGATCATGATCATGGTAACAAATTTTCAACGTGATGATTTGATGTTGCACTCGGCCTAGAATAGAAGTACTAGTACGGTCTCACAATTTTTTTTATCATTATACTTTGCAAGATATAGCGGATACGCTAATTTCGAGAGATAGATCATGGCCATGGTAGTGACCAATATTCAAGGTGACGATGATTTGATTTTGCACTCGGCCTTGAACAGAGGTACTAGTACGGTCTCACAATTTTTTATCATTATACTTGGACCTTAGCGAAATTCAAAATCTCATAGCGGCAAAACTTCCCGCCTACAAAATACAAAAATTTCACACGCTTCCAAATTCCCATTCTACCCCTGTGGAGATGGCAGCAAAGTCGGTTGGTGGGGGGTCTGCCCGTCATTTTTTGGATCACCACCTCACTAGCCCGGAAACCCTCCCAAAAAAAATTCATTTCCCTCAGACCACCCACCGGAACTTCCCAAGTCCCTCTCTCCCACCTCCACGACCACCGCACCGGAACATCCCCGCCGGACTTCCCTGGCCTACCCGAGCCCTCGCGATCCTCGTCATCCGGCTGCCCGCCGGAGCCGCTTCATCGACGCCGTCATCAACCGGATCGGATCATCCCCGCCGAACCTCGAAACCATATGCTCATCTAGCAGTCTACCGTAGTCGCTTCAGCTGCGGTATCGTCCACCCCACCGGAGCCGCTTCGCCGGATCCGTCGTCCACCGCATCGGATCTTGCTCACCGACACCGCCGTGCACGAACCGGATCCGCTTCACCGGCGCCGTGCATGATCTAAACTCTTCTACTGTCGCTTTTCTATTGCTTGCACTGCAAGTTCTTGTTTAATCTTGGGGGAACCTGTTTGTGCTAACGACGCGCCGTTACGTTTTTGCGAGATGAGATGAGTAATCATGAAGTGTAATGGCCGTCTCTCCAACCCCAAGTAGCACATGTAGCGTACTTCATCACCGGATCTATCAACCCCGGGAAGATCTGTTGTGACTCCCACGAGTGCTTCTCCTAACGTAAGTCCCTTGTTTTAGCGCCATGTTCTGGGTTCAGATGATTGTTTGTCTGAAGCTCTTTTAGTTCATTCCTAGCTATGACCGTAACACGTTGCTATTTTCTACTTCATTGCTAACTTTAAGCGATTGAACATTTTGGTTTGCATTCCCTACTCTGTAGATGTAGCCATCATAACTTCTATCTTGCTCAGTCGTTGTTACAAAAATTATAGGTATTATAGTAACATCCTGCTATTATTTAGTTCATGGCCAATTTTAAGTAATTGCACATGTTGGTTCGCATTCCCTGCTCTATAGCTTTTGGCATCGTAACTTCTATATTTGGTTTACATTCCCTGCTCTGTAGATCTAGCCATCATAACTTTATCTTGCTCGGTCGTTGTTACAAAAATTATGGCCTGCTACTATGTTGTTTGTGCCAATTTTTTACTCCATGAACATGTTGGCTTGCATTCCCTGTACTACAGGTGATGCCATTGTTTTGTATCTAGTTCATTGTAAGTTAACAAAGTAAGGACTTAGGTTGGCATGCTATCACTCTGCTATCTAGCCTGTAGTACAAATAAACTTGTCATACTACTAGATAATAATTTTGCGTGCCATCTTGTTCTTCAAAAGCTGCATTATTGAGTTGTTTCTCTGACTTGGCATGACGCTCACATATGGAAAGCTGAACATATTGGTTTGCATTCCCTCTTATACAAGTTCACAGGTGATCCCACTATCTGGTCCATCCTAAGCTCCAGCATTAACTATCCTCTATGTGTTGCTCATTACAAGTTTATATCCCGAAACATCTTGATTTGCATCCCCTTCACTATAAGTTCGGGAGTATTATTTAGTTCACGGCCAAAATTAAGTAATTGCACTTGGCACATGTTGGTTCACATTCCCTCCTCTTTAGCTTTTGCCATCGTAACTTCTATTTTTGGTTTACATTCCCTGCTCTGTAGATGTAGCCATCATAACTTCATCTTGCTCAGTCATTGTTACAAAATTTATAGCCTGCTACTATGTTGTTCATGCCAATTTTGTACTCCCTGAACATGTTGGTTTGCATGGGACTCGACAAGTAGTAAGTCTCGTTGTTTCATTCTAACATGCTCGTTATATTGGTCGTTGGTATGCGGCATGCACTCTTTGTTTGCTTATTGTGCGCATTACAATGATCTTGTTATAACGACGAAATGATGAGTTCCAAATTCTTTGGCAAACAATATTGCGGTGTCTTTGCGTTTCCATTGTTGTCTGTCTTAACTTGTAATGTCTTTGTTTCGGATATAGGTGCTGCATGGACAACTTAAAAGATTGCCGGATCGCTTCATTGTATTGCTAGGTTTAATTACCATTCAATTTCTCCGGGTTCCGTAATATTTTTTCAAAGCCTTGCAGCTGATGTAATATTTAGTTAGTTTTTATAGTTCTTTCGCGCATTTTTTCTTTGGTGCTTGTGGTAAGTGAGGCTATCCGACGTAAATCAATGCTTGCGTAAATATTCTCAGTATCTAAATCACGAATTCCCATCCCTTAAACGGTCCAATTAAGCGAAATCACATACGTGCCGACCCGCAAAATCCTAAAGCGCCTTTTACGCCGGCATATAAACAACAACTAAACAGGCTGGCCCACTTACTTATTGGGCCAGCCCATTTGATTTACTGTGGACCCCACACTCTAATTGGGCCGGCCCACTTGCTTTAAGGTGGACCCCACCAACTACTGGGCCGGCCCACTACCTAGTTGGGCCAGCCCAATTGCTTTTGTGGTGGACCCCACGTACTAAATGGGCCGGCCCTTTAAGACGAAAGTGGGACCCACCAGTATTTTTTGGCCCGGCCCACTAACTATATAGTGGACCCCACATACTAAATGGGCCGGCCCTTTAAGATGAAAGTGGGACCTACCAGTGTTTTTGTCCCGGCCCACTAGCGTGTTGGGCCGGCCCACTTGCTCTATGGTGGACCCCACATACTAAATGGGCCGGCCCTTTAGCAGGAAAGTGGGACCCACCTGTGTTTATGGCCCGGCCCACCATCTTGTTGGGCCGGCCCACTTGCTATATGGTGGACCCCACATACTAAATGGGCTGGCCCTTTAACAGGAGATTGGGACCCACCGGTGCTTTTGGCCCGGCCCACTGGCTTGTTGGGCCAGTCCATTTGATCTAATGTGGGCCCCACGTACTAAATGGGCCGGCCCGATAGCAGGAAAGTGGGACCCACATGCTAATTGGGCCGGCCCACTAACTTCTTGGGCCGGCCCGGTTGCTTTAATGTGGACCCCACTTTGTAAATGGGCCGGCCGGATAACGGAAAGTGGGTCCCACATGTCTTGTGGGCCGGCCCTTTTGCTCGTTGACCGGTCAAACGAGTGCATTCGGCCCGGCCCACATGCTTAGTGGGCCGGCCCATTAAAGTTTTGACCAGTCAACCTTGGAGGTTAGGCCCGACCCACGTAACTAATGGACCAGCCCAGCTATATAGTTGACCGGTCAAAATAAGTCAGCTGGCCCGGCCCGCAAACTTAATGGGCCGGCCCGCTTAAGACGTGGCGGGCCTCGTGTGGGCCTACCATCTACCACGGGGTTTCGGCCGGTTAACGCCGTTAACTGCCAGTTAACGGCGTCGGCCACGTGTCAGTTTGCATGACGTCAGCAGTCAACGGGCTCCCGGAAACACTTGGGCAACGGTCCGATTTTCCGTGGCGGAAGGGCGCCCAAGCGCGACGGACCGAAAAAATCGTCGTAGGACTTTGCCCGACGCAGTTTCCACAACAGAACCCATATCGTCGGGTTAGGCCCATAGGCGACGAAAAATACCCCTTAGCGGACGATTTTGAGACGTTGTCTATCAGAACATTTCTTGTAGTGCCTCCTACTTTACAGTGAGGTAAAACTTCAAAGAAAGTTCCAGAAGAATGACTCGTAGACTAACTTATTGCTAACTCAAGCTAAAGAGCTACTTGGCTTGCTATAGACAACTAGCTACTTAGGTGCTAGGATTAGGGCAATGTTCCCTTCTATTACTAGTCTAAGTTTCCACTCTAGCTGATGCAGAAGTTGACTCCATTGACTTCTTTGATTGCTCCTTCATCTTGGTGCAGTTGACTCCTTTCTCTTCGAGTTCCACGGTAGTTTCTCCTTCGGTGCCTCCATAGCTAAGCAGGGGATTTAAGAGTGGGATGAGTACGAGCGTACTCAACAAGTTCATATTAGGAAATAGGTGTATCATGCACTAGCTACGGCCACGGACTGAGAAAGTCATAGGCGAATGCAAGTTTTCGTAAACATTTCTTCAAAAGGTTTATTTTATTCCGAAAACTATGCCCGTCGGTCTTCACAGAGTTGAATAGAACTTCATGGAGTTCCTTTCCTGCCGCGTTCGCAGTTCCCTTCCCGAACGAGGAGTGACGACCACAATTTGATACACTCTGCGAGAGGTGCGTTACTTTTCCCATAAGAGATCTCATCCTTTTTGCCATCCGCGAGGACTTGCCCCCATTCACACTTCCTTTGGTGTGAGGCCAGGAAAGAAGATCCAAGCCCACACCGCCTTTTCCGCGACCCTGCAAACCCACCCTTTTGTCCATCCGTACACCCCCGGTAGACATCTCCCGTTCGTACGGCTTTACCCCCGGTGTACTATGGACAATCCTTCATAGACGGTAGAGCCCCTCATCCACACGTACGGATGGGGATTTTAAAGGATTTACCAACCTACGGCAGTGTTATCTCCAACACCCCGCCAGGCTCTATCAAGTCCATTGGCGTGCGGGGAGGGAAAAGATACAGCTGGCTTCCCCAGAGCCATTATAGATCTTATGGTCAACACGATATGTACGGCGCTAGAATCACTGGACGACAGTGGTACTTAGTCCTAGATGAGTAGTACCCTTGCAATGGAACCTACACCAATTAACACATACCATGGTTCCATTGCCCACCACATAGTCATATTCATAATTGTAAAATAATATTTTGCTTTTCAATGCATGAGTGATATGTATAATACTTTGCATATAGTTTGATAAAAATAATCAAATGACATGAGCAAGCGATGAACTTGCCTTTCTTGACTGCAAGATTATGCAGGCAAAAGCTTCGATACGTGAGAACTCCAAATGCTGAAATACCATCATCGTCCGGTAAGGACAATGTTTAAAGAACTGGCAAAGATGCTATAATGCATAGTATGAGATGCAATCGTCCCGAGCGTAACCTAACCTCGATGATTTAGGATGTTTGAGTTGTAAAGATTTCTTTAGGGTTTGTTGCACTTTTAGAATGGTTCTTAAACAAGGTTCTTATTAGGGTTTGGTTATATTAGCATCATACCCAAGTGATATAAGACATCATAACAAGCACACACATAAAGAATAGTGGTTGCATAACAAGACAAGAATAGTTGTCAGTTTTAATTTCTACAAGACATGGTTAATGATTACTTGTATTATACTCCAAAAGAATAACTTTTGAAGAACATGGTAAATAAGAACAAGAACTATTAAAAATAGGAGCTATGGTTTCTAGGGTTTACTATTAGATTCATTTAGTCCTCTAATAGGAACTAGTTGGGTTCTTAACTTGGAATGGGTTTCTATGTAGCAAGTATTGGTAGGGTTATTACCATGGTTTCTTCTAAGCATCATATCAAAGGACGATTATTAAGATGGTTCCATAGGTTTGCTATTAGGTTTACTATGGCTTCATATTTGCTTTACCAAATAATCTCTAATGGTTTCTAAGCTAAGTGGCTTATCATTTCCTAAGTAGGGTTTAGTGGAATAGGAGCATGTGTTGTGAATTGTTACACAAGGTTGGTACTAGAATTAATCTTATGGTTCTACTAGGGTTTGATGGTTGAGGTTGATCCTAATGGTGTGGTATATAGGAGTGGTGATCAATGGTACTAATCCAATTAACCAGTTAGGGTTTGCTCCTAAGTGATACTAGTGAATCATATATGTTTTAAATTAGAAATAGAGACATGAAATGACAATCTTATGTGAATTGGTTTTATGTTAGTGGATCATAAGCATGCATTCAATTGTTGCTTATTAGGGTTCTATATGTCAAGTAAATCTCACATGATCACATGTGACACATAACTAGGGTTTTAGAGTTGCTTCTAAGGTGGAATGATCACATGAAATAATGGGATCCAGATTCTAACTTATAATAAAACTAGGGTTTCTTAATTATGATCCAATTCTTAAAGTAATACTTGGTACTAGAATTAATGTGATTAAGTACTTGAAATAAGGTTATTAATAATTTTAACATGCTAGCAACTTTTAGAGGGTTTAAGAATTAAAATAATTACTATTTAGGGTTTAATTAGAAACTAGGGTTTTATAAATGTTATTAAGATTTAACTAATTAACTTGAGAATTAAATATGTTTAAATATACAAGTTTTGAATTACCAAAATAACATTAACTTTTAGTATTTTATTGCTTTATTTTATATAAGAAAATGGTAAATGGTAATTTGCAAATTAGGGTTTATGAATTACCACTAATAACTCACGCCACCTCCACCTACTTGCTGCCCTCGCCCCGACGACGGTGGCCTGATGGCGAACTACCCATGTGACCCTCACCCTCATCTCCCTCCTGGCGCGGACATTGTGTTCATCGTCGACGCAGGGCTTTTCACGTCTTCACCAACACGCCATTGCTCAACTGCGACGACTGGGCAATCGTCGTCCTCGAACCTGAATCCGATCCTGCTGAGTTCACTGGTGATGCTGCTCTCATCCGTGGCTTCCTCAACAATCAGGGTTATCATGTCCGTCAGATGACAAGGTCAGCTATGGGTGCGGCTTTAGTTTAGTTCTCTGACACCTGTTCTAGAGATGCTGCGATAGATCGTAGTCCTTTTTTCATTGGTGATAGCATCTTAAGGGTTATTCCCCAGAACCGTGGTTTGAATCATAGGAATTGCACTTTTACTCATGATGTATGGCTTATGATGGTTAATTAACCCCAAGAGGCATGGCATGTTGAAAAGATTAAAGAATCTGTCAGTGAATTTGGCAAATTTTTGGTTTGGAACCGTGATGGATCAAACAGAGCTAGAATCCTTGTTAAGGTTAGAGTTCCTGATCTCCTGGAGGTCCCTATCAGTCTGGTGTTATGTCAGAATACTAGTGATGAGGGTCATGGTCACTCTTGGACTGTGGTCAATTATATTCTGCAAGCCAAGCTCATTGGAGGACTTGGTGGTGATGAAGATCCTCTGCCACCTGATGGAGGAAACCCTCATCCACTGCCAAACATTCCTTTTGGTGGTATTTGGGATGACTTGGTTCATGAGAATAATGAGATGCAGGATAATGTTGCACCAAATCATGGAAATATTGCACCTGGTGGTAATGCTGCTCCAGCTGCTGATGGGGAGCCCATGGTGCATACCCCTCCCCAAGCACCTGTGCAGAATAGTCAAAACAGTCATAATCAGGATATTGAGCCTGCTGTGGAGGCAGTTGATGCTCTTGCAGCCTATCATAGCATGCTCACAGATGTTCTCAATTCTTTCCCAGATGCTTTGGGCAAACTTGGTAATGAAAATGTTACAGGAGCTAGAATCCAGATGATTGATGTTACTGCTGAAGAATATTCAGAGAGAAAATGTGTTGTCACAGTATTCACTGCACAGCAGGCACCTGCTAATAAATCCTCTGTCATCATATCTGAGATCTATGATCAAGCCACCACTTCTGTTGTTCCTCCTTCACAGATTCTTCCTTCTGAAGAAATTTCTGATGTGGCTATGTCTGATGTCATGTATGAAAGCAACAATACTGTTATGGATACACCTATTGGCAAGAGGAAAAATGAGCAAGCCCCTGTGGATGTCAAGGAAGTCAGGCGCGATAGAAGAATTGCTGTTATCTCTGCTGGTTACAAGGATAAAGAAGCTGCAGATGCAGCAATGGCAAGGGAACTTGAGAAAGAGCAGCAGAATGAAGCTAGAAAAGGAAAACACAAGGGAAAGGAAAAAGAGAAGAAAAAGGCACCTGCAAAGGTTGCTAAGAAAAATCTCAACTCTGAATTTGATGTGGAGATTATTGATAGGACTGCCCCTCCTCCTCCAGAACTACCAATCAAGATTGTTCGAGAACATTGCGGTGGATCAGTGCCAGATCCCTCCTAGTGAGGTGACTGATGAAAAGCTTCTTGCCAAGAGTGGCTAAATGTATTGCCACCTTATTCCTGATCAGTGGGGTTGTCTGTCATACAACCTAGTTATCCCTAGTTTATTATCATGCTTCAGTTGTTCTTCATTAATGGAGGACAATACTTTTGTTATATGTGACAATTCTTTTGTCACATTTGGTGATGCTGTTAGACATTTATGTGGTGACAGTGATGATACTTATTTTGGTCCTGTAATAATGGATATCTATGCTATGGTTATTATTAATATTTCTATGAGTTGCTCTTGTTCTTGTCATGTCAGTAATGATGATTTTTGGTGTATGATGGGACATAAATACACATCAATTATGATATGTGTTGGTATCATGGTTAAGACAGTCTGTTTTGCTGTTTATGAATACTATTTGAAAGGGAGTTTATCTGTGAGGAATATGATGTATGAGTGGTTAGTTATGCTGCCACTGGGCTGTTTTTACCACACAAAAGATTTTATTAAATGAGTATCTCATGGAATATACTAAACTGGAGTATTAGAGGGATTAATTCTCAGGAAAGGTGGGATGATATCAAACAAAGAGTGGAGGAATGTAACTGCAATATTATTTGCTTACAAGAAACAAAAAGGGAACATTTTGAATTGTCATATCTGAGGAACTTTTGTCACAAGAAGTTCAACAAATATGCTTTCACTCCCTCAATTGGTAGTTCTGGTGGCATTATTACAATATGGAATGGGAGTCTATTTGAGGGCACAATTATTTCTCAAAGCATTTTTCAAGTTACTGTGAAACTCAAATGTAGAATGTCTGGCAAAATCTGGTATCTAACCAACATCTATGGACCTGCTCACAATGAAAACAGAGAGGATTTCTTTAATTGGATGGCAGATCTTGACTCTTCTGATTACCACTATTGGATGATTATGGGTGACTTTAATTTAATCAGAAATCCATGTGATAGGAATAGGAGTGGAGGAGACTCAAATAATATGTTACTTTTCAACACTGTCATACAAGTTCATGATCTTGAAGAAATACCACTAAAAGGAAGATCTTATACATGGAGCAATATGCAGCAGAATCCACTCTTGGAAAAACTTGATTGGGTGTTTACTTCTGCCTCATGGACATCTGAATTCCCCAATACTTTGTCCTATCCACTCTCACGAATGGGGTCTGATCATATTCCTATACATGTGCAAATTGGTACTGATATTCCAAAAACAAACCTGTTCAGATTTGAAGACTATTGGATAGAGTTTGAAGGATTTCTAGATATTGTGAAAGTCAATTGGGAAACGGCTGCTTACAGAAATGATTCTGCACTTATGTTAAATGGCAAATTCAAGAAGCTTAGAGTTGGGCTGAAGAAATGGAGCAGAAATTTCTCTAATTTGACTAAAATCATTACCAAGTGTAACTATACTCTAGCTCTTTTGGATGGATTGGAGGATCAAAGAAGATTATCTACTGTGGAGAAGAACTTTCAGAGAATTCTGAATAATCATACAAGGAAATTATTGGAAGCAAAAAGAATTTATTGGAAGAATAGAGCAAAAATCAGATGGGCCACCCTGGGAGATGAAAACACAAGATATTTCCACACTATTGCAACTAAGAGCTATAGAAGAAATTTGATTACCTCCATTAAAGCTGCTGATGGGTCAGTAGTGTACAATCATGATCATAAAGCTGCAATCATTTGGGATTCATACAAGGAAAGATTGGGAGTCAGTGAAAATGCACAAATGCACATCAATCTTGAAAATATTATTCAACCAAGGGACTTGGCACATTTGGATACTCCTTTCACTAGGGAGGAAATTGATGATGTTATAAAAGAGTTTCCCTCTGATAAAGCCCCAGGGCCTGATGGTTTTAATGGAAAATTCATGAAGAGGTGTTGGCAAATTATTAAAGAGGACTTCTATAAACTGATAGATGATTTCTATAATGAGAAAATCAACCTGGAAAGTATCAACACTGCCTTTATCACTCTTATACCTAAGGTAGCAGACCCTGAGAATATGAATGATTTTAGACCAATATCCTTGGTTAGTCTTCCTCTCAAAATTATTACAAAGCTTATGGCTAATAGAATGAGAAGGAGATTATTTCTTTAGTTCATCAGAACCAGTATGGTTTTATTAAAGGGAGGAATATTCAGGATTGTCTTGGTTGGACTTTTGAGTATCTACATATATGTCATTTATCCAAGAGACCCATCATTATACTCAAAATTGACTTTGAGAAGGCATTTGATAAGGTGGATTATAATGCAGTTATTAGCATGTTGAGAGCAAGAGGATTTGGACAAAAGTGGGTAAAACTTGTATCCAACATTTTACACTCAGCATCTACATCAGTATTGTTAAATGGGGTACCAGGGAAGAAAATAATTTGCAAAAGAGGTGTGAGACAGGGGGATCCCCTATCACCTATTTTATTTGTCAACACTGCGGATTTGTTACAAAGTGCAATCAATGATGCATGGCAGAATGGAATTATTAGTCTCCCACTGGCTGATGATTTTGGACAGAAATTTCCTATAGTTCAATATGAAGATGATACACTTATGATTATGCCAGCTGATAATAACCAACTAATCCACCTGAAGAATATTCTGCAAATATTCAGTGCATCCACTGGACTACATGTGAATTATCACAAGACTACCCTTGTGCCTATCAATATTGATAATGCAAGAGCTACTGAACTGGCAAATATATTTGGATGCAAGGTTGAAAGCTTGCCATTTACATATTTGGGATTACCTCTTGGCACAACAAGGCCATCAGTATCTGACCTTATGCCTATGGTTTCAAGAATTGATAAGAAGCTATCTGGAATTTCATCTCTGATGTCTTATACTGGGAAGCTTACATTATTAAACTCAGTGATTCAATCTTTACCTATGTATGCAATGTGCTCATTTAAAGTTCCAGTCACAATATTTGTTCACTTTGAAAAGAGTGGAAGACAGTTTCTTTGGTCTGACAGAGAAAATAAAATTCAAGGAAAATGCTTAGCAAGCTGGGACATGATGTGCAAACCAAAAGATCAAGGAGGGCTAGGAATCTTGAACCTCAGAATACAGAATCAGGCCCTTCTCATGAAAAACCTACACAAGTTCTATAACAATGCAGACATCCCTTGGGTCAAATTGATATGGCATGCTTATTATGAAAACAGAGGTACCCCACAATCAATCAGCACAAAGGCCTCCTTTTGGTGGAGAGACTGTTTGACTTTTCAGGATAAATACAAGGAGATGACAAATGTGGATATAAATAATGGAAAATCAGTGATCCTATGGAAGGACAGTTGGAATAGTGATATCAGGCAGGACATATATCCCCATCTACACTCATTTGCTAAGAACCAAAAGATCACAATCCAAAAGGCAGTTGAAGTTTCTAATGAAAATATATATGATATGTTCCATCTTCCCCTCAGCACTGTTGCTCATGAAGAACTACACAATCTGGAACATGAATTACTGGACTTAAACATTTCAGCAATGGATGATATTTGGTCTTTCAATTGGGGCAGTAATTTTTCTACAAAGAAGGTTTACAAGGAACTTATTGGTAATCACTCACCACCAGATTGCATCACTTCAATATGGAAAACTTGTAACATTCCTAGGCATAAATTCTTTGCCTGGCTCTTACTCAATGGTAGACTCAACACAAAGGAGATGATGAAGCACAAGCACTTTTATGTGGAGTTCTCTGATTGCATCTTATGTGAGGCTTGCCCTGAGGAAACAAATATGCACTTATTCTTTGAATGTACTTTCAGTCAAAGCTTCTGGTGGGCTCTCGGTATAGAATGGAATGTTGATCTGGATCTCTATCAGATGATGAAAGATGCCAAAAGAAGGATGTCCTTGGATTTCTTTATGGAAATAATGATCATAGGATGTTGGAGTATTTGGGACCAACGGAATGATGCTATATTCAATGGGAATCCGCCAAATATTCAGAGATGTATTAGCAAATTTAGAGCCACTTTCACTCTAACTATGCATAGAGCTAAGCCTAGTCTTAAGGAAGGGATGCAATCATGGATTGACACCCTATGAACATGTAATAAGTGTTTCACCATTGTAAATATTCACCCCATTATTTAATAGAAAATGACACAGTAGGGAGCCTTTCCCTACTGTATTTGTGTCAAAAAAATGATAAAGAAAATTAATCTTAACATTTTAATTAGTTACTGAATAGTTAAAATTTAATTTTGAAACTTCACTAATTATTGAATTCAAATTGTGTTTTAAATAAATGAAATGGCATACTTAATAAAGTTAAAAATACGTGAATTTTTATTTTGACACACATTTTTTATATATTTTATATGAATAGAGTTTATTTTTGTGAACATTTTGATATATTATTCATATTTTTCTGAGTTGAAATGAATTTTCTATGATTTTTGCAAAGTTTTAGCTATTTACAGGAATTTGAAATAAACCTAAATACTAAACATACCCGTTCACTTATACCCGCAGAGACTGACTGGTGGGACCAAAGTACACGTCGGCTGCCCTATTGGCGTAGACCGAGTCAAAGACCAACGAACCCCACCAGACACGTCACCCTCGCCGGCGGCTTGACGCCGGCGACCAGGTGAGGACGGTTCTGGCATTCTAGGGCTTCCCGGCACGGCCCACTTGTTGCTTTAGAACGAGAAGCCGATGGAGAATCTAACGGTGGCGGCGCCCCCTCGAAATGGTCACTGGAGCTAGCTCCGGCAACGAGGTCTGCGGCGGCGCCGACCGGCCAATTCTTGAAATCGAGCTATGATCGATGCTAGGAAGGATTGGAGGGGTCCAGAGATGCACAAGAGTCACTTGAATATGTTGGTGGCCTCGGTGAGGCTTGAGATGGCCGGAGACGAGCTCAATGTCGCGGATCCCGGCGACCACCTGCGGTACAAATCGCTCAAATTGAGCCATCTGAGGAAGCTCCTACTTGATTCCTCGCACCCAGATGATCAGTGAACCCTTGCGGTTCACCACGGCTACACCACGGACCTCGAGATGGTCTCTAACGACGGCGTCGTGATGAACACCGGTGAAGTGCTGCGGATGATTGTGGAAGATTGAGAGGAATAGAGAGGAAATGGAAGGGCGGCGAAGAACAAGGACGACACGGGGATGCTTCAGACGTATTTATAGAGCCAGAGGAGGTCGGCATGGTCATTTCCTCTCCGACGACGGCTCAGATGTGGCGGCAACATCGGTGAGGTTCTGTGCGCTGATCTTGATGCTTTTTGGATAGGACGGACGTGAGGAAGGTTGGGCGAGGTTCTGAGAGGCTTGTTGGCGTCCGGCGGCGTCCTTATCCTCGACGAGAACGTGGCCGAGCTCGCCGTCGTCGTGTGGTCTGCGGGGAAGAAGAAGAAACTTCTTTTCTTCCTCGCCGAAACGGTACGGTGGACTGGGTGGCTTTGTTGGTGGGCTGGGCCTCGACGTGGACTGGTGCTGGGCTGCTGAGGCCTTCTTTGGTGGACAGGTAAGCCTCCCTCTCTCTCTTTTAATTTATGTTTTGAATTTTGTTTTTTTTTATTTTCTTGTTTGAATTCTGTTTTTTTGCAGGTTCTAAAATATTTGAGTATCAAGATAACTTGATAATCATGCTTGCATGGTTTTGTTGTTTAAACAAATATTGTATTTTTAATTAGAGTGACACTTTGTGAGATTTAATAAAAATGGAAATGGTTAAGATATTAATCTTCATTCTTTTATAATTTAGGAACCACTTCTATTTAAATGATTTGAAAACTGAGAACGTGTGTATGGTGAATATGTTATATTTTTCTAGTGCTTAACCATAATGATTACTCACATATAATTTAGTTATGGCTAGGGTTTAAATTAAATGGTGTTGAGATTGGGATGAATCATGATTTTATGTGGATAATTACTTCTAAGGGTTTAACAAGATGATTGAATAAACTCTATAACTACTAATCTTGCTTAGCAACTTCTAACTTGAATTACTTAAGATACTTCCCAAGCTCATTATTGGTCAATTCACTTACTAAGGTGATGGTTCAAACTATGATATATTTTCCTATTTGGTTAACTAAACAATTATTTGGGATACCAAATAGAATTGGATATTGGTTTTACTCTTCTCACCAAATGACATTTAGTTCTAAAGTATATATGGATTGGCTTATACTTGTGATCCAGGATTCACAAGTTAGGACAATATTTTATATGGAGTGGATTCTATGTGAAAAGGTTTATGGTCTTGGAAATACTTTACTATTTTAAATATTAAATAGGCATGAGGCATGGCAAGGTTTTACTTATGATCCAAAGTGATACTTGGATTGGAATTCAAATGTGGCCTAGGGTTTTAGTAGTGATCACCCAAGTGATATACAACTAGGATTAGGTATGAGCATAAGCTTGCTTATGTTTAATTGGCTATGGTTACTCCTCCTCACTTAGGTAGAATTCTTGTATCAAGGCAATGCTAGGTTTATCTCAAGGTTTGGATAGGCAAGGTTTAAATACAATAGCATTACTACTCTACACAAGGCATGAGAATTGGTTTGGTTAACTACTAATGATTTACTTATTATTTCATGAGAAGAATGAGGTCTATGGATCACATATATAGGTTTAACTTATCATCTCAATTTATAAGGTAAGATCATGCATTATACATGATCCACTTATTCCTCACTAATCTCTCTTCTTTAATACTTCTCTCAACACACTCACTGAGATTCTTAGGGTTTATGATCATCACCCAAATTGTAATGATCACAACATTTGTCTCCTTTGGATTACTAGTAAAATAGGTACTTGCTTACCATCAAGTGTTAGCTAGATCAAGTAAGGTTTATTAATGAATCATGGTTCTCTTCTCCAGGATCCAGTATTGGTCCATATACTTGAGTATACCTCTTTAGGTTGAGCTATTTTGAATGGTATAACATAATAAAATGATCCTCTCCTTTCTCTGAGGTTTAATAGGAATGAGTTGAGAAACAAGGTTGGAATGATCAAAAGTTAATGAAGAATGAATATGAGTGTTCTTGACTTGGTTCAAGTATTGTACTTGAAAAGATATACCATGTGACTCATGGTAGGAAAATTATTTAGTAGAATACATGGATAAGATAAGTATAGAATAGTGTCTTAATTAATTGTGTTCCTTGATTTAGGATTGAATAATTACTCATGTGTTGTTGTAAGGAATGGCATGTTGAGATCCTTTATAAGATCTTGTAGTTGATCCTTACTTAAGGTGTTGTTTGTTGTAAATTTACTTCTATTTGATCTAGCCCATAGATCAAATCATTTCTAGCCAAAACAAGGTTTTAGCAAAGATCACAGTGAAGTTTATAGCGCTTGACTTGATGATCTACTTCAATTCCAGCAAGTCAAGTGAAACTTCAGTTACTGTGGTAAGTTTTATTTCAAAGCGCGAAAATTCCCCGGATTTTCTATGCATGAATGCAATGCACACTTTGGTGTTCTCTCATTTTATAGCCTCTAAACCTGGGATATTACAGCCTCTCCCCCTTGATGTCTACGGGATCTTCTATTCTTGTAGACAGTGTTGGGCCTCCAAGAGCAGAGGTTTGTAGAACAGCAGCAAGTTTCCCTTAAGTGGATCACCCAAGGTTTATCGATCTCAGGGAGGAAGAGGTCAAAGATATCCCTCTCATGCAACCCTGCAACCACAAAGCAAGAAGTCTCTTGTGTCCCCAACACACCTAATAGGTGCACTAGTTCGGCGAAGAGATAGTGAAATACGGGTGGTATGAATGAATATGAGCAGTAGTAACGGCGCCGGAAAATAGCTTGCTGGCGTGTAGTTGATGGTGGTAATATGGTAGCGGTAGTAACGCAGAAGAAACAAGAAACAAGCAGCGATAGCGATATTTAGGAACAAGGCCTAGGGAATAGACTTTCACTAGTGGACACTCTCAACTTTGATCACATAACAGAATAGATAAATGCATACTCTACACTCTTGTTGGATGATGAACACATTGCGTAGGATTACACGAACCCTCAATGCCGGAGTTAACAAGCTCCACAATTCAATGTTCATATTTAAATAACCTTAGAGTGCATGAAATATCAACACAACTAAACCAAGTACTAACACAGCATTCACACTGTCACCTTCACACTATGTAGGAGGAATAGATCACATCAATACCATCATAGCAATAGTTAACTTCATAATCTACAAGAGATCACAATCATAGCCTACGCCAAGTACTAACACGGATGCACACACTCGTCACCATTACACCGTGCGGGAGGAATAAAACTACTTTAATAACATCACTAGAGTAGCACATAGATAAATTGTGATACAAAACACATTGCAATCATAAAGAGATATAAATAAGCACTTCACTATGCCATTCATAACAGTGAATAAGTATTATGTGAAATATAGCCCGAGAGACCCACACGGTGCACACACTGTCACCTTTACACACGTGGGACAAGGAGTCTCCGGAGATCACATAAGTAAAACTCACTTGACTAGCATAATGACATCTAGATTACAAGCATCATCATATGAATCTCAATCATGTAAGGCAGCTCATGAGATTATTGTATTGAAGCACATAGGAGAGAGATTAACCACATAGCTACCGGTACAGCCCGGAGCCTCGATGGAGAACTACTCCCTCCTCATGGGAGACATCAGCGTTGATGGAGATGGCGGTGGTGTCGATGGAGGAGCCTTCCGGGGGCACTTCCCCGCCCCGGCGGCGTGCCGGAACAGAGACTCATGTCCCCCAGATCTTGGCTTCGCGATGGCGGCGGCTCTGGAAGGTTTCTCGTACCGTGGCTTTTCCGCATCAGGGGTTTCGCGACGGAGGCTTTAAGTAGGCGGAAGGGCAGAGTCGGGGGGCTGACGAGGGGCCCACACCACAGGGCGGCACGGGCCCCCCCTTGGCCGCGCCGCCTTGTGGTCTGGCCACCTCGTGGCCCCACTTCGTATGCTGTTCGTTCTTCTGGAAGGTTCATGGCGAAATAGGCCCCTGGGTCTTTGTTTCGTCCAATTCCGAGAATATTTTGTTACTAGGATTTCTGAAACCAAAAACAGCAGAAAAACAGACAACCGGCACTTCGGCATCTTGTTAATAGGTTAGTTCCGGAAAATGCACGAATATGACATAAAGTGTGCATAAAACATGTAGGTATCATCAATAATATGGCATAGAACATAAGAAATTATCGATACGTCGGAGACGTATCAAGCATCCCCAAGCTTAGTTCTGCTCGTCCCGAGCGGGTAAAACGATAACAAAGATAATTTCGAAGTGACATGCCATCATAACCTTGATCATACTATTTGTAAACATATGTAGTGGATGCAGCGATCAAAACAATGGTAATGACATGAGTAAACAAGTGAATCATAAGGCAAAGACTTTTCATGAATAGTACTTCAAGACAAGCATCAATAAGTCTTGCATAAGAGTTAACTCATAAAGCAATAAATCAAAGTAAAGGTATTGAAGCAACACAAAGGAAGATTAAGTTTCAGCGGTTGCTTTCAACTTGTAACATGTATATCTCATGGATAATTGTCAACATAGAGTAATATAACAAGTACAATATGCAAGTATGTAGGAATCAATGCACAGTTCACACAAGTGTTTGCTTCTTGAGGTGGAGAGAGATAGGTGAACTGACTCAACATAAAAGTAAAAGAATGGTCCTTCAAAGAGGAAAGCATCGATTGCTATATTTGTGCTAGAGCTTTTATTTTGAAAACATGAAACAATTTTGTCAACGGTAGTAATAAAGCATATGAGTTATGAAAGTTATATCTTACAAGTTGCAAGTCTCATGCATAGTATACTAATAGTGCCCGCACCTTGTCCTAATTAGCTTGGACTACCGGATCTTTGCAATGCACATGTTTTAACCAAGTGTCACAATGGGGTGCCTCCATGCCGCCTGTACAAAGGTCTAAGGAGAAAGCTCGCATTTTGGATTTCTCGCTTTTGATTATTCTCAACTTAGACATCCATACCGGGACAACATGGACAACAGATAATGGACTCCTCTTTAATGCATAAGCATGTGGCAACAATTATTATTCTCATATGAGATTGAGGATATATGTCCAAAACTGAAACTTCCACCATGAATCATGGCTTTAGTTAGCGGCCCAATGTTCTTCTCTAACAATATGCATGCTCCAACCATGAAGGTGGTAGATCTCTCTTACTTCGGACAAGACGGACATGCATAGCAACTCACATGATATTCAACAAAGAATAGTTGATGGCGTCCCCGGAAAACATGGTTATCGCACAACAAGCAACTTAATAAGAGATAAAGTGCATAAGTACATATTCAATACCACAATAGTTTTTAAGCTATTTGTCCCATGAGCTATATATTGCAAAGGTGAATGATGGAATTTTAAAGGTAGCACTCAAGCAATTTACTTTGGAATGGCGGATAAATACCATGTAGTAGGTAGGTATGGTGGACACAAATGGCATAGTGATTGGCTCAAGGATTTTGGATGCATGAGAAGTATTCCCTCTCGATACAAGGTTTAGGCTAGCAAGGTTATTTGAAACAAACACAAGGATGAACGGTACAGCAAAACTCACATAAAAGACATATTGTAAACATTATAAGACTCTACACCGTCTTCCTTGTTGTTCAAAACTCAATACTAGATATTATCTAGACTCTAGAGAAACCAAATATGCAAACCAAATTAGCAAGCTCTAAGTATTTCTTCATTAATGGGTGCAAAGTATATGATGCAAGAGCTTAAACATGAGCACAACAATTGCCAAGTATCAAATTATCCAAGACATTTTAGAGTTACTACATGTAGTATTTTCCAATTCCAACCATATAACAAATTAACGAAGAAGAAACTTCGCCATAAATACTATGAGTAGAGCCTAAGGACATACTTGTCCATATGCTACAGCGGAGCGTGTCTCTCTCCCATAAAGTGAATGCTAGGATCCATTTTATTCAAACAAAACAAAAACAAAAACAAACCGACGCTCCAAGCAAAGTGCATAAGATGTGACGGAATAAAAGTATAGTTTCGGGGAGGAACTCGATAATGTTGTCGATGAAGAAGGGGATGCCTTGGGCATCCCCAAGCTTAGACGCTTGAGTCTTCTTAGAATATGCAGGGGTGAACCACCGGGGCATCCCCAAGCTTAGAGCTTTCACTCTCCTTGATCATATTGCATCATACTCCTCTCTTGATCCTTGAAAACTTCCTCCACACAAAACTCGAAACAACTCATTAGAGGGTTAGTGCATAATAAAAATTCACATGTTCAGAGGTGACACAATCATTCTTAACACTTCTGGACATTGCATAAAGCTACTGGACATTAATGGATCAAACAAATTCATCCAACATAGCAAAAGAGGCAATGCGAAATAAAAGGCAGAATCTGTCAAAACAGAACAGTCCGTAAAGATGGATTTTATTAGGCCACCAGACTTGCTCAAATGAAAATGCTCAAATTTAATGAAAGTTGCGTACATATCTGAGGATCATGCACGTAAATTGGCTTAATTTTCTGAGCTACCTACAGGTAGGTAGACCCAGATTCGTGACAGCAAAGAAATCTGGAACTGCGCAGTAATCCAAATCTAGTACTTACTTTACTATCAAAGACTTTACTTGGCACAACAAAACTCAAAACTAAGATAAGGAGAGGTTGCTACACTAGTAAACAACTTCCAAGACTCAAATATAAAACAAAAATACTGTAGTAAAAACATGGGTTGTCTCCCATAAGCGCTTTTCTTTAACGCCTTTCAGCTAGGCGCAGAAAGTGTAACTCAAGTGTTATCAAGAGACGAGGCATCAACATTACCTTGGGTGTCGGGAGTTTTCTCAACCATGCATACTATGTTGGATACATAAGTTTCAGCGGCTCCCTTTTCATTAGTCTTGGGCCTGCTGCTCTCATCAAACAAATTTTCAGGAACAAGCCAAGCATAATTATTTTCTAATGCATCATTCATAGCTAGGAGTTTACATGGTATTGGTGCTTTGATCTCCCCACCATCATTAGCATTATCAGTATATTTCATCCTATACATATCCATTTTTTCAAGTGTTCTTTTAAAGTCGGTATAAAAGCCAAGCCTCTTATGCTTAATAAAAACTTTTCTAGCTTCTATAGCTATATCTTCAAATTCTCGCACTAAGACTTTTAGAACAAAATCTCTCTTCTCTCCCCGCTCCATATCAGAAAGTGTAAGAAACATGTGTTCTATCATGGGGTTGAGACTAATAAATCTAGCTTCCATCATGTGCACCAAACAAACAGAGGCATCTTCATAAGTAGGGACAGCTTTTGCAAGTGGTATATCTTTAAGATCTTCATGCATACTAACATGGGTGAAAAATTCTTCTATATTATCTCTTCCAATTATAGACCCTTGTCCCACAGGTATATCTTTTACAGTAAAATTAAGAGGAAACATGTTTAAATAAGTAAAGTAAATGCAAGTAACTAATTTTTTTTGTTTTTGATATAGAGTGCAAGACAGTAAATAAAGTAAAACTAGCAACTAATTTTTTGTGTTTTGATATAATGCAGCAAACAAAGTAGTAAATAAAATGAAGCAAGACAAAAACAAAGTAAAGAGATTGAGAAGTGGAGACTCCCCTTGCAGCGTGTCTTGATCTCCCCGGCAACGGCGCCAGAAAAGTGCTTGATGTCTACGGGAGCTTTTATTCTTGTAGACAGTGTTGGGCCTCCAAGAGCAGAGGTTTGTAGAACAGCAGCAAGTTTCCCTTAAGTGGATCACCCAAGGTTTATCGATCTCAGGGAGGAAGTGGTCAAAGATATCCCTCTCATGCAACCCTGCAACCACAAAGAAAGAAGTCTCTTGTGTCCCCAACACACCTAATAGGTGCACTAGTTCGGCGAAGAGATAGTGAAATATAGGTGGTATGAATGAATATGAGCAGTAGAAACGGCGCCAAAAAATAGCTTGCTGGTGTGTAGTTGATGGTGGTAATATGGTAGCAGTAGTAACGCAGTAAAACAGTAAACAAGCAGCGATAGCAGTATTTAGGAACAAGGCCTAGGGAATAGACTTTCACTAGTGGACACTCTTAACTTTGATCACATAACAGAATAGATAAATGCATACTCTACACTCTTGTTGGATGATGAACACATTGCGTAGGATTACACGAACCCTCAATGCCGGAGTTAACAAGCTCCACAATTCAATGTTCATATTTAAATAACCTTAGAGTGCATGAAAGATCAACACGACTAAACCAAGTACTAACACAGCATGCACACTCGTCACCTTCACACTATGTAGGAGGAATAGATCACATCAATACCATCATAGCAATAGTTAACTTCATAATCTACAAGAGATCACAATCATAGCCTACGCCAAGTACTAACACGGATGCACACACTTGTCACCATTACACCGTGCAGGAGGAATAAAACTACTTTAATAACATCACTAGAGTAGCACATAGATAAATTGTGATACAAAACACATTGCAATCATAAAGAGATATAAATAAGCACTTCACTATGCCATTCATAACGGTGAATAAGTATTCTGTGAAATATAGCCTCGAGAGACCCACACGGTGCACACACTTGTCACCTTTACACACGTGGGACAAGGAGTCTCCTGGAGATCACATAAGTAAAACTCACTTGACTAGCATAATGACATCTAGATTACAAGCATCATCATATGAATCTCAATCATGTAAGGCAGCTCATGAGATTATTGTATTGAAGCACATAGGAGAGAGATTAACCACATAGCTACCGGTACAGCCCCGAGCCTCGATGGAGAACTACTCCCTCCTCATGGGAGACAGCAGCGTTGATGGAGATGGCGGTGGTGTCGATGGAGGAGCCTTCCGGGGGCACTTCCCCGCCCCGACGGCGTGCCGGAACAGAGACTCTTGTCCAATCTTGGCTTCACGATGGCGGCGGCTCTGGAAGGTTTCTCGTACCGTGGCTTTTCCGCATCAGGGGTTTCGCGACGGAGGCTTTAAGTAGGCGGAAGGGCAGAGTCGGGGGGCTGACGAGGGGCCCACACCACAGGGCGGCGCGGGCCCCCCCTTAGCCGCGCCGCCTTGCGGTCTGGCCACCTCGTGGCCCCACTTCGTATGCTCTTCGGTCTTCTGGAAGGTTCGTGGAGAAATAGGCCCCTGGGTCTTCGTTTCGTCCAATTCCGAGAATATTTTGTTACTAGGATTTCTGAAACCAAAAACAGCAGAAAACAGCAAGCGGCACTTCGGCATCTTGTTAATAGGTTAGTTCCAGAAAATGTACGAATATGACATAAAGTGTGCATAAAACATGTAGGTATCATCAATAATATGGCATAGAACATAAGAAATTATCGATACGTCGGAGACGTATCACCCCTAAACTGAACTTCGTCCCGAAGTTCGAACGCTCTCATATTTCAGAATGTGGAACTGACTTGAACAGAAAACAATCCTTTCAAACTCCATGGTGATCTCATTGGATATAACTTGAATATATCCCTTGTCCAAATCCTTCTTGAAGTCTTCTGATGTCTGGTACTGATGCTTTGTTCAATTCTATGATTTATACCAACACTCTAAGCTTATAGTCTCGCTCTCCAAAGATTCTTGGATTAGGACATCTTTTATGCTAATGGACTTTACTAATGGTTGTGGTGATAGCTTCCTATCTGGGTACCCGAAACTTGGTTCTACCAGCTGCGGTGTAATATGGCACTACGGTGTACCAGCTGCGGTGCCCAAACCTTAATTCTAAAAGATTTATTTAAGGTAGGGTATTGTTTTCCCTTACTACCATAACGAAAGTAATGGTACTTAGTAAGGTATTTACAATAGGCATGATCCTGGTGGTTTTTTTCCTACGAATGGATTAGACTCATTTAGTCCATCCAATCATGGCTTCTAGTTTAAACTATTTGTCCTCCTTTTGGTTTCTTTAGGTTCTATGAAAGGAATCTTGCTAATAAACATTAATGTTGGTCTGGTCAAACCCTTCAGTCTTTGAGCTTCTCAAGCTTTGATTGTCCTCCGACATCTTCTTCATCCAACTTCATTATCTTAAACTTACTTGAGCTTTTCTACCTCTGAGTAATTAATTACCCACTCAAGTTAGAATTAACTCTTACTTCCTCGAGATATGAACCCCGGCTTCTTGTCTGACATCCTCCAGAGAGTACTTTTGTATGGGTACTTCCCAACAACCTTATGAAAATAAGATTGTACTTCCTCCCAGATCAGACCTTTTTCTTCGTCTATCACACTCCAAGTCATATTTTAATACTTCTCCTTCAGCCTTCCTCTCCCCCTTGGAGTTTACTAATGATCTTCAAGCTCCTTTTCTTCTAATCATTAAACTCCAAGGTTGGATAGTTGGTCTAAGTCTGGTTTAAGGTTTGTACTTTTCTAAAGTCTCACGAAGAATTCTTTGCGGTGGATCCACACAGTTGTGGGTATCCGATATGAATCCTCCGACTAAATGGTTACCCGTTATGGAATACCAGCTTGCGGAATCCCTCTTTCTTTTAGAATAAAGGAATGTTCAAGCTGCGGGCCATCTGGTACCAGCTGCAATTTAACTAGCACCAGATGTGACTTATTTGATACCAGCTGTGGCTATGTTATGGTTCTAGTCAACATCTACCTACCAGATGCGGATACTTGTATGGTTTTTATTAAGATCTATCTCACTTTCAATACATTCTCTTCATGTATATCCTACATCAGCTGCGGTCTTATTATACCAGCTACGACTTTACTTGTCCATTTTCTTCTTCCAAGGTTTGTTTTGCAAGAGAACCACTTGGTGACACTATGAAAATAGTATTGTAAGTGACTTCACTTGCATCCCTTCTTCTATAATGAATATGGCTCCACTTCTATTGCTCCATATTCACTATTTTTCTCACTTCCATGGTACTTCCATGTTGAAGTACTCCTCAATTGAGGATAAAAGTGAGTTTTGATTGGTCCTTACTTTGAAGTATTGTGGTTACTTCCCACAACTTTACTTCTTCTAGTGAATCTTCATCTTGTCTTCAAAATCTTCAGAATTCGTCACTTCCTCACACGAATACCTTCACCCTCTAGACCTATAACATCAAGTAAGAGCTTGATATTGCAACATGCATTTGCATATCAAAGTCAAACTTCATGTATGGATCTAGTCAATCAATGAAAATCCAATAAAATCCAAGAAAATCCAGCTTTGTGCTTATAATACACACCCTTATATGCCTGAATATAATAGTTGGGTAAGACATCCCTAAACATCAGGCCCAGATGTGTAGTATATAACACCACATAAAATAGGTTTTGGTTGTGATACTTAGCACATATATAGGGATTTCTACTATTTGCCTCAATATTTACCTCGATTGCTCACTTGCAATCAAATAAACTTGAGCAAATTGGTCCAAAATAGTTGTGGTTGACCTATTTTCCTTGGAAAGTACTAACTTAATTTCCATTTAATTGAAAACTAACCTCACATGATCTCTTGAGACCATAACATGGCTACTCTCAACACCTGATTGTTAAAGTTTACCACCAATAACTCCAACTTTCTCTATAAGCAATGCTCTAATAAAGCCTTCTTCCGACTATCATTTATGGTTCGAGCATACTTGACACAGTTTCCAGGATTTTAAGGCCTTTTCGAATTATTCCCTAAATCCTACTCCTTATCATCCTTTTGTTATCGTACTTATGATGGTCTACTCCATCACATCATGACTCTCAAGTGAATCATATATGATTTCCAACTCTACCATGAAAAGTAGACTTATATAACTCCTATCACTCTTCCTTACCTCCCATGATTGACTCATCATAGGTATTTACTACCTTATATAACTTATCTCCCTTATTCATCTTGCTATATTAGATGACTCTGACTTAACCATAACTTGCATTGGTATACATCTTCCAATAGGATATCTTCCTTATGGTTGTATCCTTTCTTTGGACTACCATGTTTTGTATACCAACTGTGGTCTACTACCACCCATTATCTTAAGCTTCAAAGGTGTTCTACTATTTGGAATGAAGCAAGATAACTAATCCACTGAACTTTAAGAAAAATAGATAAGAAAGATTGACTCAAGTGTGTCAGGATTATTCTCAAGTGAATACCCATCTCAAGTCAAAGGAATAATTGGTTTAGCATAGTTGACTTAGCTAAGACTACTTCCTATAGACACTACCAAACATATAGGTCTCCTTTAAAGGGTTTTAATCCTAGGGTCAAAGCATTTGCTCTGATACCAGCTATGGTGACCCAGCGTACCACTGCATGGTGTAGTACACAAGTCGTTGACATAACACAAGTGAAACACCGTTCCACTCATATTACATCCCTCAGAGTGGTACAACAGAAACATATGCGAATCCAAGGTATGTCTATAGAAGGATACACAAAATGTTTACAGAAGATCAACACAGCCTCCTACTTTACAGTGAGGTAAAACTTCAAAGAAAGTTCCAGAAGAATGACTCGTAGACTAACTTATTGCTAACTCAAGCTAAAGAGCTACTTGGCTTGCTATAGACAACTAGCTACTTAGGTGCTAGGATTAGGGAAATGTTCCCTTCTATTACTAGTCTAAGTTTCCACTCTAGCTGATGCAGAAGTTGACTCCATTGACTTCTTTGATTGCTCCTTCATCTTGGTGCAGTTGACTCCTTTGTCTTCGAGTTCCACGGTAGTTTCTCCTTCAGTGCCTCCATAGCTAAGCAGGGGATTTAAGAGTGGGATGAGTACGAGCGTACTCAACAAGTTCATATTAGGAAATAGGTGTATCATGCACTAGCTACAGCCACAGACCAGAAAGTCATAGGCGAATGCAAGTTTTCGTAAACATTTCTTCAAAAGGTTTATTTTATTCTGAAAAACTATGCCCGTCGGTCTTCACGAAGTTGACTAGAACTTCATGGAGTTCCTTTCCTGCCGCGTTCGCAGTTCCCTTCCCGGAACAGGGAGTGACAGCCACAATTTGATACACTCTGCAGAGGTGCGTTACTTTTCCCATAAGAGATCTCATCCTTTTTGCCATCCGTAGGGACTTGCCCCCGTTCACACTTCCTTTGGTGTGAGGCCAGGAAAGAAGATCCAAGCCCACACCGCCTTTTCCGCGACCCTGCAAACCCACCCTTTTGTCCATCCGTACACCCCCGGTAGACATCTCCCGTTCGTACGGCTTTACCCCCGGTGTACTATGGACAATCCTTCATAGACGGTAGAGCCCCTCATCCACACGTACGGATGGGGATTTTAAAGGATTTCCCAACCTACGGCAGTGTTATCTCCAACACCCCGCCAGGCTCTATCAAGTCCATTGGCGTGCAGGAGGGAAAAGATACAGCTGGCTTCCCCAGAGCCATTATAGATCTTATGGTCAACGCGATATGTACGGCGCTAGAATCACTGGACGGCAGTGGTACTTAGTCCTAGATGAGTAGTACCCTTGCAATGGAACCTCCACCAATTAACACATACCATGGTTCCATTGCCCACCACATAGTCATATTCATAATTGTAAAATAATATTTTGCTTTTCAATGCATGAGTGATAAGTATAATACTTTGCATATAGTTTGATAAAAATAATCAAATGACATGATCAAGCGATGAACTTGCCTTTCTTGACTGCAAGATTATGCAGGCAAAAGCTTCGATACGTGAGAACTCCAAATGTTGAAATACCATCATCGTCCGGTAAGGACAATGTTTAAAGAACTGGCAAAGATGCTATAATGCATAGTATGAGATGCAATCGTCCCGAGCGTAACCTAACCTCGATGATTTAGGATGTTTGAGTTGTAAAGATTTCTTTAGGGTTTGTTGCACTTTTAGAATGGTTCTTAAACAAGGTTCTTATTAGGGTTTGGTTATATTAGCATCATACCCAAGTGATATAAGACATCATAACAAGCACACACATAAAGAATAGTGGTTGCATAACAAGACAAGAATAGTTGTCGGTTTTAATTTCTACAAGACATGGTTAATGATTACTTGTATTATACTCCAAAAGAATAACTTTTGAAGAACATGGTAAATAAGAACAAGAACTATTAAAAATAGGAGCTATGGTTTCTAGGGTTTACTATTAGATTCATTTAGTCCTCTAATAGGAACTAGTTGGGTTCTTAACTTGGAATGGGTTTCTATGTAGCAAGTATTGGTAGGGTTATTACCATGGTTTCTTCTAAGCATCATATCAAAGGATGATTATTAAGATGGCTCCATAGGTTTGCTATTAGGTTTACTATGGCTTCATATTTGCTTTACCAAATAATCTCTAATGGTTTCTAAGCTAAGTGGCTTATCATTTCCTAAGTAGGGTTTAGTGGAATAGGAGCATGTGTTGTGAATTGTTACACAAGGTTGGTACTAGAATTAATCTTATGGTTCTACTAGGGTTTGATGGTTGAGATTGATCCTAATGGTGTGGTATATAGGAGTGGTGATCAATGGTACTAATCCAATTAACCAGTTAGGGTTTTCTCCTAAGTGATACTAGTGAATCATATATGTTTTAAATTAGAAATAGAGACATGAAATGACAATCTTATGTGAATTGGTTTTATGTTAGTGGATCATAAGCATGCATTCAATTGTTGCTTATTAGGGTTCTATATGTCAAGTAAATCTCACATGATCACATGTGACACATAACTAGGGTTTTAGAGTTGCTTCTAAGGTGGAATGATCACATGAAATAATGGGATCCAGATTCTAACTTATAATAAAACTAGGGTTTCTTAATTATGATCCAATTCTTAAAGTAATACTTGGTACTAGAATTAATGTGATTAAGTACTTGAAATAAGGTTATTAATAATTTTAACATGCTAGCAACTTTTAGAGGGTTTAAGAATTAAAATAATTACTAGTTAGGGTTTAATTAGAAACTAGGGTTTTATAAATGTTATTAAGATTTAACTAATTAACTTGAGAATTAAATATGTTTAAACATACAAGTTTTGAATTACCAAAATAACATTAAATTTTAGTATTTTATTGCTTTATTTTATTTAAAGAAAATGGTAAATGGTAATTTGCAAATTAGGGTTTATGAATTACCACTAATAATTAAGTTAATGCAACTATGATAAAGAAAATTAATCTTAACATTTTAATTAGTTACTGAATAGTTAAAATTTAATTTTGAAACTTAACTAATTATTGAATTCAAATTGTGTTTTAAATAAATGAAATGGCATACTTAATAAAGTTAAAAATAAGTGAATTTTTATTTTGACACACATTTTTGTTTTATATTTTATTTGAATAGAGTTTATTTTTGTGAACATTTTGATATATTATTCATATTTTTCTGAGTTGAACTGAATTTTCTATGATTTTTGCAAAGTTTTATCTATTTACTGGAATTTGAAATAAACCGAAATACTAAACATACCCGTTCACTTATACCCGCAGAGACTGACTGGTGGGACCAAAGTACACGTCGGCTGCCCTGTTGGCGTAGACCGAGTCAAAGACCAACGAACCCCACCAGACATGTCACCCTCGCCGGCGGCTTGACGCCGGCGACCAGGTGAGGACGGTTCTGGCGTTCTAGGGCTTCCCGACACGGCACACTTGTTGCTTTAGAACGAGAAGACGATGGTGAATCTAACGGTGGCGGCGCCCCTCGAAATGGTCACCGGAGCTAGCTCCGGCAACGAGGTCTGCGGCGGCGCCGGCCGGCCAATACTTGAAATCGAGCTATGATCGATGCTAGGAAGGATTGGAGGGGTCCAGAGATGCACAAGAGTCACCTGAATATGTTAGTGGCCTCGGTGAGGCTTGAGATGGCCGGAGACGAGCCCACCGTCGCGGATCCCGGCGACCACCTGCGGTACAAATCGCTCAAATTGAGCCATCTGAGGAAGCTCCTGCTCGATTCCTCGCACCCAGAGGAACAGTGAACCCTTGCGGGTCACCACGGCTACACCACGGAACTCGGGATGGTCTCTAACGACGGCGTCGTGATGAACACCGGTGAAGAGCTGCGGATGATTGTGGAAGATTGAGAGGAATAGAGAGGAAATGGAAGGGCGGCGAAGAACAAGGACGACACGGGGATGCTTCGGACGTATTTATAGAGCCAGAGGAGGTCGGCATGGTCATTTCCTCTCCGACGACGGCTCAGATGTGGCGGCAACGTCGGTGAGGTTCTGTGCGCTGATCTTGATGCTTTTTGGATAGGACGGACGTGAGGAAGGTTGGGCGAGGTTCTGAGAGGCTTGTTGGCATCCGGCAGCGTCCTTATCCTCGACGAGAACGTGGCCGAGCTCGCCGTCGCCGTGTAGTCTGCGGAGTAGAAGAAGAAACTTCGTTTCTTCCTCGCTGAAACGGTACGGTGGACTGGGTGGCTTTGTTGGTGGGCTGGGCCTCGACGTGGACTGGTGCTGGGCTGCTGAGGCCTGCTTCGGTGGACAGGTAAGCCTCCCTCTCTCTCTTTTAATTTCTGTTTTGAATTTTTTTTTCTTGTTTGAATTCAAATTTGAATTCTGTTTTCTTTTGCAGGTTCTAAAATATTTGAGTATCAAGATAACTTGATAATCATGCTTACTGCATGGTTTTGTTGTTTAAACAAATATTGTATTTTTAATTAGAGTGACACTTTGTGAGGTTTAATAAAAATGGAAATGGTTAAGATACTAATCTTCATTCTTTTATAATTTAGGAACCACTTCTGTTTAAATGATTTGAAAACTGAGAACGTGTGTATGGTGAATATGTTATATTTTTCTAGTGCTTAACCATAATGATTACTCACATATAATTTAGTTATGGCTAGGGTTTAAATTAAATGGTGTTGAGAATGGGATGAATCATGATTTTATGTGGAGAATTACTTCTAAGGGTTTAAGAAGATGTTTGAATAAACTCTATAACTACTAATCTTGCTTAGCAACTTCTAACTTGAATTACTTAAGATACTTCCCAAGCTCATTATTGGTCAATTCACTTACTAAGGTGATGGTTCAAACTATGATATATTTTCCTATTTGGTTAACTAAACAATTATTTGGGATACCAAATAGAATTGGATATTGGTTTTACTCTTCTCACCAAATGACATTTAGTTCTAAAGTATATATGGATTGGCTTATACTTGTGATCCAGGATTCACAAGTTAGGACAATATTTTATATGGAGTGGATTCTATGTGAAAAGGTTTATGGTCTTGGAAATACTTTACTATTTGAAATATTAAATAGGCATGAGGCATGGCAAGGTTTTACTTATGATCCAAAGGGATACTTGGATTGGAATTCAAATGTGGCCTAGGGTTTTAGTAGTGATCACCCAACTGATATACAACTAGGATTAGGTGTGAGCATAAGCTTGCTTATGTTTAATTGTCTAGGGTTACTCCTCCTCACTTAGGTAGAATTCTTGTATCAAGGCAATGCTAGGTTTATCTCAAGGTTTGGATAGGCAAGGTTTAAATACAATAGCATTACTACTCTACACAAGGCATGAGAATTGGTTTGGTTAACTACTAATGATTTACTTATTATTTCATGAGAAGAATGAGATCTATGGATCACATATATAGGTTTAACTTATCATCTCAATTTATAAGGTAAGATCATGCATTAGACATGATCCACTTATTCCTCACTAATCTCTCTTCTTTAATACTTCTCTCAACACACTCACTGAGATTCTTAGGGTTTATGATCATCACCCAAATTGTAATGATCACAACATTTGTCTCCTTTGGATTACTAGTAAAATAGGTACTTGCTTACCATCAAGTGTTAGCTAGATCAAGTAAGGTTTATTAATGAATCATGGTTCTCTTCTCCAGGATCCAGTATTGGTCCATATACTTGAGTATACCTCTTTAGGTTGAGCTATTTTGAATGGTATAACATAATAAAATGATCCTATCCTTTCTCTGAGGTTTAATAGGAATGAGTTGAGAAACAAGGTTGGAATGATCAAAAGTTAATGAAGAATGAATATGAGTGTTCTTGACTTGGTTCAAGTATTGTAGTTGAAAAGATATACCATGTGACTCATGGTAGGAAAATTATTTAGTAGAATACATGGATAAGATAAGTATAGAATAGTGTCTTAATTAATTGTGTTCCTTGATTTAGGATTGAATAATTATTCATGTGTTGTTGTAAGGAATGGCATGTTGAGATCCTTTATAAGATCTTGTAGTTGATCCTTACTTAAGGTGTTGTTTGTTGTAAATTTACTTCTATTTGATCTAGCCCATAGATCAAATCATTTCTACCCAAATCAAGGTTTTAGCAAAGATCACAGTGAAGTTTATAGCGCTTGACTTGATGCACACTTTGGTGTTCTCTCATTTTATAGCCTCTAAACCTGGGATATTACACTAGTAGAGGCTCTGGCCATGTTGATAATTGTGACTCCAAGAGGGAGTATTTATGCTCGATAGTGGGTTCATGCCTCCATTGAATCTGGGACAGTGACAGAAAGTTCTAAGGTTATGGATGTGTTGTTGCCACTAGGGATAAAACATCAATGCTTTGTCTAAGGATATTTGTATTCATTACATTACACACAGTACTTAATGCAATTGTCTGTTGTTTGCAACTTAATACTGGAAGGGGTGCGGATGCTAACCCGAAGGTGGACTTTTTAGTCATAGATGCATGCTGGATGGCGGTCTATGTTCTTTGTCGTAATGCCCTAAGTAAATCTCATATTATTCATCATGATAGGTATATGCATCTCTATTTGTCAATTGCCCAACTGTAATTTGTTCACCCAACATGCTATTTATCTTATTGGAGAGACACCACTAGTGAACTGTGGACCCCGGTCCATTCTTTACATCTGAAATACAACCTACTGCAATCACTGTTCTTTGTTGTTCTTTGCAAGCAAACATCATTCTCCACACCATACGTTTAATCCTTTGTTTTTAGCAAGCTGGTGAGATTGACAACCTCACTGTTAAGTTGGGGCAAAGTAGTTTGATTGTGTTGTGCAGGTTCCACATTGGCGCCGGAATCCCTGGTGTTGCGCCGCACTACACTCCTTAACCAACAACCTTCACGTGGCCTTCATCTCCTACTGGTTCGATAAACCTTGGTTTCTTACTGAGGGGAAACTTGTTGCTGTACTCATCATACCTTCCTCTTGGGGTTCCCAACGGACGTGTGCTTTACCGTCACAAGGAGCTGCCTCATACGCCAGCAGCAGTTGCCTGTCAAGCACTGCATGAAAGCCTTGATTAATTGCTTTACTGAAGCTTTGGCTTTAGTAAAGTGTCATGTGTAGGTCATGCTGCTATTGCTTGATTAATTGGTGTTATGCTTGTTACTGATGGAGCTATAGTTGATTAATTGGTGCTATGCTTGTTACTGATGCTGCTATATTGCTTGATTATCTGGTGCTATGCTTGTTACTGATGCTGCTATATTGATTGATTAATTGGTGCTATGCTTGTCACTTCTTATTAATGAACCATGTGTTGGTGATGATTCAGTTAAACTAAATGGATTTGATTTGTTTTCCAACCTTTGTTGGAAACAAATCCAAAGTCTGAACCTGTATAAGGTGATGAGGAGACTTGTTTACTGGTGTGGATTGCTTATGCTGTGTTGTGACCTCATTAGCTCTTGCTACTGCCACTGGTTGCATCTCATAGTTGGATAATTGGTTCGTTTTGGTGAAAATAGAGATATTCACAGTAGGGAATCATGTAAATGAATGCCACTGTGGTATCCTTTGAAGAAAATGGGAAGTTTCTGATGGTTTAAAAGACTAGGTGATGCTAGGTTATTAAGTTGGCTGTCAAGGTTGGTTTTATCTGGTTAACTTGGATAGGCTATGTGTTCTTGCTTACTTATGCATATCCATCTCTACTAGATTGACTAGCTCAGGCTTGGCCTCTCTCTTGCCAGCATACCAAGTGATGAGTAATCCCTTATGGTACCCCAGCTTTGTTTTGAACTCAACTGAGTAATGATAAAATTCTATTTCTTGTTTGCTTTGATGAAAATAGAGATATCCACAGTAAGGTGATCATGTAAATGAATGCCACTGTGTTATCCTTTGAAGAAAATGGGAAGTTTCGATGGTTTAAAAGACTAGGTGATGCTAGGTTATTAAGTTGGCTGTCAAGGTTGGTTTTATCTGGTTAACTTGGATAGGCTATGTGTTCTTGCTTACTTATGCATATCCATCTCTACTGGATTGACTAGCTCAGGCTTGGCCTCTCTCTTGCCAGCATCACTTGGTTACTACCAAGTGATGAGTAATCCCTTATGGTACCCCAGCTTTGTTTTGAACTCAACTGAGTAATGATAAAATTCTATTTCTTGTTTGCTTTGATGAAAATAGAGATATCCACAGTAAGGTGATCATGTAAATGAATGCCACTGTGTTATCCTTTGAAGAAAATGGGAAGTTTCTGATGGTTTAAAAGACTAGGTGATGCTAGGTTATTAAGTTGGCTGTCAAGGTTGGTTTTATCTGGTTAACTTGGATAGGCTATGTGTTCTTGCTTACTTATGCATATCCATCTCTACTGGATTGACTAGCTCAGGCTTGGCCTCTCTCTTGCCAGCATCACTTGGTTACTACCAAGTGATGAGTAATCCCTTATGGTACCCCAGCTTTGTTTTGAACTCAACTAAGTAATGATAAATTTCTATTTCTTGTTGGCTTTAATGAAAATAGAGATATCCACAGTAGGGGATCATGTAAATGAATGCCACTGTGGTATCCTTTGAAGAAAATGGACTGTTTCTGATGGTTTTAAAAGGGTAGGTGGTGCTAGGTGATTCAGTTGGCTACCAAGACTTGTCTCATCTGGGTAGCTAGGATATGCAATGTGTTGTTGCTTGGTTAGGCATATCTATCACTTACTGGATTTACTGGTTCTTGATTGGCCTCTCTTTTGCCAGCATCACTTGGTCTATATACCAAGTGATGAATAATCCCTTTGGAGCATCTGCTCCATGCATGCTATGTGTGTTTGAGCATCTTGACTTATGTCACCATGGTTGCTGGTTTGGTGGTGTTTTTGTACTTGCCGATGATTAGATGGTTGGTCGATCACTCGTACACTCGGGGGTGGAGCAAGTGAGCCTGGTGTGATGGCACAAATATCAATATCTTGTGCATCCTACCTGGCCTCACTTACTCCATCCCTGGATGTTAATATTTGTTTCGACCAACAAAGTATGAAGCATTCCATTTAGTTCATACTATTCAGTTGTCTATTATTTGAGTTGGCACTTCTTAATTGCATTGGTCGATGATTAGAATGTTTGGTGATGTCTACGCACGCTTCTATTCCTGTAGACAGTGTTGGGCCTCCAAGAGCAGAGGTTTGTAGAACAGTAGCAAGTTTCCCTTAAGTGAATCACCCAAGGTTTATCGAACTCAGGGAGGTAGAGGTCAAAGATACCCCTCTCAAGCAACCCTGCAATTACGATACAAGAAGTCTCTTGTGTCCCCAACACACCTAATACACTTGTCAGATGTATAGGTGCACTAGTTCGGCGAAGAGATAGTGAAATACAAGTATAATGGATGATTATAAGTAGTAATTGCAATCTGAAATAAAGATGGAAGCAAGCAAACATGTAACAGAACTTGTTGGAAACGGTGTTTCAATGCTTAGAAACAAGGCCTAGGGATCATACTTTCACTAGTGGACACTCTCAACATTGATCACATAACTGAATAAATAAATGCTACTTTCTACACTCTCTTGTTGGATAACAAACACCATTCATTGTGTAGGGCTACAAAAGCACACCTCAAGCCGGAGTAAACAAGCTCCACAACATCCGGAGTTCATATTAGAGTAACCTCTAGAGTGCATAATAGACCGTTGCAATTTAGACCGAGTACTAACATAGCATACACACACTGTCAACAATAGCTATGAAAGGGGGAATATATCGCATCAATACTATCATAGTAATAGTTAACTTCATAATCTACAAGAGATTACAATCATAACCTACGCCAAGTACTACATGATGCACACATTGTCAACATTACATCATGGAGGAGGAATAGACTACTTTAATAACATCACTAGAGTAGCACATAGATTAATAGTGATACAAAGCTCATGATCACATAAAGATCACACCATGGGAGAGAGAGATGAACCTGTTGCGGTCAGAAACCCACCGGCGAGCAGCGACAGGCAACACAGTAGAGACGGGAGGCTCCCAGGACTGCGGCTGGCCCTGGTCCCTCCGAGCGACGGCCCGCAAAGACTCGGCACGCACGTCCGATGCTGATGCAAGGGCGTGCCACCTGACCTATACCTGGTCAGGAAGGTGTTGGATTTGCCTCGCTTAGTTTCCTGCATGGCATACACGTAAACATTAAATACGAGCCTCGATCGGCTCTTAGGTTGTCCTGTGAATCGGCTCAAGGAGCCGATCCACCCATGATCCGTACGAGGTGTACGATCAGATGGTGGTCCTGCTTGATCAAAATAAAGCTAAAACGACCTACTACGATTTAGGGTTTTCACCACATAATCGGAACGTCCTACTCGTGATTGAGCCTGGCGGCCACACACGGTGATCGTAAACCGACCCTAGACAAGGCCTAAAAACCAACATAAAGCTGATCCCCGGAACATCCTGTCTAGGGCTAGCAAACTACACCCTACGCGCCACTGGATCCTTCAACCGGTTTGTAAGGCCTAACTATGCAGATATTAAACTAATCCTTGAAGAACAAGGAGCAATCATAACGGATCGGATCTACTAAATAACGATCAAGCGGGGTGCCGCCCTTACACCTAAGATAGGTGTAAGGGCGGCTAGACGTCTAAGGGTTGCACGGACGAAAGCATATGATACTATGAAACAATGCTAACCCTAACACATCTATGATAACTACGTTGCTCGCCATCAAAAAGGCTTCAGCACGAGCAACGCATGAACAACGAATAAACGTATACTGCCTAGATCGCAAGATGCAATCTAGGCAGCATGATGCTTACCCGGAAGAAACCCTCGAGACAAGGGAGTTGGCGATGCGCCTAGATTGGTTTGTGGTGAACGTGATTGTTGTTTATTTCATAAACCCTAGATACATATTTATAGTCCGTAGACTTTCTAACGTGGGAATAATCCCAACCGGGCACGAGCCAAACTCTATCTAACCGACACGTATCCTACTATATTACAGATACACGGGCAAACTAGCCCAAACTTTGCACATAAGGCCGATTCATGTATTTCTTCCATATATATTCTTCAAGCCCATCTTCAATCGCGGCCCACCTCTGATCCGGTCAAATTCTGGTGATAACACTTGCCCCCCTGGCGGGAGAGGCCCTAGACGTTTGAACACGGACACGTTAGCTGCCTCCTTCTTCTTTTGTCTACATTCTGGGCAGTTGCCGATTGTAGGCAATCGGCTCATTCCTGAATCCCAGCAGTGTCTGAAGAAGGGACAGTCCCAGTGCCTATCCACATCGTCTTGCTCTCTCGACTTTTCCTTGGCGTGGCGCTCATATCTCTCCTCGTCGCGATCATGCCGACGGTGTCTCCTGGCGTCCCTAGCCAGACGATCTCTTTCATCATCGTCGTTGTATCGTCGGCGTTGGTCGTATTGACTCACATATTTGTTGAGGAGGTGATCAGAGAGAGGTCGCTGATATCTCACGTTCCTCACTTCTCCCTCTGTGATGTAGCGCTTGCCATCGTGACGGAGCCGATCGCGTGGAACGGCTTCCTCTGTGTCCTTGCTATGAGAGCAGCTGCCCTCGTCTCCGTCCTTACCAGAGTGGTGCCCAGGTCGTACCATGTTGATGTTGAACGAGAATCCTGGCTGGCACCCTCCAGGGTAAGTGCACTCCACCATGTTAACGGCGGGGAAGGGTGTGTGTCGACCTTCATGGCGTACTGGCTGAAAATTAGACGTCCTTGTTCTATCGCCATTTGGACCTGTTGACGCCACACCCTGCAGTCGTTGGTGGCATGGGTGAACGTGTTATGCCACTGGCAGTATGGCTTTCCGTTCAGCTCCTGAGCCGTGGGGATCTTGTGGCCTTCGGGTACCTTCAGCTGTTTCTCCTTAAGTAAGAGGTCGAAAATTTGCTCAGCCTTGGTGACATCGAAGTCAAACCCTCTTGGAGGACCTTGTGGCTTAACCCACTTACAGGACACGGGGCTTGCCCCCCAAGTCCATTCAGCCACTGCTACCTCTTGATCTCCCGCAGAACCTTCATCTTCATCTGCCTCAACCGGGACCACCGCACGTTTGAATTTATCCTGGTATACATCTGGGTGGCGCTGTTCATATGCGGCAGCTTCTGCACCATGTGCGCTAGTGAAGGGTAGTCTGCTTGGGAGGCCACGTCCTTGATCGGTGATGCGAGACCCACCACCGCCAACTCGACTGCTTCTTTTTCAGTCACACGAGACGAACAGCATCGGTTCCTAACGGTCCTGAAGCGCTGGACATATTCTGACACTGTTTCTCCGCGCTTCAGTCGTACTTGTGCTAGATCGGCAATTCCATCCTCGGAAGCCTCTGAGTGATACTGCATGTGGAACTGCTCTTCCAACTGCTTCCAAGTCCGGATTGAGTCTGGTGGCAGCGAAGTGTACCACCCAAAAGCCGATCCTGTGAGGGACTTTGCGAAGAACCTCACACGCAGCTCATCTGATGCTGAGATCGTGCCCAGCTGTGCCAAATATCGGCTCACATGCTCGATGGAGCTGGAACCATCTGATCCATTAAACTTGGAGAAATCAGGGAGCCGATATTTGGGTGGTAGCGGGATCAATTCGTACTCGTTGGGGTACGGCTTGGAATAGCCGATTGTCCTCCTTTTCGGCACCATGCCGAACCGGTCTTTTAAGATGGTACTAATCTGATCCGTGGTGCTCGGTCGTAGGAATCGAACTGCGAAGATTCGTCGGAGTGGCATACTTAGCCAGCCATGCTTGCTTTTCTAGCTCGAGCCAAGCTGCAGGAGCTGAGCTGCGGAGGTTTGTCGGAGTGGCATACTTAGCTAGCCACGTCCGCTTCTCAAGATCTGTTCCCGAAGTTCCTCCCTGCTGTTCCGAAGTCCCTGCTCGTTGCGGTCCGGTTTGTGAGTGCCCGATCATCTGCGGTCCGGCACGTATGTGCACGTGTATCCGTGAGGGATCTCCTTAGGCGCCTCACGCAAGAACTGGTAGTCACTAGGGTCACCACCGATCTTGTAGACGACGTATGCCGGTGAATTCGGCACTTCTGGTGCTGCCAACGCGAATGGCAGCGGTGGACGGGACTGGAGTGGCATCTCTCCTTGGTGAGTCCCTAGGGCTGGTCCTGACGGAGAGTACTGATTCCTCATGATTTCCTGGATCACGCGAAGAGCGACACGCTCCAAAGTGTTCACCGAGCTCTCGGAATGGCGGTGCGGCGAATGAGCTACCATGAAGTTAATCTCCGACGCAGAGACCCGGTGCGTTCTTCGACGGGGCGGACAGGTCCACTCCATCGAGCGCGCCTTCAGGTGAGAACCCTTTCCACCCGATGCCGTGTGAGCGGGTTCGTGAAAAGAGCCGATGAGGTCGGCTTCGAGGATTGCTTTGACCTCGTCATACTTCTTCTTGAGCTCCTCGGTCGGATCCTCGTACGTGATCGGAGTGCCTTCCGCCATCTCGGATGTAGATGGCGAGCGGTTGATGTCGAAGATTGTCCCACCGGGCGTGCGAGAATGTGTTGCGGTCAGAAACCCACCGGCGAGCAGCGACGGGCAACACAGTAGAGCCGGGAGGCTCCCAGGACTGCGGCTGGCCCTGGTCCCTCCGAGCGACGGCCCGCAAAGACTCGGCACGCACGTCCGATGCTGATGCAAGGGCGTGCCACCTGACCTATACCTGGTCAGGAAGGTGTTGGATTTGCCTCGCTTAGTTTCCTGCATGGCATACACGTAAACATTAAATACGAGCCTCGATCGGCTCTCAGGTTGTCCTGTGAATCGGCTCAAGGAGCCGATCCACCCATGATCCGTACGAGGTGTACGATCAGATGGTGGTCCTGCTTGATCAAAATAAAGCTAAAACGACGTACTACGATTTAGGGTTTTCACCACATAATCGGAACGTCCTACTCGTGATTGAGCCTGGAGGCCACACACGGTGATCGTAAACCGACCCTAGACAAGGCCTAAAAACCAACATAAAGCTAATCCCCGGAACATCCTGTCTAGGGCTAGCAAACTACACCCTACGCGCCACTGGATCCTTCAACCCGTTTGTAAGGCCTAACTATGCGGATATTAAACTAATCCTTGAAGAACAAGGAGCAATCATAACGGATCGGATCTACTAAATAACGATCAAGCGGGGTGCCGCCCTTACACCTAAGATAGGTGTAAGGGCGGCTAGACGTCTAAGGGTTGCACGGACGAAAGCATATGATACTATGAAACAATGCTAACCCTAACACATCTATGATAACTACGTTGCTCGCCATAAAAAGGCTTCGACACGAGCAACGCATGAACAACGAATAAACGTATCTTGCCTAGATCGCAAGATGCGATCTAGGCAGCATGATGCTCACCCAGAAGAAACCCTCGAGACAAGGGAGTTGGCGATGCGCCTAGATTGGTTTGTGGTGAACGTGATTGTTGTTTATTTCATAAACCCTAGATACATATTTATAGTCCGTAGACTTTATAACGTGGGAATAATCCCAACCGGGCACGAGCCAAACTCTATCTAACCGACACGTATCCTACTATATTACAGATACACGGGCAAACTAGCCCAAACTTTGCACATAAGGCCGATTCATGTATTTCTTCCATGTATATTCTTCAAGCCCATCTTCAATCGCGGCCCACCTCTGATCCGGTCAAATTCTTGTGATAACAGAACCACATAGCTACCGGTAGAGCCCTCAGCCTCGGGGGAGAACTACTCCCTCCTCATCATGGGAGACAGCAACGGCGATGAAGATGGCGGTGGTGTCGATGGAGATGACTCCGGGGGCAACTCCCCGTCCCGGCGGCGTGCCGGAACAGAGACTTCTGTCCGCCGAAATGGACTTTCGCGATGGCGGCGGCGTCCCTGGAGTCTTTCTGGAGTTTCGTCAATTGTTGTAGGGTTTTCACGTCACGAGAGATTATATAGGCGAAGAGGCGGCACAAGGGGGTGCCTGGGGGGCCCACCCCATAGGGCGGCGCGCCCCCCTCTTGGCCGCTCTCCAGCCTATGGTGTGGAGGCCCTGGGCCTCCTCTCCGTCTCCCCTTCGGTGTTCTGGTCCATCTCGGTGAAATAAGATGTTTGGCTTTTGTTTCGTCGAATTCCGAGAATATTGCCCGAACAGCCTTTCTGGAACCAAAAACAACAGAAAACAGGAAGTGGCACTTCGGCATCTTGTTAATAGGTTAGTTCCAGAAAATGCATCAAAACAATATAAAGTATGAATAAAACATGTAGGTATTATCATAAAACTAGCATGGAACATAAGAAATTATAGATACGTTGGAGACGTATCAAGCATCCCCAAGCTTAGTTCCTACTCGCCCTCGAGTAGGTAAACGATAACAAGGATAATTTCTGAAGTGACATGCTACTATCATAATCTTGATCAATACTATTGTAAAGCATATGAGATGAACGAAGTGATTCGAAGCAATGGTAAAGACAATGGCTAAACAACTGAATCATATAGCAAAGACTTTTCATGAATAGTACTTTCAAGACATGCATCAATAAGACTTGCATAGCAGTTAACTCATAAAGCAATAAATTCTTAGTAGAAAGTTTTGAAGCAACACAAAGGAAGATATAAGTTTCAGCGAGCTTGCTTTCAACTTCAACATGTATATCTCATGGATAATTGTCAACACAAAGTAATATGATGAGTGCAAATAAGCAAGTATGTAGGAATCAATGCACACGGTTGACACAAGTGTTTGCTTCTAAGATAGAAGGAAGTAGGTAAACTGACTCAACATAAAGTAAAAGAAAGGCCCTTCGCAGAGGGAAGCATGGATTACTATTTTTGTGCTAGAGCTTTTATTTTGAAAACATAGAATTTTTTTGTCAACGGTAGTAATAATTCATATGTGTTATGCATAAGACATCCTATAAGTTGCAACCCTCATGCATAGAATACCAATAGTGCTCGCACCTTGTCCTAATTAGCTTGGATTTCCATGGATTATCATTGCATTACATATGTTTCAACCAAGTGTCACAAAGGGGTACCTCTATGCCGCCTGTAAAAAGGTCTAAGGAGATAGATCGCATTTGATTTCTCGTTTTTGATAGATCTCAACTAAGGACATCCATACCGGGACAACATAGAAAACAGATAATGGACTCCTCTTTAATGCATAAGCATTCAACAACAGCTAATATTCTCATAAGAGATTGAGGATTAATGTCCAAACTGAAACTTCCACCATGATTCATGGCTTTAGTTAGCGGCCCAATGTTCTTCTCTAACAATATGCATACTCAAACCATTTAATCATGATAAATCACCCTTACTTCAGACAAGACGAACATGCATAGCAACTCACATGATATTCAACAAAGGTGTGACAGGTTGATGGCGTCCCCAGAAACATGGTTACCGCTCAACAAGCAACTTATAAGAACTAAGATACATAAGCGACATATTCATTACCACAATAGTTTTTAGGCTACTTTCCCATGAGCTATGTGTTGCAAAGACAAGGAATGAATTTTTTAAAGGTAGCATGCAAGAAATTTACTTTGGAATGGCAGAAAAATACCACATAGTAGGTAGTTACGGTGGACACAAATGGCATAGGTTTTGGCTCAAGGTTTTGGATGCACGAGAAGCATTCCCTCTCAGTACAAGGCTTTGGCTAGCAAGGTTGTTTGAAGCAAACACAAGTATAAAAAGGTACAGCAAAACTTACATAAGAACATATTGCAAGCATTATAAGACTCTATACTGTCTTCCTTGTTGTTCAAACACTTTTACCAGAAAATATCCAGACCTTAGAGAGAACAATCATGCAATCCAAATTTCAAAAAACTCTACGGTAGTTCTCCACTAATAGATTTAAACTACATGATGCAAGAGCTTAAACATGATCTACTTGAGAGCTCAAAACAATTGGCAAGTATCAAATTATTCAAGACAATATGAAGAATTTTTTGTTTCCAACCAAATAACAATAAGTATAAGTGCTGCGGCTTTCAGCTTTCGCCATGAACATTAAAATAAGATGAAGAACACAAGTGTTCAAATGAAAAAGCGGAGCGTGTCTCTCTCTCCAACACAAGGATTGCTAGGATCCGATTTTATTCAAACATTAACAAAAATAAAAACACACAGACACTCCAAGTAAAGCACATAAGATGTGACGGAATTAAAATATAGTTTCACTAGAGGTGACCTGATAAGTTTTGATGAAGAAGGGGATGCCTTGGGCATCCCCAAACTTAGATGCTTGAGTCTTCTTGAAATATGCAGGGATGAACCATGGGGGCATCCCCAAGCTTAGACTTTTCACTTTTCTTGATCATATCATATCATCCTCCTCTCTTGATCCTTGAAAACTTCCTTCACACCAAACTCAAAACAATCTCATTAGAGGGTTAGTGCATAATCAAAAATTCACATATTCAGCAAGGACACAATCATTCCCAACACTTCTGGACATTACCTAAGGCTACTGAAATTTAATGGAGCAAAGAAATCCACTGAAACACAGTAAAAGAGGCAATGCGAAATAAAGGGCAGAATTTGTCAAAACAGAACAGTCCGTAAAGACGATTTTTTTCGAGGCACTTAACTTGCTCAGATCAGAAAACTCAAAACTAATGAAAGTTGCGTACGTATCTGAGGATCACGCATGAATTTTTTCAGAATTTTTAGATTCTTCTACAGAGAGAAAAACGCAAATTCATGACAGCTAAAATTCTTTTTCTGCGCAGAAATCCAAATCTAGTATCAACTTTCTATTAGAGACTTTACTTGGCACAACAATGCAAGAAAATAAAGATACAAAGGTATTGCTACAGTAGTAACAAGCACCTTGACTCAAATATAAAACAAAAATTGCAGAAATAAAATAATGGGTTGTCTCCCATAAGCACTTTTCTTTAACGCCTTTCAGCTAGGCGCAGAAAGTGCAAATCAAGTAATATCAAGAGAAGAAGCATCAACATCATAATTTTTCTTAAAAACACAACTTGTCGCAGAGGGTACCTTAGATGCTCCATTATCTAAATTTCCCATAGTGGTACTAAGGGTTTTATTAATTTTAAGCTCATAATGATTCTTTTGCTTTGGCATCTTAGGGACATACATGAATTTTTGCTCCTTACCCACATAAGCTTTCTCCTTAAACTTAAGAGAAGAAAAAGTTGAACCCAAGGTTCCCATAGCTTCTTCAAGTTAACCAATCCTATGGGTTTGATTATCATGGATAGCACAAGTTTCTAAGACAGACAATTCTTTCATTAATTCCTCCTAGGGATTTATCAAGTTTATCAAGTATTATCAAGTAATATTCCCAATTTAGTCTCAACACTTGGAAGATTTTTCTCTATGGCTTCCAACTTTTTCATGACATCCTCAAGAGAGATTTCAATTTTAGCTTCATTAATAGGTGGTATTCCAACTAGACTCTCAATGATGCAACTAATTTCTAAAGCAGGAGTACCTAGGAAATTACCCCTTGTAAGAGTATCAAGAACATACCTATTCCAGCTAGAGATACCAACATAAAAGTTCTTAAGGAGAATAATAGTGGGGTGTTTCTTAGTGCACCTATGATGAGCATTACTAATTCTATACCAAGCATCTTTAAAACTTTCTCCCCCTTGTTGCTTAAACGAACGAACTTCAACTTTAGGATTACTCATTTTAGCAATAGTAAAAATAAACAAAGCAAAACCAAATTAAATAAAGTAAAACAAGTAACTAATTTTTTTGTGTTTTTGATATAAAGAAAGCAAACAAGACAGAAAATAAAATAAAGCAAGACAATAACCAAAGTAAAGATATTGGGTGTGAGAGACCCTTTGCAGCGTGTCTTGATCTCCCCGGCAACGGCGCCAGAAAAGTAGCTGCTGGCGTGTAGGGAGTTAGAAATCCCTGGGGTGTAACAGCGCCAGAAAAGTAGCTGCTTGTGACGGTAAAGCACACGTCCGTTGGGAACCCCAAGAGGAAGGTATGATGAGCACAGCAGCGAGTTTCCCCTCAGTAAGAAACCAAGGTTATCGAACCAGTAGGAGATGAAGGCCATGTGAAGGTTGTTGGTTAAGGAGTTTAGTGCGGCGCAACACCAGTGATTCCGGCGCCAACGTGGAACCTGCACAACACAATCAAACTACTTTGCCCCAACTTAACAGTGAGGTTGTCAATCTCACCGGCTTGCTGAAAACAAAGAATTAAATGTATGGTGTGGAGAATTATGTTTGCTTGCAGAAAACAAAAGGGAACAATGATTGCAGTAGGTTGTATTTCATATGTAAAAGAATGGACCGGGGTCCACAGTTCACTAGTGGTGTCTCTCCAATAAGATAAATAGCATGTTGGGTGAACAAATTACAGTTGGGCAATTGACAAATAGAGAAGCATATACATATCATGATGACTACTATGGGATTTACTTAGGGCATTACGACAAAGAACATAGACCGCCATCCAGCATGCATCCATGCATAAAAAGTCCACCTTCAGGTTAGCATCCGCACCCCTTCCAGTATTAAGTTGCAAACAACAGACAATTGCATTAAGTACCGTGCGTAATGTAAACAATACAAATATCCTTAGACAAAGCATTGATGTTTTATCCCTAGTGGCAACAGCACATCCACAACCTTAGGGGTTGCTGTCACTCCCCCAGATTCAATGGAGACATGAACCCACTATCTAGCATAAATACTCCCTCTTGTAGCCACAAGTATCAACTTGGCCAGAGCCTCTACTAGCAACGGAGAGCATGCAAGAACATAAATAACATATATGATAGATCAATAATCAACTTGACATAGTATTCCATATTCATCGGATCCCAACAAACACAACATGTAGCATTACAAATAGATGATCTTGATCATGATAGGCAGCTCACAAGATCTAAACATGATGTCACAAGAGGAGAAGACAACCATCTAGCTATCGCTATGGACCCGTAGTCCAAGGATGAACTACTCACGCATCAGTCCGGAGGCGGGCATGGTGATGTAGAGCCCTCCGGTGATGATTCCCCTCTCCGGCAGGGTGCCGGAGGCGATCTTCTGAACCCCCCGAGGTAGGGTTGACGGCGGCGGCGTCTCTGGAACTATTCTCGTATCGTGGCTCTCGGTACTAGGGTTTTCGCGACGGAAGGAATAAATAGGTGAAGGGGCAGCGTCGGGGGCGCCCGAGGGGCACACCCCATAGGCCGGCGCGGCCAGAGGTGGGGCCGCTCCGCCATATGGTGTGGCCACCTCGTGGCCCCTCTTCGTCTCCTCTTCGGTGTTCTGGAAGATGATACGTCTCCAACGTATCTATAATTTCTTATGTTCCATGCTAGTTTTATGACAATACCTACATGTTTTATTCATACTTTATATTGTTTTGATGCATTTTCCGGAACTAACCTATTAACAAGATGCCGAAGTGCCGGTTCTCGTTTTGTGCTGTTTTTGGTTTCGGAAATCCTACAAAGGAAATATTCTCGGAATTGGACGAAATCAACGCCCAGTATCTTATTTTTCCGGAAGCTTCCAGAGCACCGAAGAGGGGCCAGAGGGGAGCCAGCGGGCCCCACCCCACAAGGCGGCGCGGCCAAGGGGGGGCGCCCCCCTATGGTGTGGCCCCACCAGGACTCCTCCGAGGCTGCCCTTCCGCCTACTTAAAGTCTCCGTCGCGAAAACCCTAAAGGGATAAGCCACGGGACGAGAAAAGTTACGCAGCCGCCGCCATCGCGAAGCCAAGTTCGGGGGACAGAAGTCTCTGTTCCGGCACGCCGCCGGGACGGCGAATTGCCCCCGGAAGGCATCTCCATCGACATCACCACCAACTTCATCGCCGCTGCTGTCTCCTATGATGAGGAGGGACTAGTTCTCCATCGAGGCTAAGGGCTCTACCGGTAGCTATGTGGTTAATCTCTCTCTCATGTACTTCAATACAATGATCTCATGAACTGCCTTGCACGATTGAGATCCATATGATGAGCTTTGTATCAATATTAATCTATGTGCTACTCTAGTGATGTTATTAAAGTAGTCTATTCCTCCTTCATGATGTAAAGGTGACAGTGTGTGCATCATGTAGTACTTGGCGTAGGTTATGATTGTAATCTCTTGTAGATTATGGAGTTAACTATTACTACGATAGTATTGATGTGATCTATTCCCCCTTTCATAGTGTAAAGGTGACAGTGTGTATGCTATGTTAGTATTCGGTCTAAATTGCAACGGTCTATTATGCTCTAGAGGTTACTTAAATATGAACTCCGAATGTTGTGGAGCTTGTTAACTCCGGCTTGAGGGAGCTCTTGTAGCCCTACACAATGAATGGTGTTTGTTATCAAACAAAAGAGTGTATGTAGCACAAAGGAAGAGAAGTTATTTATTTATGTGATCATTGTTGAGAGTGTCCACTAGTGAAAGTAGGATCCCTAGGCCTTGTTTCCGAATAGAAAAGTTACACCACAGAGAATTGCCTCCCACGCCAGCAAGCTATTTTCTGGCACCATTTCCAACAAGTTCTGCTACATATTTACTTGCTGCCATATTTATTTCAGATTGTTATTACCACTCATATTCATCTATATCACGTGTATTTCACTATCTCTTCGCCGAACTAGTGCACCTATACATCTGACAAGTGTATTAGGTGTGTTGGGGACACAAGAGACTTCTTGTATCGTAATTGCAGGGTTGCTTGAGAGGGACATCTCTGACCTCTACCTCCCTGAGTTCGATAAACCTTGGGTGATTCACATAAGGAAAACTTGCTACTGTTCTACAAACCTCTGCTCTTGGAGGCCCAACACTATCTACAGGAATAGAAGCGTGCGTAGACATCAGAAGACTACGTGGAAAATAGGGCCGTGGGCTTTTGTTTCGTCCAATTTCGAGAATGTTCGTAAACTAACTTTTCTGAAATCAAAAACAGCAGAAAACAGGAACTGGCACTGCGGCATCTTGTTAATAGGTTAGTCTCGGAAAATGCATAAAAATATTATAAAGTATGACTAAAACATGTTGGTATTTTCATAAAACTAGCATGGAACATAAGAAATTATAGATACGTTGGAGACGTATCAATGTGTGTATTAGATGGAGTAGCATGGTTTTAGTGATTGAATAGTGACAACGAATTCATGATCTATTATGGATTTTCCTTTTCTTTTGCTACCTCACTAGGGATAAAATTAATGCATGTGTTATGTCCTTCACGTGACAAAAGTGATGATCTTCTTTGGTTAAGGTAGCATATTTGATATTCAAACATCATGTCAAAGTATTTATGGCTATACTCTGTTAATTCTTAATACAAGATTGCGTGAAGTTTTCCCTTTCTTGTGAAAAAATGAGAGATGTGGTGCATCATCTCTATGTTAAGTGATGCCCATATGAATGTGTATCTAACTCATGTTATTATTTTGCATCCTCATATCTCATTGATGAATTACTATTTTTCAACTACAACTTAAAAGAGAGAATAGTCAAGTGAACCCATGAACCCCGATCCACTTTTTATCATAAGAAACACTTTATATTGCTTTTATCTTGTTTTCTACTTGCTGCACTATTTCAATCCGAAAATACAAAAATATTTACTTTTCTTATTTGCATCCAAAACACCAAAAACAATCAGCCCCTTTACAGCTTTTACTTAGTTACTTTATTTCATCTAGTTTTACTCGCTTTATTTTTACTTGTGTTTATTTACTTAAACGAAACCTTGTGCTTGACAACCACACAGTGCAGTTGGGGACACAAGGCTTTTATTTTACTTGTAGGATTGCTAGAAGAAGGGAAAAGAGAATACTCTTTGCTCAGTTCCCCGAGAGTTCGATATAAACCCTCGAGTCACCCTTGTGGGGAAAATACTCTGCTCACACAACACTTTGCACTTGGAGTTCCAACGTCATCAATGTGCGTCTTCACTGGGGATGATTGGGCATGGTTAGGTCAAAAAGGGGGCAGAGATTGGTTGGTGTAGGTGTTACGCATTGTTTAGGCATGGTTAGATTAAGATCACAGTGTTTCTTGCATTTTTTCCGCTCTGATGTTCATCGAGCCGGCTGGATTTAGGGCAAAGCTGTGAGTTTTTTGTTGTTAGGTTAACAAGGTTACATGTTGTTGGTAGTCTTTGATCAGCAAAATTCATGAAATTGGAGACTGTCTTGTTTCTCTGTGATAACTGAATATTGATGTCATTATGTTCAACTGTTTCTGAAAATTCTTGACTGAACCTAGTATTTTAGGGCAAAGTTTGGAATATTTTGTTGTTATATCAACAAGGTTACATGTTGTTGGTAGTCTTTGATCAGTAGAATTATTATCCATGCTAAATTCATGAAATTGGAGATTGTCCTATTTCTTTGTATAACTCAATATTGTTTTGTTGTGTTTCTGAAAATTCATAAATTGGAGATTTGTATTTGTTTTTGTGTTGCAGATGAAAATGAAGAGTTTTTACTTCAGTTTGAGAATGGTTTTTCTCTTGTTTAAAAGGTGAATTTTCATACCAACATGGCACAACAGATTGGTTTGACAATTTTAGCTCCGAAACCTTTTCCATACTATGGATTGAAGATTTTTTTGAATCGGCTTGGAATAGAGAGGGATAGTTTGATGAATCTACTGGCAGAAGTGGAATGATCTCACGGAGGGTTTGCAATGTATTGAGAATAAGAGGGACATTGTTGACATTATTGAAACCACAAGGCTTGAGAAAACTCTCTATTTGCTAGTTGATCACAATAATTTGTTGCCAAATTTTCGGCCAGAGATAATAGAGAAGAAGGAAATTTCAGATGCATGCAATAGTATGGAAATTGTTCAATCAGTTTCAGGTGCACAAGCTAGGAGTTCAGTTACAGATGGCACTAGTGGAGAAGAAGAAGAACTTGCAGATGGCAGTAGTGATTCTGGTTTAAAATTCAATGATAGTGACTATGATGTTGAGGATGGAGATGATGACTTGTTCAGTGACAATGTTGACACTGATTTAATGGATAACAATGAGCCTATTATTGATGTTAAATTGGAGGATGATGTTGCATTGGAAGACACATCACTGGTTTTGAGGCATGAAGATGAGGAACAATTGCATAGAACTTTCGGTGTCTTCAATCCTCTGGTTGATATGGAAGATCATCTGTTTAAGCAGGGATTGGTGTTCAGTAGTGTGCAAGATTTGAGGTTAGCACTCAATGCTTATAGTGTCAGAAATAGAGTGAGGGTCAACAAAACAAGAAATGACACTAGAAGGCTCCTTCCTCATGCGCCACCGCACGCCATCCCCCGGAGCTCGCTCGTCGTGCGCCGCCGCAATTTTGTCGCCGTCGGAGGAGCTAGGGTTAGGAATTTGGGAATGGGGACTATGGGAAAGTGAAACTGCTGGCCGATTCCCTCTGCCTCTCTTTTCTCTTCTATACGTGGACTCCACTTTGAGAATAGACAAGAAAATTGCAAAACACAAGGGGGGTTCCTGCAAAATGAACGTGGCTGCTTTTTTAGCGTGGCAAGCCACATGTCATGCTCTGGTAGGTTTGGATTACAAATGCACATATGTGCAACTATTGTGACTGCCCTACCCCATTTTGCGACAATTGGGATGAAAATGCACATCCATTGCAGTATTTGGACTTGGGGTGCAAATTGCTCTAAAAAAAAGCGTGTCCTTGGCGTATCACATTTGTGGTTTCTTGCTTATCGGTGATTCCGAGCTGATCGAGTGTTGACGTGACACTAGGATTACTCACTTTTACAGCATGTAGTCGTCCTAGCGAAGAAGCAGTCGGTAGTGAAGGGGCCGGGTCAAAGGAGCAGGGCAGAAGAGAGAAGCTAGGCACCGAACAGAGTAGAGGACACGCATATATACATGGTTCAGACATGAGAGAAGCTTCTCATCCTGATCTCCTTCAACCTGAAAACCCACGTCTACCCGTCAGGCGTCAGGCAGGCAGTAGAATTAGCAGATTGTCACCTTGCTCTGGATCTCACGAAATCATTGGTGAACAATTAGACATGCGGAAGTGCATGTTGGACCATGGAGCGGCGCGAGGGAATCTTGCTGCTTGCGTATGTAGGGGCGCACATGAGTTTGTTGTGATCGAAATGGAGGACACAGCTGATATCTGCTACTCGTGGATTTTTCTGCTTAACTCGATCGGCGTCTGTTCATACAAAATCGGTGGTATTGCAAGCAGGCGGCAGATTGGAACGGTCGTCGCCATTCTAGATTGCCACGTACGCTAGCTGCTCATTCCACGCTCATGCACATGAATTAGCCTATCTACCTAAGATGAATTGACTTCGTGCCTATTAAACTGTGTTTGGTGTCTCTCTTCCTAAGATGTGGTTTGACCGTTTCTTTCCACGTCATCTTAATAGCTCCCTGCCAAGTCGGAGACGCCGCTTCCTCGGGTTCAATTGGAAGAAGTGATAGCTCGATTTTTTATCTAGTTTTCCAGTTTAATTGAGTTAGAATTCTGCAATAAACGACTCATATAGGCGATGCTACTAGAAAAAAGGTATGTTCTCTACTAGTGTCATGCATACCTACACTGCGTGTCATATAGTAGCGCTGTAGCGAGATGGAAATCACCACAGAGCGCAAAAAAAAAGTGTGTCCTTGGCATACTGCACACATGAGGTTTCTTGCTTATTGGTAACTCCGTGCTGATCCAGTGTTGACCTGACACTAGGGTTACTCACTTTTACAGCAGCATGCAGTGGTAGTAGTGAAGAAGTGAAGGTGCCGGGTCAAAAAAGCAGGGAAGAACAGAGAGCCTAGGCACCGACAGTGTAGAGGACACGCATACAGGGTTCAGACGTCGTGAGAGAAGGTTCTTATCCTGATCTCCTTCTACCTGAAAACCCATGTGTACCGGCACCTGTACATACCTATACCCGCCAGGCAGGCAGGAGAGAACCAGTCACAGGCAATAGAATTAGCAGATTGTCACCTTGCTATCGATCTCACGAAATCATTCGTCAACAATTACACATGCCGAAGTGCATGTTGGACCATGGAGCGGCGGGGGAAATCTTGCTCCAGTTACATGCTTGCGTCGGGGCGCACACATGAGTTTGTTGTGATGGAATTGGAGGACACGTACAGCTGCTACTCCTGGATGTTTCTGCTTAACTCGGCGTCCGTTCATACAAAATCGGTGGTATTGCAAGCAGGTGGCAGATTGGAAGGGTCGTCGCCATTCTAGATTGGAAGGTACGCTAGCTGCTCATTCCACGCTCAGCCACATGCATTAGCCTATCTACCTACCAGGCATACGTACGCACGTACCCATTTGGCAGGCATGTGCCTTTGTGGAGCTATAGCTAGCATGTACGTAGCTGGACGTACGTTCCTGAACGCCTCAAATTTTCCATCACAGATTGAGTTGCTCGAAATGACCAAATAAGGGCGTCTCCAAATCTATTTTGGTCACCTAAAAGCGAACGTTTGCGTTCGTATATGTTGGGGCTGTGGACACGAATTTGATCTCCTTGGCTAGTATCTCTGTTTAGATCGGGTAGCTCAGCGACCCGACGTATTTTTTTGTCCAATAATTTTTAATAATTCTCGTATAACTAATTTACATAGTGCCAAAAATAAATTAAAAAGCTAGAAAATAATACTAGCTAACTAGTGTGCAGACCATGGTTGCCTACGTGTCATCGACAAGGTCGATTAAGACCGGAGGCGCCCAAGGCCAAGGCCTCTAAGGCGGCGGTGTTGGCGTGCGAGGAGGCTGACACTGCTCGTGGGGCGCCTAGGAAGGCAGTGTGTGTACACAGTTGGCGGCGGTGCACGGTATGAAGGAGGCGGCACGGGCCATGGTGGCGGCGTCACGTGCGAGGCCTCCATGGCCTCCTCCTCTCAGAAGCCATGATGCATGACCACCGGTGCATACGCGCTTGTGGGGGTGGCGGCGGAGGCTGCTCTTGCGAGGCCTTCATTGCCCCAGCCTTATCGCCTCCTCTTCATCCACGTCTTCCGGCATGAGGGAGAGTTCGCCCACCATGCCCTCCTCCTTGGCCTTCTCCGCGAGGTACGCCAGGTGCCCAAGGTAGTCCTCGGTGTCGTCCCGCTCCTCGTCTTCCTCAGCCTCCTCCGCTTCCTTCCTTCTCCCCTTTTACTGGCGCAAGCGGAGCGTTGTAGTTGTACTCATCGGCGCCTCGAACCCCATTCAAGGTGGCCGAACGAGTCCAACATCGGCGAGTCAAAGCTGCATGCCTGGTCGGCGAGGAGGTCTTGCGACAGAAGGCCCTGCGTCACGCAATCTCTAGCCGCTGCTCCCGTTGCTGCCGTGGCACCGTCAGCATGGGAACCCTCCGGTGGCTAGGTGACGTCGGTCCTTCTAGGGACGCATGGGGTGCGCTCGCGGTATAGGACGCGGGCCACGTTGACGGTGACGGAGTTGCAGATGTGCGGCTTCTTCTTTTTCTTTGTCGCCGATGACTTGGCCTTGGGGTCATGCTTTGGCTTCCACCATGGCCATCCCTTGCCCATGGTTGAGGTCGTGCTGCATGTTCTGTGGGAATTGAGAGGAACGGTGACTAGCCGTGGATGAGAGCTTAGCTAGCTGGTGGCAATAGCGTGGCAAAAGACGAGTCTCTTACAAAGGACGGGATGGAGTCGCGGAAGCCTAGCCACCGTCCGCCATGCCGAAGCGTGCTCAATGAAGGCGCCGCAGCAAGCAGCCACGCAGGTGGTCAGCGATGCGGCAACGCAGGGAGAACGGTGATCCGAGTTTAAAAAACGTGGACGCTCGGTGCTTTGGCACCGCATGCACGATGGCGCGGACACACTGGTCACTTTACGTCGGGTCTCTGGCCTAAGGACAGACCCATTTTTTGACCGTGAATACGCGAACGAATGATTCGATCTATTTACATCTGGCCGATGGAGATACCCAAATGAGCAAAGCTACTTTTTATACTACGCAACTTCGTGCGGCAAGGCGCGGACAGCGGGGAAAGATCGAGAGCTCTTGTATCGGATCAGAAAGGAGGAAATGTTTCTTCTCCAAAAGGGAGAAGAATCGAACCCAAACCGCATAGGAATATCGCATCCAATTCTCCTCCGTCGGTCTAAATAACAACGAGCAAAGTGGGCGGCGTTAATCTCTCTCTCTCTCTCGAGGCTGAATGTATTTTCGCTGGACAAGTTTGGATGGATACAGTTCCAACTGCGTGTGTACGTAGTGTGCGTGGATGGCAATATATATTGGTGACAGAGATCCGACGATCACGGGAGCAACACGACGACGCCGACCACGAGAGATCGAGCAATGCTACACGTACGGACTACTTTTACAAAATTCACTTACGGACTCACAGCAGCAGGCTAGAAATGAGAGCATGATCCGATTTTTCAGCAAGGGCAGGGAGACATCATCTCATCTTCTCATCGTTCGGACTCGGCCTACGTACAGGCCACAGTTGGCTGGACCGCAGAATATTCTCATCTACTAGTACGTACTTGAAGTTGAACACGCACGTAGGGGACCAACCAATTCCTTGGGTTGATCAGCCCATCAATTCATCATTGAGTGTGCATCAACTGGCCGGGCACGACGGACATGGGACGTTGAGACGAGTAACGTACCTGGCCTCGTTTGGCCAGGCCATGTAGTTTTCTACCCAAAATAAATAAAATTTTGCGTCTCAGTATATTGATAGAATATACAGACTCTACATATTTACAACACTAGGACAAGCCAACACCGCATCATACAACTCAACTCGCTACATCTAATCAAGCTACGGCGGCAATCAAGCTATTAAAGCTAGTCATGCCCGCGGTAGCCCAACATCGAGTCTTGGATCGAACCGTGTCGAGGAGTCGTGTTGTCAAGGATGACTGGCGTTGCGATGCTTCCAAATCCACCATTTCATGAGCATGACAAACGACGAAGTTTCCTTGTCCAGACCGTGAGGGGCTGATTGAATATCCATCGTCGACAATTCATGAATCCATCATATGCATCAGGTGGTCCAGTCGTGGATCGGATCCAAAACAACACATCATACCTTACTGTCCTAGAGAAGGGGCATCCGGTGAGCAGGTGGTCACACATGGAACAACATGGTGGTGTTGGAACCAGTGGCGGAGCTCCATGGAGCCAAGGGGGTGCACATGCACCAAGGTAGCTTTTGTTTTTACCCTACAAATAGCTGCAAAATAAGTGTGTGCACCCCCATAACCAATCATTTGTGCACCCTGACGAGATAAATCAACACAAATTACAGACATGTGCACCCTGGTTGAGTCTACTCTAGCTCCGCCACTGGTTGGAACCCCATTCTAGTAGAATTCCTAGCAAGCAAGCTAGTAGAAGAACTTGACCCGTTGGGGAGCCCAAGAGCGTTGTTATCTTTCCATGATCTTGACAGGATGGCCCTTCAAAGAGGATCTTTTTAGAAATAGTTAGAATAAATATTGCGTGTTCATCGTCCACCGCCAAAGGATAGTGTCCAGACTTGTCGAAAGCTCCACATCTTGCACCCTAATCCAAATCTGAATGTATTGCCAAAGGGCTTACAAACTCAGTGCCCCCCCCCCCTCCCCCCCATGTTGGCAATCCATCGATGCTCCATTACCTCCTATTTTACTGTGTGGCACTTCAAAGCATGGTTCGGGACTAGCCCAAAAAGTTTTGGCGCTTTCTCCTTAATGGTCTTCCCGTCTAGCCATTTGTCCACCCAAAAGAGAGTTGTCTTCCGGTCACCTACCACTGCATTTGTGGAGGTGTCAACCACTTGGATCTAATAAAATAGAGAGTTCGAAGGTTGGCCACGCCAAGGTCACAGCGGGCCAATACGCATCCTCAAGATCTAGAGAGTTTGAAGGTTGGCCATGCAAAGGTCACAGCGGGCCAATACGCATCCTCAAAATCTAGAGAGTTCGAAGGTTGATCGCCGTGAAAGCGAGTTCTCGGATTCCCAAACCTCCATACCTCAACCGGACGAACACCTTTACCTTGTTGATGTGACAATGGCCACCATTCGCATTCGCTCTGCCAGCCGAAATGAAACCCCGGTTTATTTTCTCCACTTGCTTGAGGGTGTCTTGGTTTAGTGCGAGGAGGATGATCCGATGAAGCTGGATCGCCATAAGCACCGACTTGACTTGGTCAAGGGGTCCGGCCTTTTTCATGATGGAGGGATCCAAAAGAGATAGGTGGTCCCCTATTCTGTATGAGTTTTTATTTACTTCCTGTTTTAGGTAGAGTTGAAGTCAATATTAACGAAGTTTGACCAAAACATAATAAAAAAATATGTACACTCATACTACCAAATACATATATTATGAAAGTATATCTTTTATGTTGATTCTAATAAAATAGATTTTATTTTTCTAGATAATTTTCTGTAAATATTTAGTCAAAGTTTATTTCTTTTTATTTTGACCAAACCAAGAAGCCGAAGTAATTGTAAACGGTGGATTATTGTTCTTCTGATTTCTCTTTGAGTTCTAGTACTCTTTCTTGCGTGATCAATACAGTATACTAGTTACTCGTGGGAATAAAGAGATTACTACTTTGCACCAAGCTCAAACCTTGGCATAATGGCTTCAATTAGCAGCGGCAGCAGGTACACTTGACAAAGCGCTCCCTTTCCGTTTCGCCTCCAATTATAACACCACCCAACCCCTGACCTTTCCTCTCCTCTCTTCTTCCACTCCCGTCTACGCCACCTTCCACTCCTCTCACATTCCCACACACGCCACCGCACTAGCTAAGCTACACTCCCTCTCGCTCCCAAGCACGCTTGCGGGCGCGCCATGGCCTCCTACAGGCTCCTGGTCATCCTCGTCTTCTCAGCCATCCACATCGCCTTCGCCGCCGCCGACAACTACCAGGCCGACTGCCCCTACCCGTGCCTCCTCCCGCCGCCCACACCACCCGCCGCGGCCGACTGCCCGCCACCTCCCTCCACGCCGTCCGTCTACGGGTACCCTCCCCCGCCGCCTTCGTCCACCGGGTACTCCCCGCCGTCGCCGTCCTGGAGCTACCCGCCGCCCGCCGGGGGCTACATTCCCTACTACCAGCCTCCCGCTGGAGGCGGTGGCGGTGGCGGAAGCTACGGGCCGGTGCCACCGCCGCCCAACCCCATCCTGCCTTGGTACCCCTGGTACTACAGGTCCCCGCCCTCGTCGTCGGCGATCACACTGCGCGCCTCGTCGTCGACAGTCCTCCTGCTGGCCGCCGCTGCTGGTTTGGCTCTACTGATGTGATTCACTAGCTAGCTAGCAGTCTGGCACTCCCGTCTCTTTCTTCATTGTTAGTTGATTTTTCCGATATATGATTAAATATATAATGTGGTAAGACCATTAGTAGTACTATTGTTTATCATTGTACTAGTATGATCGATTCGTTGCTCAATTTGCTTTTGGGTAGTGGAGAAGCTTATATATTGCTAGTTCTTCAGACAGCATAATATATACTCCGTATGTTTAGTGATCGCAAGAATCTTGCTTTTTCTCGGTGCCTCTCCTTTTAAGTATTTTAGCAGTGTGTGTAATTTTTTTGACCAGTTTCTTTGCTCAGCATTTTGATCGGGAATGAGGTTTAATTATATATTCGCTCTAAAGAAATACATCACTAGTGACAGTGGATTTTATAAGTTACAATGAGTTCATACTCGTTCATACGGTGCATCAGATGTACATTCCCTGCGAAGAAAAATGCTGGGCCAAACTGATCCTCCTACCGCTCTTGAGCATTCTTTCTTCAATCTAGGATCTACAAACCTAAATTTGATTTCAATTGTGGTAGTACACGTGCTTAAATTGGTGTTGTTTGGATTAGCGGTAAGTTTTTCGGTGGTTAAGTTTTTAGCTCAATTTTACAAAACCCTACTAAAATGTTCCCCATACAAATTACACATGCCCCTAAATCGTATTACGAAGATGGTACATTCAAATTCAGTACAACATGATAGAGACTAGAAAACGATGTGATTGGTAGGTCGATCAGTTGCTGATGGAAAATGCGGCAAGATCTGTGTTGACGTACGTACAGCATATTGACGTGGAAAGGTGGAGTACAAATGTACGCGTAGCTGGCCGCTTTTCCCGATTCCTGTCATAAGTAATTTCCCAAAAAGGTTCGCTTTGCGAGGACAAAAGAAATTTAAAAGTTTCTTGATCGATGATGAGTTTGACACGATAAAAAAAAGTGGGGAAAGAAGGGACGATCGAGAATGGAACGGTGACAAAGGCTGGCTTTGGAGCCTTGGAGGAAAAAAAACTATGGACCCCTGCCTGTCACGTTGCTGGCATTAATTATTAGTTCCTTCATGTCACCGTCCATCACCAAAACAAAAAACCATTTATGTCCGTTACTTGTTTGAACCATGAATGACTGAAAAGCTCGCTTGCTTGCTCGGCTGGGTTTCTTCCTTTCTCGGATTATTGAGGAACGAGCCAAAATGAGGTAGCGTGAGTAGCTGTATGTGTACATATTTCTAGATAGGCACATGATACCCAGCTGTATATGCACGCGTTGGCGGCTACTTTTCTTTGACGCTGGCTACTTAGTCATACAACTAGTGCTGAAATATAGCAATGCGAGAAAATTGCAAAAAATCTGGTCTAGGGTATTAAAAACCAACATGGCCGCGATTCTTTTATACTAAAATCCAACCACTATTTAGTAACAATGCAACAAAAAGCACTAATCATCCGGTTGATGAATGGTGTGTCCCGATGTAAGGCATGCCTACGTACCAGGGTTACACCAGGACATACGTCCGAGAGATTTCAAACTTTAGGGTGTTGGGGTTAAATTTGCAAATCATTGACTTATCTCTGAATGTTTATTCTCCCAACACACGTCTCACACCGCCACCGCTACTACTTTTGTCAGCGCCGCCGCTGACTACTTCGTGTCGGTGCCGCGATGGCCACCTCCAGCTAGTGCCAGTGCGCCACACATCTTGAGGTAGAGTCCCTCCGCTCCCACAACAATGGGGGCAAGAATGAGCTCGCATCACCACCGTCGCGCCGCGGCGGTGTTGCACACTGCCCCGAACCTACACAATGAGGCTCGGAACCAACGCGCATCTCCTCTGACAAATTAAGGCGCAAGCCAAGCAACCTGAGGAAGTTTTTGAAAAATATGCATCGTGGTATTGTTTAAACCCTGGCCCGAAATGCGGCTGTTCTTTTGTGTTTTTGCAACTTAACGTAGTCGTACATCAAGTCAGGTTTGGCTAGCTTTCCTTTGCATGCAAGGCAGTTGATCTCGCTGGATCCGACGAGTAGTAGGAACGTTCACACCAAGCGACTGCCAAGCTTTCCACCGTCCGACGCGCGCAGGGATCGAAGGCAATCAGCACGTCATTCAGGCTCTTTTTACTATGTCACAAAAATAAATAATAATCGAGCATACGATCTTATCACTGGACTGTGAAGGAGACTAGACTACAAACGTAGGAGGAGACTCGGTTTGGGGCAACTGATTTTATTAATAGGAATCGTTGCTATATATAGCCTACAACCAGCACATGCCTTGCACAATAAGAATAGCAGGATCAGGCCGTGATTCAGTTAGAGATATCAACAATATCTAAACAATAACTAGGCTATCTTAAAGTATCCGTTAACACCCCGCCGCAGTCGATATGTTGGCGCTTGGCAAAACGCATAGACTGGACCGGAATGACTGAAATGATGCCGTAGGTAGTCCTTTGGTCATGATATCAGCCAACTACTGAGTAGTAGGCACATGGACGACCCGAAGTTCGCCGAGAGCCACCTTCTCACGCACGAAGTGAATGTCTAACTCAATGTGCTTCGTTCGTCGATGATGAACTGGATTGGTAGACATGTACACTGCTGAGATATTATCACAAAAAACCACCGTGGCTTTGGAGGGAGGGGAACCGAGCTCGTCGAGGAGTTGCCGCAGCCATACACAATCAACAACGGCATTGGCAACAACACGATACTCAGCCTCAGCGCTCGAGAGCGAGACAGTGGGATGGAGCTTGGAAGACCAGCACACAAGAGCACCGCCGAGGTAGACGCAGTATCCAGAGGTAGAACACCGGGTGTCTGGGCAGCCTACCCAGTCCGCGTCCAAGTAGGCGACGATGTCGAGCGGAGAGGAGCTGTGGAGCAAGAGACCGGAGCTGGTGGTGCCACGGACGTATCGGAGGATACGTTTGATGATGGCGAGATGACCGTTACGCGGATCGTGCATGTGTAAGAAGACTTGCTGCACGGCATATGCAAGATCAGGACGTGTCATGGTCAAGTATTGAAGAGCACCGGCGAGGCTGCGGAACTCGGAAGGATCGGCAACCGGGGCACCAGCGTCGGCGGCGTATTTGGAAAGAGTGTCGACGTGTGTGGTGGCTGTTTTGCACTGCACCATGCCGGCGCGCTGTAGTATCTCCTCGGTGTACTGCTCCTGACTGAGGAAGAAGCCACGAGGCGTACGCCGCACATGGATTCCGAGGAAGTAGTGCAAGGGCCCCAAGTCTTCCATCGCGAACTCCAGCATGAGCTTGTCGATGAGAGCGCAGAGCAGAGTCGAGGAGGATGCCGTCAACGTACAGCGGGAGGTACGCCACGTCGGCGCCCCGCCGTAGGATGAACATCGAAGCGTCAGGCGGTGAAGCCAATGGTGACGGCGAAGGTGGCGAAGCGCTGAAACCAGGCCCAGGGCGCTTGCTTCAAGCCATAGAGGGAATTGACAAGCTTGCATACATGGTCCTTGCGATTAGCATCGACGAAACCGGCCGGCTAGTAGAAGTAGACCTGCTCATCGAGGATGTCGTTGAGGAAGGCGTTCTTCACATCTAACTGGTGCACAGGCCAGTTACGTGAGGAGGCGAAGGTGAGCACGGTGCGAATGGTAGCCGGTTTGACGACCGGCGAGAAGGTTTTGCCATAGTCGACACCAGGTCATTGGGAAAAGCCACGAACGACCCAACGGGCCTTGTACCGCTCGAGGGAACCGTCCTCACGGGTCTTGTGCCGGAAGACCCATTTGCCGGTGACTACGTTGGTGTGAGGAGGCCGAGGAACCAGCGCCCAGGTGTTGTTCGACGAGAGGGCGTTGAATTCCTCTTGCATCGCTGCACGCCAGTTGGAGTCGCGGAGAGCCTCCCGAACAGAGGAGGGGAGTGGCGACACCAACGTGGTGGCGACATTGGCATAGCGAGGGTTCGGCTTGACGATGCCGTGTCGAGCGCGAGTGACCATGTGGTGGCGGGCAGGTGGCGCGGCAGGCGCCGAGCTGGACGGCGCGGCATTGTGCATTGAGGACGCGGAGCCGCGAGCGGAGGGAGCAGCGCGAGCACATCACAGATGGTGGGCTGCGGCCTGGCGACGAGGGCGGCCCAGCACGGATGGAGCCTGGCAACGCGGTCGTGGCCGAGGCTGGTGAAGAGGAGCCAGGTGGGCTGCATGGCCAGTCACTGTGGCATGCAGGGGGCGCGACGTGATCGACGTAGACCGGCGGAGGGTCGTCGTTGGTGTCCTGCGGAGGCTAAGCCGGGGCGATGCTGAAGTCCAGAGAGCTGAAAGGAAACACTTTTTCTACAAAAAGTAACATGCCGTGAGAAAATAATGCGCCGAGACACTAGATCATAGCATCGATATCCTTTGCGGCCATCCGGATAGCCAAGAAAGACACAAGGAGTAGAACGGGGGTGAGTTTATGAGGTGCTGTGGCGGTGAGATTTGGATAGCACAGGCAACCGAACACTCGAAGAGACCGAAAGTCGGGGGCGCAACCATGGAGAAGCTCGTAGGGAGTAGTGATGATGTTGGCTTTGCATGGGCGGCGATTTAGAAGGTAGGTGGAGGTGGCGAGAGCCTCAGCCCACCATGGATATGGCATGGACGCGTGTATAAGGAGAGTACGAACGCCATTATTGAGTGTACGAAGAATGCGTTCGGCCTTGCCATTTTGTTGGGAGGTGTATGGACATGTGAGGCGAAGAAGAGTGCCGTGTTTGGTAAAAAGGGCGCGATTTGCAGTGTTGTCGAATTCTCGTCCATTGTCAGTCTGGAAGGTTTTAATGGAGAACGAAAATTGGTTGTGAACATAAGCATAGAACGCCACGAGAAGATGATGAACTTCAGACTTCTTACGAATAGGAAACGTCCAAGTGAAATGCGTGAAATCATCGAAGATAACAAGATAGTATTGAAAACCTGAGATGCTTAATACAGGACTAGTCCATAAATCGCAATGACAAAGCTGAAAAGCAGCGGATGTTTGTGTGGTAGACGAAGAAAAAGGGAGTGTAGTGTGTCTGATATCATGAAGGAGCCTAGACTACGAATGTAAGAGGAGACTCGGTTTGGGGCAACTGATTTTATTGATAGGAATCGTTGCTATAGCCTACAAACAGCACATGCCATGCACAATAAGAATAGCAAGATCAGGCCGTGATTTAGTTAGAGATATCAATAATATCTAAACAATAACTAGACTATATTAGAGTATCTGTTAACAGACTGCACACTTTCAATGTACATATACCCGTCTAGGTCTAGATGATCAAAGTGGAGAAATTTCCAAAGCTAGCTAGAGCGTGCACGCGAATGCAGCGCCATGCCTGACTGCACCGTCGTTTCTGCGAAATTTCGCGCGGGCACGGCGGCCGCAGATGGAACAAGATAGAAAGCAAGCTGAACCAAGCGAATAAAGCCTATATATGCTGGCCATCTACAGAGGGCCTCGCCTATAATGTCGTCGGTAGGTGGTGGTGCGTGCCAAAAGCTACACTCTCCAATTCCATGCAACGTTTTTCTTTAACCCAAGATCGTACAAAAGTGTGTGCAGCTAGCCATGGCACGATACCATTGATTGGATTCCATTTATAGCAACATATAAAATCATCTACTAGTACGATGTGTAGTACTACTTCCCGATTCATTTGAATTAAAAATATACTGTAACACTTATTATGGATAGGAGAGTGTTGTTTTTTAATACTCACTCCGTCTCGGTTTAACAGGCACACACGTAGTTTAAGAAATTGATTTAACCATTATTTTGGTCAATAAAATATGAAATATATGTCACAAAAATTATATCATTGGAAAGGACTTTTGCATACGATCTAATGATATAGATTTTGTAGACATAAAATTTACATTTTATTGACCAAATCAACAATTAAAGTTTATCTTAAACTACGTGCGTGCCTGTTAAACCGAGACGGGGGAAGTAAAAGGCATTAGATACCCTGATTTATGATACCCACAACCGCACCGAGAAACATAACTAGCAACTAGATAAGCTAATGTTGGTGCGTCGACTCAGCTTGAGAGGTAATACCGTCTGTAACTTTTAATAGCGGGTGCCAATGCCTCATAAACAGAGTCATTTTAAAAGCACAATCAGCACGTTGCACGAACACATTGTCTTAGTTGTAAATTTGTTGCAAACATTCTAAAGGACCTACCAATAGGAAACTAATAAGAACCAAATAGAAGATCTAGTTTTTTCAAGAACAATTTCCAAATCCACCGTGGTCTTTAGGACGACCAACTTGTGTAGACCAATGTTGCAGATATTCGAGTTCAAAACCCTACCACCGTGGTCTTTAGGACGACCAACTTGTGTTTGTGCCTGATTTCGTCGATCGTTGATTTGATTAAGAGGAACCAGAACAAAGCTGCGTGCATGCTTGTACATCCATGGCACTATGGGATTCAGTAAGGAGGAGACGTCAAGCAAAAGTTGATGAGGGTAGGCTGCCAAAGAAAAATGTATAGTACTCCTCCTGACCCTACGGTACAAGTACGACATGCGATCCTTCCGCCCACGTTCTGCCTGCTCCTCCTGACCCGCGAATCTGCGTTGCGTTCGTGCACAGAGAATGATGTGTCGAGGAAGCACCGGCCCGGCACACGTGTCGAGATGCTCTGGCCACCAGATCCGAGGGATGTTTCGTCCATACCCAGATAGACTACTTTGTGGCGCACATCTCGAGGTAGCCGCCCTGCCTGGACAAGATGTCATAATCCAAGCTTTGCTGCCACCCGCCGATCCAACCTGCATGATTTACGCACGGTACTTTTTTTTGTTGGTTTGAGTTACTCATCAAGCATTTCGTTCGATATTTACTCGCGGTACTCCAACTTGCAACGGATGCTGCAACCTGTTTAGGGCATCTTGCTTGATGGTACTAACAAGCCTGTTCATTTCGGTCCATGTGGATAAAAATGATACGTAAATCTTAGCCTAATTGGTCGACGGAAAATAACCGGTATATTTGCTCCGACGCATTATTTGCCCTAATTTGGGCCGACAACGCGTTGTCGCGGACAGAACTCAAACCACAAACTTGTCCACGGCCTTTGCCTCTAGCCCGCTTGGTGGCTGGTCAGTGACCACTTCGCTTCTCCTTCAGCATGCGATGGTCGTTGCGGCATCATCAGTGGCATTTCGGCTTCAGCGGAAATGCTAGGACGATGGCACCGGCTGGAGGGTGCCCATGTTGTCGGTGTCGCGTCATGGCTGGGAGCGGCGGCGGGAGGTTAACCAACGTCGGGGCCTTCTGCCATCGGAACCTTGTCGACCACGCATACGTCATTAAATCTCAGTTGCGATACTCGTTCGACCATCACGAATGGGATCCGCGAGGGCGATCGGGGTTCTTCGGCAACGTCGAGTACAACTACGACATTTCGCCCACGCTGGTGAAGTTGGAGGAGGAGGAGGAAGAAGATGAAAAAGAGGCGGACGAGGGGGAGGCGGACGAGTATGGCAGCGATGGTTTCCCGGGAGAGGATGAATGGGGCGACACCGAAGACTTCGTTGTCTACCTCGCCTAACTCGAGGAGAAGCCCAAGGAGGAGGGCACACTGGACCAGCCCCCCGTCATGCCAGCAGGCGTGGACGAGGAGGAGGCGATAAGGCTCGCCATCAAGTCCTCGCAGGAGGATCCACTGTAGCGTCAAGCCCCGCCATGTTTGTCATGCCGGAAGGGTTGTGTGAGGAGGAGTCCCTCAAGAACGCCGTGGAAGCGTCCCGCGCTAGCTCCACCCCCTCCTGCACCTCGATCACCGTGGGAGCAGTGGCCCGCCCCTGCCCAGGCGTATCCTCCTACAACTACATATCCGCTGCCTTTGTGGGCACGCATCTCGCATTGGGAGCAGTAGCCTCCTCCTCCACCGCCAACGACCGATGTGCTAGCGCCAAATGAGAACTGGAATAGATGCAAGCCAAGTAAGCCGAGGAGGGTGATTGATCGTTGCCCTTCTTCAGCGTTACTCTAGTAGTTCATCACACTCCCCACAATACTAAACTTGAAATCACACGGTCTAAGCAAAATACAATCTGCTAAATATCTCAACCTGCAAGAAACAAGCAAAACTCTGACGAACAATATGTCCTTCTCGAGAAAAGTAATCGGCTAGCTTAACCTCTTACTTATAGACGTTCTCGGACCTCGGCTACATAATTGGCTACTCCTTCGATCGCATTTAACCAACGCGAAGCTGGCGTATGTGTATGTATGTATCGTACTGTGCCGGTGTCGATTAATACCGAAGGGAGGCAGTGCTTTGGAGTACTAGTCTAGTCTGCGTAGAGAGCCGAGGTGTGTACATACATGAACAGATGAACAGCTGTAATAATGCAGAAAAGTTCATACATGCCTCTTGACCCGTTCTAGGAAAAGAAGAGGCATGTCCCGTGCCTTCGGATTTGCAAAAGATGTTTTGTCCATTTTCCTAAGTTGGGATGACCAGGACAGCTGATAAGCCCAACCCATACCTTGCTCATGTTCTGGGAAACCTTCAAATCTGTCTGCCATGCCGATGCCCGACTCATATCTCCTCCCTTTTCCTTGCTGCACTAGCCATATTTGTGCATGCAGCATGCTGTGCTACTTGCTCATGTCTACTTTTCTGCCATGTCAAAGAACATGCTCTCCTGGCGCATTCACCCTCGGTAAATTCAAATTTTCGTAAGTTTGAATGGAAATTCCAAAGGTTCAAAGTCAAGGAGGACAGATGTTAACTAGACAGGCCGGGCTAGTACCCGAGGTGATACCCCAGAGCCCAATACAACGTGGCCCGAAATAGCGGCAGGACAACAAACTGGGGATAAAATTACGCAGATCCTATATGCAGACTAGGTCGGCGCATACCGCGCGTCGCACACCCCCGCGCGCGGTATGGCCCGGCCCAGTCTGGCGCTTCCTCTTTAGTTTTTCTGTTTTCTTTGTTTTTTCATTCCTGTTTTTTTCTTCTTTGTTTCTTCTTTGTTTCCTTTTTCTTTTAAGATGTAAAAATATTAGGATTCAAAATAATGTTAAGATTTTAGAAAATGTTCATTTTTAAAAGTTGTTCAAATTTCAATTTTTGAAAATTGTTCAACCTCAAGAAATGTTCAGATTTTAAAATTTTCATATTTTAGAAAAATGTTGATTTCTGAAAATTGTTCAAATTAAAAAAAAGTTCACATTTTGAAATTTTTCGAATTTTTGAAAAATGTTCATTTTCCAAAAATTGTTCAATCTCCGAAAATGTTCAACCAAAAAAAACGTCTAAATTTCAAAAAAAAATGAAAAAAATAATTTTCGTAAATGTTCAAATTTCTGATTTTTTTAATAAAATATCCAGATTCTTGAAAATTTTGCTTTCTAGAAAATGTTCAGATTAAAAAAAAAACAGAAGCAACAAAAATGAAAAAAGGAAAAAAATACGAAAAAGCAGAAATTGTGCCGGCCCAACATGCCGACTGGGGGTGTGCGCGGGTCATACGCACCGACCAGGTCGGCATATAGGACCTCCCATGGAATTGTCCATTTGTTTGATGCATGGGCTTTATTACTTTGAACCGAGCGAGGGATCCCATTGCAGGGAAATCCTATACACCGACCAGCTCGGTGCCTACCAGGCACCGCACACCCTGGTCGGGTATTAGGCCTGGCCCATTTTCACCTTTTTTCTTTCTTTTTTGTTTCCTTTCTTTTTTGTTTATTTTTATTTTTGTTCAAAATCGAAAAAGTTCAAATTTGAAAATAGTTCAAATTCGAAAAACGTTCAAATTTGAAAAGTGTTCAAAACGAAAAATGTTCAAAGCTAAAAATTGTTCGTATCCGAAAAATGTTCATAATCGAAAAATGTTCAAATTTAAAATATGTTCATTTTCTAAAAAATGTTCAAATTTTGGAAAAAATCGAATTTTTGAAAAAATGTTCATTCTAAAAAATGTTCAAATTTTGAAAAATGTTCATTCTGAAAAATGTGTTGGAGATATGCCCAAGAGGCAATAATAAAGTGGTTATTATATATCTTTATGTTTATGATAAATGTTTGCATACCATGCTATAATTGTATTAACCGAAACATTGATACATGTGTGTTATGTGAACAACAAGGAGGCCCTAGTAAGCCTCTTGTATAACTAGCTTGTTGATTAATAGATGATCATAGTTTCATGATCATGAATATTGGATGTTATTAATAACAAGGTTATGTCATTAGATGAATGATATAATGGACACACCCAATTAAGCGTAGCATAAGATCATGTCATTAAGTTCAATTTGCTATAAGCTTTCGATACATAGTTACCTAGTCATTCGACCATGAGATCATGTAAATCACTTATACCGAAAGGGTACTTTGATTACATCAAACAACACTGCGTAAATGGGTGGTTATAAAGGTGGGATTAAGTATTCGGAAAGTATAAGTTGAGGCATATGGATCAAGAGTGGGATATTGTCCATCCCGATGACGGATAGATATACTCTGGGCCCTCTCGGTGGAATGTTGTCTGATTAGCTTGCAAGCATGTGACTTGGTCACAAGAGATGACATGCCACGGTACGAGTAAAGAGTACTTGTCGGAGACGAGGTTGAACAAGGTATGGAGATACCGATGATCAAACCTCGGACAAGTAAAATATGCGTGACAAAGGAAATCGGTATCGTATGTAAATGGTTCAATCGATCACTAAGTTATCGTTGAATGTATGGGAGCCATTATGGATCTCCAGATCCCACTATTGGTTATTGGTCGGAGAAGAGTCTCGACCATGTCTGCATAGTTCACGAACCGTAGGGTGACACACTTAAGGTTTGATGTCGTTTAAGTAGATATGGAATATGGAATGGAGTTCGAATGTTTGTTCGGAGTCTCGGATGGGATCCGAGGACATCACGAGGAGGTCCGGAATGGTGCTGGAGAATAAGATTCATATATAGGAAGTCATTTTCTAGGTTTGAAAATGATCCGGTATTTTTCTGGAAGGTTCTAGAAGGTTCTAGAAGAGTCCGGAAGAAATCACCATGGAAGGTGGAGTCCCAGAGGGACTCCACCCACCTTGGCCAGCCAGCCTAAGGGAGGAGGAGTCCCAGGTGGACTCCTCCCCATGGTGGCCGGCCACCCCACCAAAGGAAAGGGGGGAGTCCCACTCCCCCTAGTTTTGGCCATATGGAAGGTTTTGGAGTTGGGGTCTTACCTAACCCTTGGGGATCCACCTATATAATGAGGGAGAGAGGGAGGGGGCAGGATACACCTTGGCCGCACCACCCCTGCCCCCTTGAGGCCGGCGCCCCAGCCTTCCCCTCTCCCAAACCCTAGCTGCCCCCCCCTCCTCATACTTCTCCTACATCGCTTAGGCGAAGCCCTGCCGGAGATCTCCACCACCACCGCCACCACGCCGTCGTGCTGTCGGGATTCCGAGGAGGATCTACTACTTCCGCTGCCCGCTGGAACGGGGAGGAGGACATCTTCATCAACACCGAACGTGTGACCGAGTACGGAGGTGCTTCCCGTTCGTGGCACCGTCAAGATCTTCTACGCGCTTTTGCAAGCGGCAAGTGACATAGGCATCCCCAATGGGCCTACCGAAGATGGTACCCGGGGTTTACTGAAGGCCCACGACTCGATGAATATGAAGATTCGGAAGCCCAAGTTAGTATTAAGGAAAGCTAGAGTTGTATTACGAAAAACATACTTGTAATCTTACGGGATGAGTTGGAAACCTTCCCGGACTCTGTAACCTGTGTATTGTGAATCCCTCGACTCCACCTCCTATATAAGGGGGAGTCAAGGGACAAAGAAAGGATCGATTCATTGTCTCACGCAACCCTAGTTTTCACATCGTCGAGTACTTTTCGGCTGAAACCTTCGAGATCTACTTGCCCTCTACTTCCGCTAAAACCCTAGTCTACAATCCGTAGGCATTGATAAGTTAATCCCTTGTCAATTGCCGCCGTCTGTGGGAATTGGGGGTGTCAAGGATCTGATCTCGATGGCACGTTCAAGATCGTCGACTTCGTCAACTGCAAGCAACGCGATGGACAGAGGTAAACAGATCGAAACTGGTCTAATTGATTTTGTTCCTCACCCGCCCTCCCGTTTGGATGCATATGCGTATCTGGAGGAGCCCATGAAGATGACGTTCGGAAAGTTCCACTTCCGCGTCGAGAAAGAAGGAGCGTATCGTCTCGAAATTCCGATCTCGTCGGGATTATCAGCGGTCGATCCCGATTTTTTGAGTTCTGCATCGTCAATCGAGTCAGGCGACGAGGAAACTTCGTCGCCACGCTTCATCAGTACTGTGGCAAGCGAAAAACTCGCCAAGATCTTCAGCGACATGTCTTTCGAGTCATCTGCGGACTCCGATATAAGCGATGACCCAAGCAACATAGATAGCTTCAACTTCATCGACAGATCCAATGTTGTGGGGAAGGTCTTCACCACTCTCTATGATGGTGTCACCAAACCTGACAAAGTTCAGAATCCAAAATATCATCAGATCTATGCCATTGGAGAAACAAGTCGCCCACAGGAGGAGACGTCAGAGAACTTCGACGATGCGGGAAATCCGTATGTCGACCCTGTAGACCTCACTCGAGGTTTAGGAACAAAATATGTTGGGCCTGGAGTGCGGCAGATGATACAATTTCCGCGAGCGGTATGGGATAGAGTTGCGAGAGCCATTGATGGCACAGAACCAATGACTGTAACGGCGCCACCTGAGGAGTTACAAGCATATCAATATAGACTTGCACGTATCAGGCAGGAGCTCGAGAAACAAAAAAACGAGTTGGATAGGAGGCAGGAAGCGGCTTCCGCGTCAAGCAGGCGAAGGGCGGAGTTGAGTCGACAATCTGGCACTTCGGGAGATAGTCACAGAGCAGCTCGAAATAGGGCAAGATCGCGGCTGCAGAATATACCTGGGGCAGATAGGGAGAATCTGGTTCAAAACCTCGACATGTCCTTTATGTCGATAGACACGAGGGGGAACATTATCCCTAAGACACCAGAAGCTGGGTACATGGCGACGCAGGCTTTCATCCTCGCATCCAAGCCACCTCCCGGAGATCCAAGAGAGGCATTGTACAATATGGCCATGGCAGGAGTTGGTGCCATGGGAACGGCGTTTATAAATTCACCTCCCGAAGGTCAGCAAGGCAAAATAGTCCACGACCTACTGCAGCAGCACCAGTTCCCGAGAGAACAAGTGGGGCAAGAGATACAGCAGCCCAAGCACGGGTAGACAGAGCACAACAAAATAGAAGGGAACATCGGCATTCCCCAGAGATAGATGATGAGGATATGTGTGGGCTACCGTGCTTTACAAGGAGGGTCCGGAAAACTCGGGTTCCTTCAGGGTTTAAGTTACCCGATAATTTCAAAAAATTCGATGGCCTGCAAGATCCCGAGGATTGACTAGTCGATTACCTTGAGACGGTGAAGCTGATAGGTGGAACCAGAGCAACAGCCATGCAGAGTATTCAAGTACACCTGAGTGGAGCCGCAAGATCTTGGATAAAGAAGCTTCCTCCAGGTTCCATCGACAGCTGGGACAGTTTTGAGGATGTATTTGTCAAGAATTTCCGATCCACCTGCAAAAAACCCGCATCACTAGAAGAGTTGAGATCGTGTCGACAAAAGCATGATGAATCAATGAGAAAGTACATCCAGAGGTGGAACATCATTAAAAACTCGGCAGAGAACATATCTGACGAGAGAGCAATAGATGCGTTCATAGCAGGAATTCGACGAGGAGATTTTGTCGAAGACTTGGGGAGAACTAACCCAAGGACAGTGTCAGCATTGATGGAGATAGCAAATAGGTGGGCAGATGGAGAAGATGCTGTCCACAATAAGCGACACAGGTCACCGGAGGAGGATCGTGGTCGAAACTTTCAAAGCAGGCGACGATTCCCTCGGCAATTCTCGAGTTATGATGCTCCTGATCAAATATCGGCTGGTTTTCGGGGAAGCACTGGAGGAAACAATAGAGATGAATATCAAAGGAGTAACGAGCAGTGAGGCGACAATAGAGATGACTCTCGGAATAACAGACAAAATAGTGGACCAAGGTTTCAGAGACCTTTTGTATCCCCTGAGGATATGATGAACGGGCCATGTCAGATGCATTTCTATGTCGACAATAATGGGAAGAGGCAGTCAGGACATCTACAGAAGGACTGTCGAAATTTTCAAGCAATGTTGAGGTTTGCAGGGCAAGCCAATGCTCAAGCAACAAATAGAAACCCCCAGGAGCCCAGGAGTGAGATCCACCTACCACCTCCTCCCGCAATTACAGACGAAAATAGACACCAGCTCAGAATAGCGGCAGCACCACACCCACCTCCATATGTTGACCCCAATTCCAACGGCGTGGTCTCGATGATTCAGAAAGCTAGGCCGTCTAACAGGGCTCAGAAAGTAATCTCGCGACAAGTGTTCATGGCAGAGAAGATCCCTCCACCAACGATTGAGTACCTAAAATTGGTCGGGATAGGACATTGGCTTCACAATAGCGGATTACCCGCAGCAAGTTCCTCGACCAGGGCAGTCAGCACTTATCTTACCAGCAGTGATCGCAGGATTCGACGTATCTCGAGTATTCATAGATGGAGGCAGCAGTCTAAACCTTATGTACGCAGATACACTAAGGAAGATGAACATATCCCTAGCAAATCTGAAACCAAGCGATACACGTTTTCATGGTATCACGCCAGAGAAGCCAAGTTATCCGTTGGGAAAGATCAATCTCGACGTTCAGTTTGGGACCCGAGAAAACTACAGGATAGAAAAGCTAGAGTTTGAAGTCGTGGATTTCCCGTCGCAATATCACGCCCTGTTGGGACGACCAGCATATGCCAGGTTTATGGCGGTACCACACTACACGTACCTGTTGTAGAGGCTACCTGGACCTAATGGACCAATTACAGTCAAAGGAAGTTTGCGTTAGCTGATAAATGCGACAAGGATTTTCATCGACTGTCAGAAACTTTCGGGATGCAAGCAGAATACATGGCGTCAAGGCTCACAACTGATTATGATGTGTTGCCAGATGTAGGAAGGCCTCTCAGGGAGCCAACCTTTAATACCACGAAAGATTCCAAGGAGGTGCAGGTTCACCCGACAGATCCAAAGAAAACGACGTCCATTGCAACAAACATGGACCTCGCATAGGAAAGCGCGCTCGTTGAGTTCCTCCGTGAGCGCTGGAAAATCTTCGCATGGTGTCCAGCTGACATGCCAGGAGTACCCAGGGAACTTGCCGAGCACCACTTAAACTTGGATCCAATAGCGAGACCAATTAAACAACCTTTGCGGCGTTTTTCGGAACCAAACCGTAAAGCTATGCTGTCAGAAATTGATCGACTCAGAGAAGCTGGTTTTATCAAAAAACTACATACAGAGGCCACGTGGGTAGCCAACCCAGTGTTGGTCCCGAAGAAAAACACGAAAGTCCTCCGCATGTGTGTCGACTTTACGTGTCTCAATAAACATTGTCCAAAGGATCACTTTCCCCTCCCAAGGATCGATCAAATCATCGACTCCACGGCAGGATGTGAACGTCTTTCCTTCCTGACGCATATTCGGTTATAACCAGATTAGATTAAAAGAAGAAGATGAGGTCAAGACAGCGTTCATTACACCTTATGGCGTGTTTTGCTACAAAACAATGCCTTTTGGTCTGAAAAACGCGGGAGCAACATATCAGCGGATGATGCAAAAGTGCTTGGCAACACAGATTGGAAAAAACATACAAGTATACATTGACGATGTCGTTATAACATCAAAAAAGGGGTCAACATTGATCGAGGATTTAAAAGAAACCTTCAACAATCTTGATAAGTTTTGCCTCAAGCTAAACCCGACGAAGTGTTCTTTCGGCGTTCCTGCGGGAAAACTTCTCGGGTTCCTAGTCTCAGCAAGAGGGATTGAAGCCAATCCAGAGAAAATTCAAGCTATCGTAACAATGAGGAAGCCAACAAAGTTAAAAGAAGTACAACGGATGATCGGGCGAGTTGCAGCTTTAAGCAGATTCGTCGCCAGACTAGGAGAAAAAGCGTTACCGTTCTATGCTCTAATCAAGCAAGGAGAGAAATTCCAGTGGAACGAAGAGGCCGACAGAGTTTTCGAGGATCTCAAACGCACAATTTCGACACCACCAATCTTGGTGGCGCCCAAGGAGAAGGAACCCCTCTTGTTATACATTGCAGCCACGCCTCAGGTGGTCAGCACAGTACTTGTAGTTGAAAGAGAGGAAGAAGGAAAACTCCATGGAGTACAGAGGTGTTGACTGCCAAAACCCACCGGCGGGCAGCGGCCTTGTCAACACCGTAGAGCCGGGGGGAGCCTAGAGCTGCGGCTGGCTGAGACCCCTCCGAGCGACGGCCCGCAATGCTCTTCTGGTCACACGCGGCGTTGCGAAGTGCAGGGCGTGCCACCTGACCTATACCTGGTCGGGGAAGGTGATGAGATTGCCTCGCTTAGTTTCTGCGGGGCATACATGTAAACGTTAAATACGAGCCTCGATCGGCTCTCGGGTTATCCTGTGAATCGGCTCAAAGAGCCGATCCACCCATGATCCGTACGGGGTGTACGAATACTTGGTGGTCCTGCTTGATCAAGATGAAGCTAATGAGATCTACGACGATTTAGGGTTTTCACCACATAATCGGATCATCCTACTCCGAGTTGGGCCGGATGGCCACGCACGGTGCTCGTAAGCCGATCCTAAACAAGGCCGGAAAACCAACATGAAGTTGATCCTAGGAACATCCCGTTTAGGACTTGCGAACGCCACCCTACGTGCCACGGGATCCTCCCCCTTTGTAAGGCCAAACTATTGCAGATATTAAACTAATCCTTGTAGAACAAGGAGCAATCGTAACGGATCAGATCTACTAAATAATGATCAAGCGGGGTGCCGCCCCCACACCCGGGATAGGCGTGAGGACGGCTAGATATGCAAGGGTTGCACTACGTAAGCATGCTTAAACGAAGAACAATGCTAACCCTAACACATCTAATGATAACTACGTTGCTCGCCATCAAAAGCGCTTCGATACGAGCAACGCATGAACAACGTGGGGCTTGTCGCTGCCTAGATCGCAAGATGCGATCTAGGCAGACATGTCGCTACCCGATAGAAACCCTCGAGACGAAGGAGTTGGCGATGCGCCGAGATTGGTTTGTTTTTGGGGTTGAACGTGAGTTGTTGTTTATTCCATAAACCCTAGGTACATATTTATAGTCCGGGGGACTTTCTAATGCGGGCGTGCACTAAACCGTGCACGAGTAAGATTCTATCTCTAAAATAATAAACTACTAAATAAAGATACACGGGCAATTCAGCCCAAAACCTTTCGTGCCAGGCCGCTTTAGAAATCTTCCATGCAATCTTCCAAGCCCGGCCCACCTCTGGATTTGTTTAAAATCTGGTGATAACACATGCCCCCCTGGTTTTGGAAATAACATTTCCAAAATCATTATGCTTTCCCCTCGAAGGGTCATGTCGTGGCGAGCATAGCCGTTACAGCATCCGTCATCATTATGCCCTGTCTTCTCAGCTTCTCTAAAAACTCTGACAGCTGTAGCATCAATCCCTTGGAAGCTGTAATGGCATCAAACCTTCACCAGATTTCTCATTATTTAACCCTGCCGACTGGTTAGCTCTCTTTATCCTCTATTCCATCCCAGCCATCGGCACCAAAAACCCCCTCCTCCTGTAGCAATGTCTTCCTCTTCCTCTTCCTTCTCAAAGCTCTTCCCCCAATCTTCGCCGAAGAAGAAGAACGAGGACAGCCTCCACCCCGCAGTGAATCCCTTCTCCTCCGACAAGGAGGAGAAAGAAGGAGAAGCAGCGAAGGCCAAAACCTCCTCCTCCGCCAAGCTCCCGCCGAAGAAGCGCTCCCGCATGTGGGCGGACAGCGAGGACGACGATGACGACGAGGAAGAAGACGAGGAGGAGGAAGACGATTCCTCCGCCTCCATCGGGTACCCTCCAACGAAACGCTTCCGCGGCTGGGCGGATAGCGAGGACGATGATGATGATGAGGAGGAGGAGGAGGCTCCAGCGGGCGGCTGGGGCAGTGACGACGAGGAGCTCCCTGGGAGCGGCGCCGACGACCTTGACGACGGCGACGATGAGGACAGCGACGACTAGTAGAATAGGACTAGTAGTAGCAGTGCACTAGGCACCAGATCCCTCTTTTGAGAGCCATCGGCTCTTCTTGTAAAGCTGCTCCTTTGAATTAATGAGAACTGTTCTTCCAATTTCTCCTTTCATTAATCCAATCTCCATCCCTCCGCTCGCCACACCAAGACCGATGCGACGAATCGGGTCATTATTGATTTTCTCAATCGCGGCGTTTTGCAGCCCCGCGGCCGATGACTACTCATCGGCTAATTTGAGGAACTAATCCCCCTCTTTTCTCGCGAGCACCAGCACGGTCCAAACCACGTACCAGACGACGGCTTTTCCTTCCCAGTTTCTCCCTAAGACGATCATGCCAAAATAACAACCGAAGCAACTCCCATCGGCTTTCAAGGACGAGGCATTCATAGGCCTGTTGCCCCCCGAGTCTCAGCCAAGGCAAAAACAGAGACGAGGATACGCCAAATAGCTGCCTGGACTCTGGTCTTGATCATGTCCGAGGGAGCTTCTTACGCAGAGCCAGCCGATTCGAACACAAATCGGCTTCTCAAAGCGAAGAGCCTCCAAGGCGAGCTGCCCCCCGAGCTTCCTTAGTTCTTGCAGGCCAGATAGGCTCCTTCCCTATGGTGGACCTGATGCAATCCACCCTTGACCTGATCCGCACGCCCATGCTGCTCCCGACATTATTCCTTGAAGAAATTTCCCTTGAGTCGATGACCCTGCATCGGCTTTCATGTCCTTAAGTCGATGCCTGCTGCATCGGCTATGTTCGAAAATTTTCGAATTTTCACTTTTTGTTGTTTTTTTTTTTACAGCCGACCTGTGCATCGGCCCCCATATCTCAATACCTGTCAACAAAAGATGACGCTTCTGTTGTATACCCTCATATTTCTATATACCTGGGCGCCCCCCCGAGCCGATTCTGTCAAGAAAATTGATGGTATCGGCTCTGTTGGATAACATGTTGAACCCAGGCGAGAGAGGTAGGTGAGGATAATTTTGGCCGATTGCTGGAATCGGCCTCCACGTTGCTTGTTCGTTGCAGGTTTTGTAAGTTCCCTTCGTAAATTTTTGGGGCCGATCACAAGGATCAGCCTCTCTTGGTTTGCCCATTGGTTTGGTCTTGCTACTTGGTCAAGTCTGGATGAAACCAACCCAACCTCCGACTTGATGCGCTCGCTGTCGCCCACCTTGTGTGCTCCGTAGAGTCGTGGAGCGCTACGCTCTGTCGGCAAGACGAGTACCATGTTTGTGCCGGCCGATGTCTCATCATCGGCTTTCCTCCGTTTAGGGCGCCACTCCATTTTCCGTGGACGACCCTCTTCATCCGGGGTTCGCCGAACCTTTGCAGCCGGATCGGGCCGTGCCTTTCTTAGCGTATGCGGTACAACCTTTCGGCTTCCTCCGGGCCGCGCAATCGCTGAACCCTGCGCTTCGGGAACGGCTGAGTCCGTCGGGGCACCACCTTGGCCGGTGGTACTGTCTTCTTCCACTTCTCCCTCGTCTTCGAATCTTCAAGATCTGCCCAACGAGGTGACTCAGCGCGTTTGCTTTGTGGTGGGAGAGGCCCTAAGCGCTCGAACACGGACACGTTGGCTGCCTCCTTCTTTTTCGATTGCATTCAGGCAATTGCCGATTGTGGGCAATCGGCTCATTCCTGAATCCCGGCGAGTGTACGAAGAAGGGGCGGTCCCAATGCTGGCGTTGTCGTCTTGCTCCCTTGATGCTTCCGTGGCATAGCGCTCATGCTCCTCCTCATCGTGATCCTGCCGACGATATCTTCCGGCTTCTCTAGCCAAACGATCTTCTCTCGTAATAGGGTTGCCGGCGTTGACCATATTGATTAACATATTTGTTGAGGAGGTGATCGAGAGAGGGTCGCCGATATCTTATATTCTTCACCTCTCCCTCCGTGACATAGCGCTTGCCATCATGACGGAGCCGATCGCATGGAGCGGCCTCATCCGTATCCTTGCTGTGAGAGCAGACTGCCCTCATCTCCATCTTTGCCGGAGTGGTTTCCGGGCCCTACCATATTGATGCTCGAACGAGGGGCCTGGGCTGGCAACCTTCGGGGTAGGTGATTCCTACCATGTTAACGGCGGGGAAGGGTTGGGTGTCGACCTTCATGGCGTGCTCGGTTGAAAATTAGTCGCCCCTTCTCTATCGCCGCTTGGATGTGCCGACGCCACACCCGGCGGTCGTTGGTGGCATGGGAAAGCGAGTTGTGGAATTTGCGGTACGGCTTTCCGTTTAGCTCTTTCGCCGTGGGGAACTTGAGACCTTCGGGAACCGTCAAGCTGTTTCTCCTTGAGCAGGAGGTCGAAGATTTGTTCAGTCTTGGTCACGTCAAAATCAAATCCCCGGGCGGCCACAGCGGCTTTACCCATTTGCGAGGCCACGGGGTTCCTCCCTGCGTCCACTCAGCCACTCGCTATCTCTTGGCCTCCCGCGAGCACTTCATCCTCCTCCGTATCGACCATGACTACCGCACGTTTGAACTTGTCTTGGTACAGGTCGGGGTGGCGCCGTTCATATGCTGATAGTTTCGAACCATGTGCGCCGGTGAGGGATAATACGCTTGGGAGGCCATGTCCTTGAGCTGTGTTGCAAGTCCTGCTACGCCAACTCGACTGCTTCCTTTTCGGTTATACGAACCGAATAACATCGGTTCCTAAGATTCCTGAAGCGGCTGGATGTATTCTGTCACCGTTTCCCCGCGCTTCGACGTAGTTGTGCTAGATCGGCAATGCCGGACTCGGAAGCTTCGTATGGTATTGCATATGGAGCTGTTCTTCCAATTGCTTCCAAGACTCGGATGGAGTTCGCTGGTAGAGAGGTGTACCATCCAAAAGCCGATCCCGTGAGGGACTGTGAAAGAGCCTCACGCGTAGCTGATCCGACACCGAAGCCGGTCCTAGTTGAGCCAAATATCGGCTGACGTGCTCGATGGAGCTGGAGCCATCCGATCCACTGAATTTGGAGAAGTCGGGGAGCCGATATTTTGGTGGCGGCGGGATCATCTCGTAATCGTCCGGGTACGGCTTGGAATAGCCGACCGCCCTTCTTTCGGCATCATGCCGAACTGGGTCTCTCGGCATGGTACCGATCTGATCCGCTGTGCTGGCCGTAGGAGTTGCATTCTGAAGATTCGCCGGGGTGGCGTACTTGGCCTGCCACGTTTGCTTTTCCAGCTCTGAGCCAGCTGCAGGAGCTGGGCTCGGGAGTTTCGTCGGTGTGGCGTATTTAGTCAACCACGTCTGCTCTGCCGCCGACGTTCCTCTCGTCTTCGCCGGAGTCCCCGATGTTGTGGCCTGGTTTGTGAGTGCCCGGTCACCACAATCCGGCACATACATGCATGCGTACCCATGAGGGATCTCCTTAGGCGCCTCCATTAAGAACCGGTAGTCACCGGGGTCGCCACCAATTCCGTAGACGAGGAATGCCGGTGTAGTCGGCACTTCAGCGAGTGCTGCCAACGCAAATGGCAGCGGTGGACGGGACCGGAATGGCAATTCTCCTTGATGCGTCCCGAGAGCTGGTCCCGACGGCGAGTACGGTGGCTCATGATCTCCTGGATCACGCGCGGAGCGACACGCTCCAGGCACGTTAACCAAGTTCTCGGAGTGGCGGTGTAGCGAGTGAGCCACCGGGTAGTTGATCTCCTGCCGCGGACCCTCGGTGCGTTCCTCCGACGGGGAAGAAAGGTCTATCCCATCGAGTGCACCTTCCGGTGAGAACCCCTTCCATCCGATGCCACCGGAACGGGTTCTGCGAAAAGAGCCGATGAGGTCGGCTTCGAGGGTAGCCTTGATCTCATTGTATTGCTTCTTGAGGTCGTCGAGCGGATCCTCGTAGGTGAGCGGCGTGCCGTCCGCCATCTCGGATGTAGATGGCGATGTGGTCGATGTAGACGATTGTCCCACCGGGCGTGCCGGAATGTGTTGACTGCCAAAACCCACCGGCGGGCAGCGGCCTTGTCAACACCGTAGAGCCGGGGGAGCCTAGAGCTGCGGCTGGCCGAGACCCCTCCGAGCGACGGCCCGCAATGCTCTTCGGTCACACGCGGCGTTGCGAAGTGCAAGGGCGTGCCACCTGACCTATACCTGGTCGGGAAGGTGATGAGATTGCCTCGCTTAGTTTCCTGCGGGGCATACATGTAAACGTTAAATACGAGCCTCGATCGGCTCTCGGGTTATCCTGTGAATCGGCTCAAAGAGCCGATCCACCCATGATCCGTACGGGGTGTACGAATACTTGGTGGTCCTGCTTGATCAAGATGAAGCTAATGAGATCTACGACGATTTAGGGTTTTCACCACATAATCGGATCATCCTACTCCGAGGTTGGGCCGGATGGCCACGCACGGTGCTCGTAAGCCGATCCTAAACAAGGCCGGAAAACCAACATGAAGTTGATCCTAGGAACATCCCGTTTAGGACTTGCGAACGCCACCCTACGTGCCACGGGATCCTCCCCCCTTTGTAAGGCCAAACTATTGCGGATATTAAACTAATCCTTGTAGAACAAGGAGCAATCGTAACGGATCAGATCTACTAAATAATGATCAAGCGGGGTGCCGCCCCCACACCGGGATAGGCGTGAGGACGGCTAGATATGCAAGGGTTGCACTACGTAAGCATGCTTAAACGAAGAACAATGCTAACCCTAACACATCTAATGATAACTACGTTGCTCGCCATCAAAAGCGCTTCGAGTACGAGCAACGCATGAACAACGTGGGGCTTGTGCTGCCTAGATCGCAAGATGCGATCTAGGCAGCATGTCGCTACCCGATAGAAACCCTCGAGACGAAGGAGTTGGCGATGCGCCGAGATTGGTTTGTTTTTGGGGTTGAACGTGAGTTGTTGTTTATTCCATAAACCCTAGGTACATATTTATAGTCCAGGGGACTTTCTAATGCGGGCGTGCACTAAACCGTGCACGAGTAAGATTCTATCTCTAAAATAATAAACTACTAAATAAAGATACACGGGCAATTCAGCCCAAAACCTTTCGTGCCAGGCCGCTTTAGAAATCTTCCATGCAATCTTCCAAGCCCGGCCCACCTCTGGATTTGTTTAAAATCTGGTGATAACAAGAGGCCAGTATACTTCATCAGTGAAGTTTTATCTCCCTCAAAACAGCGGTATCCGCAGTACCAAAAGCTAGCATATGGAGTGTTTACAACCGCAAGAAAATTGCGGCACTATTTTTCGGCACACCCGATAATAGTGGTCAATGAGGCGCCTTTATCCAATATACTAAACAATCCAGAAGCTACGGGTCGTGTCTCCCTTTGGGGAATAGAGCTTTCCCCTCGGGACATCACGTACGAAAAAAGAAAAGCAATAAAGTCGCAAATTCTACCAGACTTCATCGCAGAGTGGATGGAGTTACAAAATACGGGACCCCCGGATTTATCGAGAACCTGGACTATGAATTTTGACGGGTCTAAGAGATTAGAGGGAGCTAGAGCAGGCGTGATACTAATATCACCTGAAGGCGACAAATTAAAGTATGTCTTACGAATGACGTTTCCAAACGCATCTAATAATGAGGCAGAGTACGAAGCCCTCATACACGGGATGAAGATGGCGAAGGCTTGTGGTGCAACTCGATTAAAAATCTTTGGCGACTCACAGTTGGTGGCTCAGCAAGTCATGAATCAATGTGATGCAGTCAACGATAGTATGATAGCATACAAGGAAGTTTACAATGAGCTGGAGAAGCTGTTTGATGGGTGCGAGGTAAAACACATCAGCAGGCTAAGCAATGATGAAGCTGACGTTCTTGCAAATATTGGGTCGCAGTGTCTCGCGATTCCACCAGGCGTATTCTGGGAAGAGATAGCCGAGAGATCTACAAAGTCGAAGAAACCAAAGAAGAAGGAGAAGGATGAGAAACCCTCGGGGGCTATAAAAGTGGCACTGGAAGAAGAGGAGGAACAGGACCTGGTAATGATGGTACAAATTCCATGGATGCAAGCATACATATCATACATCCTAAGGAAACAAATACCCGACGATCCAGTTGAAGCAAGGCGAGTAATTAGGCGTTCTAAAGCCTTCACTGTGGTCAAAGGGGAGTTATACAAGCGAAGTATTTCGGGAGTGTTACAAAGGTGCGTCACACCCGAAGAAGGAAGGATAATTTTGAAGGATGTATACGAAGGAATATGCGGTCATCATGCAAGCAGTCGAGCTATAGCAGCCAAGGTTTTCAGAGCAGGATTTTATTGGTTGACAGCAATAGAGGACGCGAAAGAAATAGTTCGTACTTGCGACGCGTGCCAGAGATTTGCCGCAAAACCTCATTCTCCGGCAGCAGAGTTGAGCCAATACCGTTGTCTTGGCCCTTTGCTCAGTGGGGTCTCGATATGGTGGGAAAATTACACAAGGCTTCGCCAGGAGGATACGAGTATACGTCGTTGTCGACAAATTCACTAAATGGATAGAAGCAAAGCCAATAAACTCACCAGACGGAGCGTCGGCAATCAAGTTCGTGAAAAGCATCATTTTTCGGTTTGGAGTACCTCATAGCATCATCACAGACAATGGTAGTAACTTCACATCAAAGGAATTCAAGGCATATTGTGCAGAGGTAGGTATCAAACTACACTTTGCATCAGTTGCGCACCCGCAAACCAATGGTCAAGTCGAAAAAGCCAACGGAATTATCTGCAATGGTATCAAGAAGCGTTTGCTAGCACCATTGGAAAAAGCTCGACATACCTGGCCTGAAGAGTTGCCCAGTGTGTTATGGAGTATTCGAACAACACCAAATACGGCGACATAGGAAACCCCGTTTTTTCTGGTGCACGGAGCTGAAGCAGTATTGCCGATAGAAATAGAGCATGATTCTCCAAGAGTTACAGAGTACGACGAAGAGGCCTCAAGAAAAGCATTGGAAGATGATGTCGATGCACTAGATGAAGCTCGAGACGAAGTGTTATCACGAGTCACTAAGTACCAGCAAGACCTGAAAAACTACCACAGTCGACGTTTGCGCCCGAGATCCTTTCAGGTCGGTGACTTAGTTCTTCGGCTCACTCAAAAAAGTCATGAAAAACTCGAGTCGCCATGGCTTGGCCCTTACATCATCACAGAAGTAATCGAAGGAGGAGCATACAGGATAAAGGACAAGAAGACAGGGGTTGCAGAGCCAAATCCCTAGAACGTGGCGCAACTCAGGCGGTTCTACGCTTAGAGTCGAAATATAGTCCTCCTTTGTAAAAATACAATGTACTGAAACGCCCGCGAGCTTTCAGACGCACTCTTTTCCTTTTCAGGGCACCGAGTGGCGCTGGAAAGGTTTTTAATGAGGCGGGCTCGCGGTGCTGCAATATAGAAAAGATATTGGTGATATACATCTTCTTTATCGACGCGCTCGGGGGCTTGCACCCAGCAGCTACTATATATGAACTGCCGACAAAATAGAACTTGCAGAACAATAAATTTCGCTTTGGTGCAACACACCTCGCAAAACAATATAGAGACACAGGAAGAACCAATAAAAATCTCGGGGGCTTGTTGAAACAAAAATAGTTCGAGATATTTGACAACATATATGTTATTTACAATATACAGGCGTTCTTCGACAGAGAAAAAAACAACAAAGAAATTCTTCAATCAGCATTTAGTATAGCGTCTATATTGATTCCCTCGTTATCTGCAGCACCAGTTATATGTTCAGCATATCTACCCTTCACGAAGAATTCTGCATCCATCCGAAACAGTTCGTCCATCATCTTTTCTGCTACAGGGCGCACAATGTCGTCGATCTTGTCAACGTTCCTTTTCCGCTTCGCTTGCTTGGCCAGACACTTGGCGACAATTTGAGTCAGATCTAACTTCGGGTAGCAGATTTGTATCATAATCATGGCGAATCTTGCTCCAGCTACTAGCTGAGCCCGCATAAATTGATGAATACGAGGAGCATCTCGAAATTTCTCAATCAAAGCAGGAAGGGTGTCGGGGATTTCGTTGCGAGGAAACATGGTACTGTAGACTAAAGACAAAGTTTTCGTGCAGAAGTCGAGAAAGTCGCGGACCTGACTCGCGCGATCTTGAAATCTGACTATTTGGCGAGTACACTCAGGAGTGACCCAGAAATTGGAACCATGCTGACGAGCAAGCCTGACAAGCACATTGGTTCGAGTTTCAACACGCTGATCTTCGGCAGCAGTATCCAAAAAAGAACCTGTTTCACCGAAAACATCAGCAAGGAATAAAAGATAGTAAGGATTAAACTAACATACGACCAAGTTTTGCGGAGCATACCCGTCATATCCAAGCTAGCATCATTCATCAGTTCAAGCATATGATTCTCTTGGCGCGTAGCTTCGGCAGCCTCAGCAACTGCAGTTTCCTTCAACGCTATGGCTTCTTGAGCTTGTTGAACAGCTCATTTTTCATTCTCAGATGATCTTCGAGACTGTTCCATGATCACGAGAATTTGTTTTTTCTTCGACTGCAGTTGTTGACGGAGTTCGTCCAAGTCCTCATTTTGTGCAGCACTCGAAGAACCTCCAATATACTCGACAGCGGAGGACCTTTTAGAGCAAGACGCAGCAGGCAAGGCAGCCGAGGAATGAGGTCCAGTGGTATAGTTGTCAAAAATCAACTGGAGAGAAAATAATTTGATACCAATACCTCGGCAACATAGCTTTTTCATTAATAAGGTCAGATATTTACATGGCTATTACAAAAGGTTCCTATTGAACTACTGGGGTAGTTGTCGCCAAAGCTACTTTGGCGACAGCATCAAAAGAGAAGCAAAACAAAAGAGAGACAAGGTGGTCTACTTGACCTCCGGCTTCGATGAACTAGGAGCTGGAGTTGGCTTGAATCCAAGGAAAGCAAGGATTTTCTTCGAGTTTGGCTTGGCAGCCTTAATCAAAGACTGCCATTTCTTCGTCTCCATATCCTTTACATCGCCAACTTTAGCCCAGTCGACATCCTGTTGGCTGTTAGCAACCAAAGCTATGGTGCCTTCAACACCAATCTTCAGGCCTTCTTGTCGAAGACTGGGTCCAAGATCTTCTTTGGATTTGAAGCACTGGGCGAGAGTAGTAAAAGTCTCGGGTTCTTCTTTCTTCACGAAGTAGAAGGGAAAAAGCCGAGACAGAACCGTTCTCGTGTCAGTAAGACCTTGGCGTGCTTCATCTCCATGAATCTCAAGAAGGGAGAGCGCGTCGAGGAGGCGATCACCTTCAGGATTCTCTAGATCATAATCTTGCTGCGTTCTCCCTAATAAGGCAAAAATATCGCTCGTCAGAAAACAAGCAAAGGAATCATATGGTTACCCGAGGAAATCATATTGATCCAAGTACTTACTGACAAAACGTCGACTCTGCGACTCCAAGCGAGTGACGATTCCCTCTTCACGAGCAGATTGCTGAGTAATGTGTTCGCTTAAGGAATTTTCCGCGTCATGAAGTCTTTTTCGAAGATCTTCGACAGCGGCAGCATCTGATTCAGCTTTCTCGCCAGCTTTTTCGCTTTGCTCCAATTTAAGAGCAAGAGCATCAGCACGTTTGTTAGCTTCCGCAAGATTGGCTGGCAAAACAATTGACAATAAAAAAGTGTCATGGCAAAAAATGAAGGAGAATTTATTTAGCAGGAGAAGCAGTAAAAAAAGTACCTTCAAGCTCTTTAGCATGGTCACGATACCCGACGAATTGGGTACCGAGATGAATAAACTCCTTCATCAAAGGCTGCAAAAGAAAAGTAGAGAAAGAAAAATCAATATAGGAATTGAAAAGTTCGACAGTAACAAGCAAAAGAAGCAAAAATAGAGGGGAGTCAACAGTATTGAAATCCTCGAAACACAGAAGAAAAAAAGTGAAGAACTTACATCATCCAGTGAAGGAGTTGTGGAACTACCAATTGGCAAGGTAGGCTCCTTGGCCGGTTCGACCCTAGCCCTCTTGGGTGAAGGGGCACGGGGGCTTGCAATTGGAGTTGGATGCTCAATGTCCTGCTGAGGAGGCGAAGTTTCCTCTCCATCAGGCTGAGCTTCGGAGACAACTAAAGTATGCGACGTACTCGTTCGAGCAGTCGCGTCAATAGGTGGATTTTCATCCTCGTCACCACTACAATAAAAAGGTGACAAAGTAAGAAACAACATAGACAAAATATCGAGAGCAAGCAACAAAGAGCAGCAAGAACTTACGAGCTGACAAGGGCATCCTCGTAAGGATTGAAGGTTGTCCTTCCCTCAGTAGGAACAACTTCTTCGGCAGGAGGTGCGCAGGCTTTGGAGGTGCCAGAATCGGCAACTTCGTCCCTTTTTCTCTTGTTCCTTGGAGAAACAGCGGAGGGGAGGGAGTGTGTCGATGCGGTAGCCTCAGAATCTTCTCTTTCAGAAGAAGCCACGGATTTCTGAGAACCCACGACTTCACTCTCAGGGCGAGAAGTACCCTGGTTGTCGTCAGTGACAACAGCCTGTTCTTCGACTTCTCCATCTTCAGGAAGAGGAGGAAGAGAAGCTAGAATTGGATGATTCTACAAATACAAGGAATATCGACAAGAAGTTACGCAGGGGATGTCATCAAAATAGTAGTCGACAAATAGTAAAACATTCGAGAAGAAAATACCTTGGGAAGAGGGTTGGTGCCACTATATGGCTCCACGCGGCAAGAAGATGGAATAGGATCTTTCTTGCTGAGCGACGAAATTCTTCGGATAAGCTTCTCCAAGTCCTTTACAGAAAGGTCCGTGGAGAGCCTGTCGGCATCTTTTTCGCCAGCATACATCCAAAGGGGATTTTTGCGAGCCTGCAGAGGCTGCACCCTAATTCTAAGGAAATAAGCTATGATTTGGATACCCGACAGTTCCTTGCTGCGGGTATTCTGAAGCTCGTGGATACGAGACATCAACGCCTCTATCGCAGTTTTTTCCTCTTCGGTGGCTTCCGCGTCCCAGGATCGGCGGCGAAGAATCTTGGCGCTTCCATCGAAGGGAGCTATGTTGTACTCCACCGAGTTGGAGCTTTCTTCGTGCACATAAAGCCATCTTTTGCACCACCCTTGGACGGAGTCGGGGAATTTGACGTCAAAATACTCGACGTCAGGGCGAAAGCAAATAACAACACCGCCTATGTTGTAGGCGATATTGTGGGAGCCATTGCGGCGGAGGTAGAAAATGCGCTTCCACAGAGCCCAGTTTGGCTGGACTCCGAGGAAGCATTCACAGAGGGTAATGAAAATTGCGACGTGGAGGATGGAGTTGGGGGTCAGCTGATGCAGCTGAACCCCATAAACGAAAATAAGACCGCGGAGGAAATCGTGAATGGGGGTAGAGAGGCCGCGAATAAGGTGGTCAACAAAACTGACCCGATACTCGATAGGAGGCGATGGATAGCTTTCATCGCTGGGGAAGCGCAGTGCGTTCTTCTTCTTCATAAGCCCGAGTTTTTTCATCAAGTTCAGGTCTTGGTTGGAGATCTTGGATCTCTCCCATTCCAGATCTTCCGCCGCCATCTTCGATTCAGGAGTGCTGTGGCGAAAGAGCCGTGCGCGTGGTGGCATTAACAGTGGCGAAAGCGTGAAGTGCGAGTGTGGCTGAGCTCAGGAAGTGTTGGGCGCAATGGGGATTTTTGCAGGAGAGCAGAGGCGCGGCGCAGGCGAAAGAAAGAACGGAAGAAGAAGAAGACCCTATATAGAGAATCAGGCGAAGCGACGCACCGTTGGATGGAGTGATTCTGCGGTGGATGCTGTACCCTTGGCTAAGGGGTAAAAAAGTATTTTTACTGTGAGAGAACGTAACAGGTGCTACAGTAATTGCGCCAGGAAAAGCGGAGGACGTGTGTCCCCCACTAGCAGGACGTGTCAAATTGATGAGGGTTCTGGGCCCGCAAGACAGAGAGAGAGCAATACTCGCGTCTTCCCGATACAGTGGTCGTGGCTATCGTCAGCAGTGATATCACCTTGACTAAAGGGGAAATTTCGGCTGTGAAGACTAAAAGAAATCGGCGGCAGGGAAAAATTATCAATTATTTCGAGAGCATTTGAACAAATACAAGTTTTTGCTCAAATCCTCGGGGATACTTTAGAAAAAAGAAAAAGCTCAAGTATGACAAAATAGAAATGGCGAGAGCCTATGATCAAACGCAAGCATTTGTTCATAGCCTCGGGGGCTACTCCCATCGGGAGCGCTGGTCGCGCACCCGATAGACATAAAAAGCTCGAGAGAGATTGACAATATAGCGGCATAAGATGTTGAGCCTACAACCAAGCACTAGTCCTTGGCTGTAGCCTCGGGGGCTACTCCCATCGGGAACACTGTTCGCGTGCCCGATGAAATTATAAAAAATATATAGAGAGAAAGAAGAAGTGAGCAAATTTCGAGTTATACAAATAACTCGAAACATACTCCCATCGGGAGGACAATATAAGTCATCCGTTGACTCAATAAAATGTGCTATTCCAACAGCCGAAAAAGCACTCGACAATATATTCTCAGAGCGCCAAAGTTGCGAATAATCTCTGAATGCCGCAAAACTCTGCGAAGGTAAGACCCCAGATCCGTTCTGAGCGGCGTGGCACCGTCTCTGACGTCGGTTTGCTACTTTTTTCCGTATCAACAGATACGAAGAAAAATCCTAACGGACGCGTTAAGTACCCGATAAAATATGACTGGGACTCGACAGAATGGTAAGACCTTAAGCGGCACCTGTCGAAGTTTACACCAGTATCCCGAGATCATGTCCGGGGACGTGATCTTGAAGTAGGTTTTTGCGGATTGCCACTAGAGCAGTTAACTAGTACCTGATCCGTCGGATGAACTAGCCCCAACTACCATTATCCCTGTACAATATATAATTTCGCATCCAAAGATATGTGATAAATTTGACGATTATTGAATGACTATAAAGTTGGAGATTTTCCACTGATTCTTCGATTCAAGCAAAATCTCGGGAGCTATCGACATAGGCATCCCCAATGGGCCTGCCGAAGATGGTACCCGGGGTTCATCGAAGGCCCACGACTCGATGAATATGAAGATTCGGAAGCCCAAGTTAGTATTAAGGAAAGCTAGAGTTGTATTACGAAAAACATACTTGTAATCTTACGGGATGAGTTGGAAACCTTCCCGGACTCTGCAACCTGTGTATTGTGAATCCCTCGACTCCACCTCCTATATAAGGGGGAGTCGAGGGACAAAGAAAGGATCGATTCATTGTCTCACGCAACCCTAGTTTTCACATCGTCGAGTACTTTTCGGCTGAAACCTTCGAGATCTACTTGCCCTCTACTTCCGCTAAAACCCTACTCTACAATCCGTAGGCATTGATAAGTTAATCCCTTGTCAGCAAGTGATCGTCTACATCCACCACGAGATCTGATCTCGTTAACGCTTTGCGATCTTCAAGGGTATGTTGATCTTCACCTCGTTGCTACCATCTTCTTGATTGGATCTTGGCTTGTTGTTTGTTCTTGCGATAGGAATATTTTTGTTTTCTATGCTACGAATCCCAACGAGTGGTATCGAGCCGTGTCTATGCATAGATTGGTTGCACGAGTAGAACACAATGGTTTTGTGGGCGTTGATGCTTTTGTTGTCTTTAGTTCGTGTACTTTGCATCTTGCGGGATGGTGGGATGAAGCGGCTCGGGCTAACTTTACATGACCGCGTTCATGAGATTTGCTCCACGCTTGACATGCAACTTGGATTGCATAAGTGGCTTTACGGGTGTTTGTCTCTCCCACCATAGTGAAGATTCAATCTACTCTTTCTATTGACAACATTAGTATCACCGTTGTGGTTCATGTTCGTAGGTAGATTGGATCTTACTCGAAAACCCTAAACCACGTAAAATATGCAAACCAAATTAGAGGCGTCTAACTTGTTTTTGCAGGGTTTGGTGATGTGATATGGCCATGATGTGATGATGAATATGTATGAGATGATCATTATTGTATTGTGGCAACCGGCAGGAGCCTTATGGTTGTCTTTAAATTTCATGTTGAAGTATTATTTCAAAGTAGTTGTAATAGTTACTACATGGGAGCACAACCATGAAGACGGCGCCATTGACCTTGACGCTACGCCGACGATGATGGAGATCATGCCGGTTGATGATGGAGATCATGTCCGTGCTTTGGAGATGAAGATCAAAGGCGCAAAGACAAAAGGGCCATATCATATCACATATGAATTGCATGTGATGTTAATCCTTTTATGCATCTTATATTGCTTAGATCGCGACGGTAGCATTATAAGATGATCCCTCTCACTAAATATCAAGATAATAAAGTGTTCATCCTTAGTATGCACCGTTGCTAAGACTTGTCGTTTCGAAGCATCACGTGATGATCGGGTGTGATAGATTCTACATGTGCATACAACGGGTGCAAGCCGGTTTGCACACGCGGATACTAAGGTTACCTTGACGAGCCTAGCATGTACAGACATGGTCTCGGAACACGGGATACCGAAAGGTAGAGCATGAGTCATATGAATGATATGATGAACACTTTGAGTGTTCGCCTTTGAAGCTACATCTTTTCTCGTGATGATCGGAATTGGTGTAGTGGACTTGGTTCGTGTGATCACTAAGACAATGCGAGGGATGTTGTTTTGAGTGGGAGTTCACCTAGTTAATTTAAGAATTAAAATTTGAACTCAATTTATCATAAACTTAGTCTAAACTCTTTGCAAATATGTTGTAGATCATGGCGTCCCCCTCCATCAATTTTAACCAGTTCCTAGAGAAAGAAAAGCTTAAAAGCAATGGTAGCAACTTCACCGACTGGTTCCGTCATGTGAGGATTTTCCTCACTGGTGGAAATCTGCAATTTGTGCTCGAAGCACCGCTAGGTCCCCCACCACCACCTGCAGTATCCGAGAAAGAAAAGAATGTTTACGAGACTCGGGTAACTCGGTACTCTCAAGTTCAGTGTGCCATCCTGTGCAGCCTAGAGGCATAGCTCCAAAAGCGTTTTGAGCACCACGACCCTTATGAGCTGGTCCATGAGCTAAAACCTATCTTTGAAACTCATGCGGCCGTGGAAAGCTATGAGGCATCGAAACACTTCTTTGGCTGTATGATGGAAGAGGGTAGCTCCGTTAGTGAGCATGTGCTCGCTATGTCCGGGCATGCGAAGAAGCTCAGTGACTTGGGGATAGTGATTCCTAACAAGCTGGGTATTCATCGTGTACTCCAATCACTGCCACCTAGTTACAAGAACTTTGTGATGAACTACAACATGCAGAACATGAACAAAGAGTTACCTGAACTCTTCTCCATGCTGAAATCTGCTGAGGTGGAAATACAGAAAGAGCACCAAGTGTTGATGGTCAACAAGACCACCAGTTTCAAGAAGCAGGGCAAGCCTAAGAAGGGCAACTTCAAGAAGGGTAGCAAGAAAGTTGCTGCGCCTCCTGAGAAGCCTAAGGCTGACCCTAAACCTGATACTGAGTGCTATTACTGCAAGGAGAAGGGGCACTGGAAGCGGAATTGCTCCAAGTACATGGCTGATCTGAAGAGCGGCCTTGTCAAGAAAAAGAAAGGTATATTTGATATACATGTTATAGATGTCTATCTTACTGGTTCTCGTAGTAGTTCCTGGGTATTTGATACTGGTTCGGTTGCTCATATTTGTAACTCGAAACAGGAACTACGGAATAAACGAAGCCTAGCGAGGGACGAGGTGACGATGCGCGTTGGAAATGGATCCAAGGTCGATGTGATCGCCGTCGGCACACTCCCTCTACATCTACCTTCGGGATTAGTTTTAAACCTCAATAATTGTTATTTGGTGCCTGCGTTGAGCATGAGCATTATATCTGGATCTTGTTTAATGCAAGACGGTTATTCATTTAAATCAGAGAATAATGGTTGTTCTATTTATATGAATAATATTTTTTATGGTCATGCACCTGAGATGAATGGTTTATTCTTGTTAAATCTCGATAGTAGTGATACACATGTTCATAACATTGATGCTAAGCGAATTAAATTAAATGATAATTCTACTTATATGTGGCATTGTCGTCTTGGTCATATTGGAGTGAAGCGCATGAAGAAACTCCATTCAGATGGACTTCTTGAGTCACTTGACTTTGAGTCACTTGATAGATGCGAAGCATGTCTAATGGGAAAAATGACTAGGACTCCATTCTCTGGTACAATGGAGCGAGCTACAGACTTATTGGAAATCATACATACCGATGTGTGCGGACCAATGAGTGTAGCATCGCGCGGTGGTTATCGTTATGTTCTAACCTTCACGGATGATCTGAGTAGATATGGGTATATATATTTCATGAAACATAAGTCCGAAACTTTCGAGAAGTTTAAGGAATTCCAAAGTGAAGTAGAAAATCAACGTAACAAGAAGATTAAGTTTCTGAGTTCTGATCGCGGAGGCGAATATCTGAGTTATGAGTTTGGCATGCATTTAAAGAAATGCGGAATACTTTCACAGATTGACACCGCCGGGAACACCACGAGCGCAATGGTGTGTCCGAACGTCGTAATCGAACTCTCTTAGATATGGTTCATTTTATGATGTCTCTTACTGATTTGCCGTTATCGTTTTGGGGTTATGCATTAGAGACAGCTGCATTCACTTTAAATAGGGCACCATCTAAATCCGTTGAAACGACACCGTATGAATTATGGTTTGGCAAGAAACCTAAGCTGTCGTTTCTTAAAGTTTGGGGTTGCGAAGCTTATGTAAAGAAGTTACAACCTGATGATACGTCTCCGACGTATCGATAATTTCTTATGTTCCATGCCACATTATTGATGTTATCTACATGTTTTATGCACACTTTATGTCATATTCGTGCATTTTCTGGAACTAACCTATTAACAAGATGCCGAAGTGCCAGTCCCTGTTTTCTGCTGTTTTTGGTTTCAGAAATCCTAGTAACGAAATATTCTCGGAATCGGACGAAATCAACGCCAAAGTTCCTATTTTCACCGGAAGCATCCAGAACACCCGGGAAGGACCAGAGGGGGGCACTGGGCCCCCGGACCATAGGCCGGCGCGGCCCGGGCCCCGGCCGCGCCGCCCTATGGTGTCGTCGCCCCTTCGACCCTCTGCGCCGCCTCTTCGCCTATATAAAGCCCCTGGATCGAAAACCACGATACGATTGGCGAAAACCACGGAAACCTTCCGGAGCCGCCGCCATCGCGAGGCCAAGATCCGGGGGACAGGAGTCTCTGTTCCGGCACCCCGCCGGAGCGGGGAAGTGCCCCGGAAGGCTCCTCCATCGACACCGCTGCCATCTCCACCGCCATCTTCATCACCGCTGCTGCTCCCATGAGGAGGGAGTAGTTCTCCATCGAGGCTCGGGGCTGTACCGGTAGCTATGTGGTTAATCTCTCTCCCATGTACCTCAATACAATAATCTCATGAGCTGCTTTACATGATTGAGATTCATATGAGTTTTGTATCACTACTATCTATGTGCTACTCTAGCAAAGTTATTAAAGTAGTTTTATTCCTCCAGACACGTGTGTAAAGGTGACGAGTGTGTGCACCGTGTTAGTACTTGGTTTATGCTATGATCATGATCTCTTGTAGATTGCGAAGTTAACTATTGCTATGATAATATTGATGTGATCTATTCCTCCTACATATGCATGAAGGTGACAGTGTGCATGCTATGTTAGTACTTGGTTTAGTCTTTTGATCTATCTTACACTAAAGGTTACTAAAATATGAGCATTATTTTGGAGCTTGTTAACTATGGCATTGAGGGTTCGTGTAATCCTACGCAATGTGTTCATCATCCAACAAAAGTGTAGAGTATGCATTTATCTATTCTGTTATGTGATCAATGTTGAGAGTGTCCACTAGTGAAAGTGTAATCCCTAGGCCTTGTTCCTAAATACTGCGTTACTACTGCTTGTTTACTGTTTTACTGTGTTACTACTGCTGCAATACTACCACCATCAACTACACGCCAGCAAGCTATTTTCTGGCACCGTTGCTACTGCTTATTCATACCACCTGTATTTCACTATCTCTTCGCCGAACTAGTGCACCTATTAGGTGTGTTGGGGACACAAGAGACTTCTTGCTTTGTGGTTGCGGGGTTGCATGAGAGGGATATCTTTGACCTCTTCCTCCCCGAGTTCGATAAACCTTGGGTGATCCACTTAAGGGAAAACTTGCTGCTGTTCTACAAACCTCTGCTCTTGGAGGCCCAACACCGTCTACGGGAAAGGAGGGGGAACGTAGACATCAAGCTATTTTACGGCGCCGTTGTCGGGGAGGAAAGGTAAAAGGTACTCACACTCCGGATCTCGGCTACTAAGCTATTTCCCGGCGCCGTAAGTACTCAAAGCTATTTCCTTTAGATCCTGCAATTGCAACTTTTTGTTTCTTGTTTACACTAGTAAGGCATAATGGAAAACATATGTGAGCTTTTTATTCTATTTCCTGAGTCAAGACATGAATGGTTTAATGCGAAAATTAAAAAACCTATGGAATCTTATTTGCATGCTAGTAGCAATGATATTAGTATGAACGCTTTGAACACCATTGTTGCTAATGATATGGAAAATTCTAAGCTTGGGGAAGCTGGTTTTGATGAGCATGATCTTTTTAGTCCCCCAAGAATTGAGGAGAAAATTTTCTTTGATGATACTTTGCCTCCTATTTATGATGATTATAATGATAGTAGTCTTTTGTTACCACCTGTTATGGAGGATGAATTTGATTATGAATACACTATGCCTCCTACACTTGATGAGAATAATAATGATAGCTACTTTGTTGAAATTGCTCCCACTATTACTAATAAAATTGATTATGCCTATGTGGAGAGTAATAATTTTATGCATGAGACTCATGATAAGAATGCTTTATGTGATAGTTATATTGTTGAGTTTGCTCATGATGCTACTGAAAGTTATTATGAGAGAGGAAAATATGGTTGTAGAAATTTTCATGTTACTAAAACACCTCTCTATGTGCTGAAATTTTTCAAGCTACACTTGTTTTATCTTCCTATGCTTATTACTTTGCTCTTCATGAACTTGTTTATTTACAAGATTCCTATGCATAGGAAGCATGTTAGACTTAAATGTGTTTTGAATTTGCATCTTGATGCTCTCTTTTCCTTCAAATACTATTTCTTATGAGTGCATCATTAAAACTGCTGAGCCCATCTTAATGGCTATAAAGAAAAGAACTTCTTGGGAGATAACCCATGTGTTATTTTGCTACAGTACTTTATTTTATATTTGTGTCTTGGAAGTTGTTTACTACTGTAGCAACCTCTCCTTATCTTAGTTTTGTGTTTGGTTGTGCCAAGTGAAGCCTCTAATCGAAGGTTGATACTAGATTTGGATTTCTGCGCAGAAACAGATTTCTATCTGTCACGAATCTGGGATTTTCTCTCTGTAGAAAAATCAGAAAAATATGCCAATTTACGTGCATGTTCCTCAGATATGTACGCAACTTTCATTAGTTTTGAGTTTTCTGATTTGAGCAACGGAAGTATTTATTAGAAATTCGTCTTTACGGACTGTTCTGTTTTGACAGATTCTGCCTTTTATTTCGCATTGCTTCTTTCGCTATGTGGGATGGATTTCTTTGTTCCATTAAACTCCAGTAGCTTTGAGCAATGTCCAGAAGTGTTAAGAATGATTGTGTCACCTCTGAACATGTGAGTTTTTGATTATGTACTAACCCCTCTAATGAAGTTTATGAGAAGTTTGGTGTGAAGGAAGTTTTCAAGGGTCAAGAGAGGAGGATGATATACTATGATCAAGAAGAGTGAAAGCTCTAAGCTTGGGGATGCCCCGGTGGTTCATCCCTGCATATTTCAAGAAGACTCAAGCAGCTAAGCTTGGGGATGCCCAAGGCATCCCCTTCTTCATCGACAAATTATCAGGTTCCTTCTCTTGAAACTATATTTTTATTCGGTCACATCTTATGTGCTTTACTTGGAGCGTCAGTATGCTTTTATTTTTGTTTGTGTTTGCATAAATTGGATTACATCATACTTGTGTGGGAGAGAGACACGCTCCGCTGGTTCGTATGAACACATGTGTTCTTAGCTCATAATATTCATGGCGAAGTTTTCTTCTTCGTTAAATTGTTATATGGTTGGAATTGGAAAATGATACATGTAGTAATTGCTATAATGTCTTGGGTAATGTGATACTTGGCAATTGTTGTGCTCATGTTTAAGCTCTTGCATCATATACTTTGCACCTATTAGTGAAGAATACATAGAGCATGCTAAAATTTGGTTTGCATAATTGGTCTCTCTAGGGTCTAGATAATTTCTAGTATTGAGTTTGAACAACAAGGAAGACGGTGTAGAGTCTTATAATATTTACAATGTGTCTTTTACGTGAGTTTTGCTGCGCCGTTCATCCTTGTGTTTGTTTCAAATAGCCTTGCTAGCCTAAACCTTGTATCGAGAGGGAATACTTCTCATGCATCCAAAATACTTGAGCCAAACAACACTATGCCATTTGTGTCCACCATACCTACCTACTACATGGTATTTCCTGCCATTCCAAAGTAAATTGCTTGAGTGCTACCTTTAAACAATTCAAAATTTATCACCTCTGATTTGTGTCAATGTTTTATAGCTCATGAGGAAGTATGTGGTGTTTATCTTTCAATCTTGTTGGGCAACTTTCACCAATGGACTAGTGGCTTCATCCGCTTATCCAATAATTTTGCAAAAAGAGTCGGCAATGGGATTCCCAGTCCCAAATTAATTAACAAAAATAGACACTCCTCCATGGTATGTGATTGTTGGACGGCACCCGAAGGATTCGGTTAGCCATGGCTTGCGTAAGCAAAGGTTGGGAGGAGTGTCATCATAATAAAACTAAAATAAAAAGGCACTCCTTCATGGTATGAGATTGTTGGCAGGCACCCGAGGATTCGGTTAGCCATGGTTTGTGAAAGAAAGGTTGGAAGGAGTGCCATCCAAAAATAAAATAAAATGGGAGCCGCTCTTTGAAGGTTTGCACTGGCAAGGGGGTTAGAGTACCCGCTACCATTCGTTGACAACAACATACACCTCTCAAAACTTTATTTTTATGCTCTCTTTATGTTTTCAAGATAAAAGCTCTAGCACAAATATAGCAATCGATGCTTTTCCTCTATGAGGACCATTCTTTTACTTTATTGTTGAGTCAGTTCACCTATTTCTCTCCACCTCAAGAAGCAAACACTTGTGTGAACTGTGCATTGATTCCTACATACTTGCATATTGCACTTATTATATTACTCTATGTTGACAATATCAATGAGATATACATGTTATAAGTTGAAAGCAACCGCTGAAACTTAATCTTCTTTTGTGTTGCTTCAATGCCTTTACTTTGAATTATTGCTTTATGAGTTAACTCTTATGGAAGACTTATTGATGCTTGTCTTGAAGTGCTATTCATGAAAAGTCTTTGCTATATGATTCACTTGTTTACTCATGTCATATACATTGTTTTGATCGCTGCATTCACTACATATGCTTTACAAATAGTATGATCAAGATTATGATGGCATGTCACTCCAGAAATTATCTCGTGTTATCATTTTACCTGCTCGGGACGAGCAGAACTAAGCTTGGGGATGCTGATACGTCTCCGACGTATCGATAATTTCTTATGTTCCATGCCACATTATTGATGTTATCTACATGTTTTATGCACACTTTATGTCATATTCGTGCATTTTCTCGGAACTAACCTATTAACAAGATGCCGAAGTGCCGGTCCCCGTTTTCTGCTGTTTTTGGTTTCGAAATCCTAGTAACGAAATATTCTCGGAATCGGACGAAATCAACGCCAAAGTTCCTATTTTCACCGGAAGCATCCGGAACACCCGGGAAGGACCGGAGGGGGCACCGGGCCCCCGGACCATAGGCCGGCGTGGCCCGGGCCCCGGCCGCGCCGCCCTATGGTGTCGTCGCCCCTTCGACCCTCCTGCGCCGCCTCTTCGCCTATATAAAGCCCCTGGATCGAAAACCCTGATACGATTGGCGAAAACCACAGAAACCTTCCAGAGCCGCCGCCATCGCGAGGCCAAGATCTGGGGGACAGGAGTCTCTGTTCCGGCACCCTGCCGGAGCGGGGAAGTGCCCCCGGAAGGCTCCTCCATCGACACCGCTGCCATCTCCACCGCCATCTTCATCACCGCCGCTGCTCCCATGAGGAGGGAGTAGCTCTCCATCGAGGCTCGGGGCTGTACTCGGTAGCTATGTGGTTAATCTCTCTCCCATGTACCTCAATACAATAATCTCATGAGCTGCTTTACATGATTGAGATTCATATGAGTTTTGTATCACTACTATCTATGTGCTACTCTAGCAAAGTTATTAAAGTAGTTTTATTCCTCCCGCACGTGTGTAAAGGTGACGAGTGTGTGCACCGTGTTAGTACTTGGTTTATGCTATGATCATGATCTCTTGTAGATTGCGAAGTTAACTATTGCTATGATAATATTGATGTGATCTATTCCTCCTACATATGCATGAAGGTGACAGGGTGCATGCTATGTTAGTACTTGGTTTAGTCTTTTGATCTATCTTACACTAAAGGTTACTAAAATATGAGCATTATTGTGGAGCTTGTTAACTCCGGCATTGAGGGTTCGTGTAATCCTACGCAATGTGTTCATCATCCAACAAAAGTGTAGAGTATGCATTTATCTATTCTCGTTATGTGATCAATGTTGAGAGTGTCCACTAGTGAAAGTGTAATCCCTAGGCCTTGTTCCTAAATACTGCGTTACTACCGCTTGTTTCATTGTTTTACCGTGTTACTATCTGCTGCAATACTACCACCATCAACTACACGCCGACAAGCTATTTTCTCGGCACCGTTGCTACTCGCTTATTCATACCACTCGTATTTCACTATCTCTTCGCCGAACTAGTGCACCTATTAGGTGTGTTGGGGACACAAGAGACTTCTTGCTTTGTGGTTGCGGGGTTGCATGAGAGGGATATCTTTGACCTCTTCCTCCCTGAGTTCGATAAACCTTGGGTGATCCACTTAAGGGAAAACTTGCTGCTGTTCTACAAACCTCTGCTCTTGGAGGCCCAACACTGTCTACAGGAAAGGAGGGGGAACGTAGACATCACCTGGCAAGCTAGAACCCAAAGCGGAGAAATGCGTCTTCATAGGATACCCTAAAGAAACTATTGGGTATACTTTCTATCACAGATCCGAAGGCAAAATCTTTGTTGCTAAGAACGGATCCTTTCTTGAGAAGGAGTTTCTCACTAAAGAAGTGACTCGGAAGGAAAGTAGAACTCGACGAGGTTGTTGAACCTTCTCTCGTAGATCGAGTAGCGCGAGTACCGGAAGATGTTCCTGTGCGCTCGCACCGATAGGAGAGGAAGCAAATGATAATGATCATGAAACTTCGAACGAGAAAGCTACTGAACCTCGCAGATCGACGAGGGAGCGTACCACTCCTGATTGGTATGATCCCTGTCTAAATGTCATGATTGTGGACAACAATGATGAAGACCCTGCGACGTATGAAGAAGCAATGATGAGCCCAGTGACAAGGTATCAACTTGTCAATGCCTATGGATTGTAGGCTAGGGTTTATTTGGAAGTAGAGGGCAAGTAGATCTCGAAGGTTTCAGCCGAAAAGTACTCGACGATTATGAAAACTAGGGTTTGTAGACGATGATTCGATTGCCTCTTCGTCCCTCGACTCCCCCTTTATATAGGAGGTGGAGCCGAGGGTTTCGTTTTGTACAAGTTACAGAGTCCGGGACGGTTTCTAACTCATCCCGCCAGATTTACAAGTAACACTTCCTACTACAATTCTAACTTTCCTTAATACATCTTGGGCTCCCGAATCTTCTTATTCTTCGGATATTGGGCCTTCAATAAACCCCGGGTACTATCTTCGGCAGGCCCATTTGGGATGCCTATGTCAGTAGCCCCCGAGATTTTGCTTGAATCGTAGAGTCACGGAAAATCTCCACTGTTTATTGTTATTCAAAAGCTTTAACTTTTTATATTTCTTCACATAAAATTCTATATTGTACAGGGATAATGGTAGTTGGGGCTAGTTCATCTGACGGATCAGGTACTAGTTAACTGCTCTAGTGGCAATCCGCAAAAACCTACTTCAAAATCACGTCCCTGGACATGATCTCGGGATACCGGTGTAAACTTCGACGAGTGCCGCTTAAGGTCTTACCATTCTGTCGAGTCCCGAGTCAAATTTATCGGGTACCTAACGCGTCCATTAGGATTTTTCTTCGTATCCGTTGATACGGATAAAAGTAGCAGAGCGCAGTCTTTGGCGATGCCACGCCCAGCAGAACGGATGCGGGGTCTTACCTTCGCAAATTTGCGGCATTCGGAAATTGATCGCAACTTTGGCGTTCCGAGAATATATTGTCGAGTGCTTTTCCGGCTGTTGGAATGGCACATTTTATCGAGTCAAATATGACTTATATTGCTCTCCCGATGGGAGTATATGTAGAGTTAATTATAACTCGAAATATACTCTCTTGCTTTTCTATCTTTTATTTTTTGAACTTCATCGGGTACGCGAACAGCGTTCCCGATGGGAGTAGCCCCCGAGGCTACAGCCAAGAACTTGTGCTTGGTTGTAGGCTCAACATTTTAGTCCACCTTGTCACTATATTGTCATTATGTTCCAATATGATCTTCTTTCTATCTCTCGGGTGCGCGAACAGCGCTCCCGATGGGAGTAGCCCCCGAGGCTACAGCCAAGGACTTGTGCTTGGTTGTAGGCTCCCGCAATTTCTATATTGCCATACTCGAAATTTTACTTTTTGTCGAAGTAGCCCCCGAGCATTTGGGCAAAAACTTGTATTTGATCAAAGGCTCCCGAAGTATTCAAATAACTCCTCCTGTCGCCAATCTTCTTTTATTTTCTTGTCGGCATGCTTCCCTTAATCAAATTTACTTCATCTCTGTTTAATAGTCGTGATTTTTCTGCCCTGTGGGTCCATTGCTTCTACCACGTTGACACGTCGTGCAAGTGGGGGTCACACGTCCTCCGCTTTTCCTGGCGCACGTACGGTAATGCTTATCTCAGTAAGAATACCTTTTTACCCTTGTATCTAGAAGATCTTTTTTCACCGCACGATTTCTTCATCCAACGGTGCATTGCTTCACCCGATTCTTATATAAACCTTTCTTCAACCTCCGTTCACTCCCTCGCTTGCGCCGCACATCTGTTCCTCTTCGCAAAAGCTTCCCCTGCGCCCAACTCTCTCTGATCTTCCGCACTCACGAACATTGCTTTGCCCATTGCCGTTGATGCCACCGCGCACGCGACTCACTCGCCACGACACTCCGGAATCCAAGATGGCCGCCGAAGATCTTGAGTGGGAGAGATCTAAAATCTCCAACCAGGACGTCAACACGCCGAAGAGGCTTGGCCTCATGAAGAAGGAAGACGCCATCCGCTTTCCCAGCCGAAGAAAGCTACCCCAACCCTCCAATGGAGTACCGGGTTAGTTTCGTTGATCACCTCATCCGCGGCCTTTCGGCCCCAATTCACGATTTCCTCTGCGGCCTTCTTTTTGTTTACGGGATTCAACTGCACCAGTTGACCCCCAATTCCATCCTTCACATTTCCATTTTTATCACACTTTGCGAATGCTTCCTCGGAATCCCTCCTAATTGGGCTCTGTGGAAACGCATTTTCTGCCTCCGCCGCAATGGCTCCCACAACGTCACCTATAACATAGGCGGCATTGTTATCTGTGTCCGAACTGACGTTGAATATTTCGACGTCAAGTTTCCTGATTCTGTCCAAGGATGGCGCAAAAAATGGCTCTACATTCACGAAGAAAGCGCCAACTCTGTTGAACACAACATAGTTCCTTTCGACGGAAGTGCCAAAATTCAGCGCCGCCGCTCCTGGGATGCCGAAGCTTCCGAAGAAGAGAAAAAGGCGACAGAGGCACTCATGTCTCGTATTCATCAGCTTCAAAACACTCGAGGCAAAGAGCTGTCTGGTGTTCAAATCACTGCCTACTTTCTTTGGATTAGAGTGCAGCCTCTTCAGGCTCGCAAAAATCCCCTTTGGACGTATTCGGTGAAAACGACGCCAATAGAATCTCCAGTGATCTTTACGCAAAGGACTTGGAGAAATTGATTCGAAGAGTTTCCCGCCTGGCCAAGAAGGATCCTATTCCCTCCTCTTGTCGCGTGGAACCATACAGCTCCGCCAATCCTCTCCCCGAGGTATTTTGTCTTCTCGAGTTTCTATCTTGTTCCGAAATTTCCCTGCATCTCATTGTATTGGTATTGCTCTAATTTTTCGTTTGTCGCTATTTTCTTGCAGAACCATCCTACTATGACTTCCCTTTCTCCTCTTCCTGAGGATGGAGAAGTCGAAGAACAGGCTATCGTTGCCGAAGACACCCAAGGTTCTTCTATTCCTGAAAGTGAAGTCGCAGGTTCTCACAAATCTGCGGCTTCCCATGAAAAAGAAGTTGAATACGAAGCCAGTGAGTCGACGCAATCCCTTCCTCCTGCTGTTTCCCCAAGGAACAAAAGGAAAAGGAATGATGCCGAGAATTCTGGCACTTCTAAGGCTGAAAAAGTTGTTCCTTCTCATCCGAAGTTAGCTTATGATCCTTATATTGAATCCCTCGTCAGCTCGTAAGTCGTCTTTATTTCTCCCTATTTTTGTACTCGAAATATTTATCTTGTCTTGCTTTTTATGCTGCCGATTTTTTGATCAACAGTGATGACGAGGAAGAAATACCAACTGTTGACGTAGCTCCTCGGACAAGCACGTCATATACTGTACTTGCCTCAGACACGCTAGTTGAAGGAAAAGAATCCTCGCCTCCTCAACAAAACGTCGTCACCACAACTCCACCAGCAAGCCCCCTTGCTCCTTCACCAAAAAGGACAAGGATTGAAACGATTGTTGAACCTGCCCCTCAATTGGGCAGCTCGTCGACTCTGCTCTTAGATGATGTAAGTTTGTCGATATCTATATTTTCCCTATTTTGCTTTTTCACGCCTTCACTCTCTTTTTCATGCCGATGTTTCTCTTGCTGTGTTCTTCTTTAACAGCCCATGATCAAAGAGCTTCTCCGCATCGGATCCCAATTTATTGGGTACCGTGAATATGCTAGCAGAGCCGAAGGTAACAACTTTTATACTTGCCGTTTTTCCTTGTCTTTTTGCTCCTGTTGCTTGTCGTGATTTTCGATCTTTCTTTTCTCTCTTTTTTTTTATATCTCGACAGAGAAACTTGCAGAGGCCAACAAACGTGCCGACGCACTTGCTCAAAAACTTGAGCAAAGTGAGGCGGCTCGCAAGAAAGCCGAACTTGTTGCTAGCGAAGCCAAGGCCGAGGCTGATGAAGCCAAGGCAAAAGCTGCTAGTGTCGAGGAACTGCAGAAAAAACTTGAGGATACTGCATCTGCCTTAAACGAGCACAAAGCTGCACAAGCTTCTCGTGAACGAGGGGATTCTCAAGCGCACGAAAACACAAAGTCGCCGCACTTTCGAGTAATATTATTGATCTCTTCTATTTTTATGAGAGCCGTTGTTTCTTGTTGTTTGACCAACGCTTTGTTTCCTTGACGGACCAAACAAACCAAGATTTTGATGCGGCGAATCTCGTCGATGACCCTCTCCTTGACGCACTTTCCTATCTGGAGCTGCATGGGTCCGAAATTCGTGAAGGCGTGGCAAATGCTAATGCAGGATTGTCGGCGTTGTTCCCCTACTTCTTCCCGAAGAAAGAGGAGCCCTCGACTTTCCTTAACCTTGCCAAGATGTTCAGTTCACCAGAAGACCTTGGACTGAAGATGCGCCAAGAGAATATGAAGATTGCCGTCGAAAGCACTGTCGCTTTGGTTGCTGACAGTCAACAGGCTGTTGATTGGACGAAAGTTGGCGACACCGAGCAGATAGAGCAATCAAGATGGAGGTCGCTGATTAAGGCAGCCAAGCCCAACACGAAGAAGATCTTGGCCTATCTCGGGATCAAACCAGCGTCGACTCCTAGCTCATCAAGGCCGGAGGTCTAGTTGCATGCCTCTTTATTTTTCTTTCTATGTTTCTTTTGCTCTTGTCGCCAAAGTAGTCATTTGGCGACACGTACTTCCTTAGCTCCACTGTAATGCCTTTGTAATTATTCCGAGAGATTAATGAAAACTCTATCTTTGCTTGTTGTTTGATGTTGTCTTGTTTAAATTTCAGTTGATATTTGATAACTATACTCCATCTTCCGCTCCTTCCAATGTTTCGCCTTCTTCTTCTCACTCAAAGAGAACTCTTGCTGATGCTACACCTGTCGAAGATTCTTTGTCGCGAGAATTGGATGAACTTCGACAGCAACTTCAGTATGCGAAGAAGCAAACACTTGTGATGATGGAGAAATCTCGTAAGTCATCTGAAGCCGAAAAAGTTGCACTTCAGCAAGCTCGCGAGGCCGTGGCTGCTAAGGAAATCGCTACTTCCGAGGCTGAAAAGGCGACTACTCGAGAAAATTTCATGCTCGAGTTAATGAATGAAGCCAGTGCGGATATGTCGGGTATGCTTGTTCCATCTTCCAATATTTTTCGTCTTCACACTTCATCTCTTAAAGTTTTCGACTCCGTTGCTTTTAATAGGTTCCTTTACTGATGCTGTTGCCGAAGAAGAGAGGGTAAATACTAGGACGAACCTCCTTGTTAACCTTTCCCTTGATCATGGTTCTCTGTTTTGGGCTACCCCAGAGAGGACCCGCCAGATTGTCAGATTTCAGGATCGCACCTCTCAAACTCGCGATTTTCTTGACTTTTGTACCAAGACCTTGTCCATGGTTTATAACTCCATGTTTCCTCGGAACGTTCAACCAAAAACTCTTCCTGAGTTAATGGAGAAATTCAAGGATGCCCGCAGTATCCATGATTTTGTCAGGGCTCAATTGATAGCTGGCGCCAGATTTGCTCTTATCATGCTTCAGATCTGCCACTCAAATCTTGACCTGACCCAAGTTGTTGCGAAAGTTCATGAGAAGGTAAAGCGCCGAAGAGTTGGTGTCGACCGAATCAACACGAAGGTTTCGCCTATAGCTGAAGAAATGATTGAAGACCTTCTTCGGATGGATGCCGACTTTTTTGCAGATGGTCATTATGCTGATTTTCTTGGCGCTGCTCCTGAAGAAAACAGAATTACCCTTGACGACATTCTGAATCAAGACTAATTTTTTTCTTTGGTAGATAACTCTTCTTTTTGACCCATGGTTGTGATTATATTGTGAAACAATCATCATATTTCTATATTTGCCTAGCCCCCGAGTGTTTCGGTGGCTATTTACTGTATTTGTATATTGCGAGGTTTTGAACCAAAGCATTTATTTACTATGTATTTATGGTGAACATCAGCCCCCGAGCTTCTTTATTGAGTACTATTTTGTATGTTTATTGACTCACGAGGTATTTTAATACCAAGGCAAGGCTTTTCTTTTTTTGAGGAACTATATTGAATTTCGTCGAGTCAAAAACTTTGAGTATGTCGATAAAGAGAAATTATATTGACACTATCTTTATTATATTGCAGCACCGCGAGCCCGCCTCATTAAAAACCTTTTCCGGCCCCACTCGGTGCCCCGAAAAAGGAAAAGAGTGCGTCTGAAAACTCGCGGGCGTTTCAGTACATTGAAGTTTTACAAGGACTATATTTCGACTCTAGGCGTAGAACCGCCTGAGTTGCGCCACGTTCCAGGGGTTTTGCTCCTCCACCCCTGTCTTCTTGTCCTTTATCCTGTATGCTCCTCCTCCGATTACCTCCGTGACAATGTAGGGGCCTAGCCACGGTGACTCGAGTTTTTCATGACTTTTTTGCGTGAGCCGAAGAACTAGGTCTCCCACTTGAAAGGATCTTGGCCGCAAACGTCGGCTGTGATAATTCTTCAAGTCCTGTTGGTATTTGGTTACCCGAGACAATACTTCATCTCTAGCTTCATCAAGTGCATCGACGTCATCTTCTAGCGCTTTTCTCGACATCTCTTCATCATATTCTGCGACTCTTGGAGAGTCATGCTCTATCTCGATTGGTAGTACTGCTTCTGCTCCATGAACCAAGAAGAACGGAGTTTCCTGTGTTGCTGTGTTTGGTGTTGTTCGTATGCTCCATAGTACACTGGGCAGCTCCTCTGGCCAGGTGTGTCGAGCTTTCTCCAGTGGCGCTAATAAACGTTTTTTAATGCCGTTGCAGATGATTCCGTTAGCTTTCTCGACTTGGCCATTGGTCTGCGGGTGCGCAACTGACGCAAAGTGTAACTTTATACCCACTTCTTTGCAATAATCTTTAAACTCGTGGGATGTGAAGTTACTGCCATTGTCTGTGACGATGCTGTGGGGCACTCCAAATCTGAAGACGAGGCCTTTTATGAATTTTCATTGCGGATGCTCCGTCCGGTGAATTTATCGGCTTCGCTTCTATCCACTTTGTAAATTTGTCGACAGCTACTAGCATGTACTCCTTTCCTCCTGGCCAGGATTTGTGTAACTTGCCCACCATATCAAGTCCCCATTTGGCAAAGGGCCATGACAATGGTATTGGTGCTAGCTCTGCTGCTGGAGAGTGAGGTTTTGCGGCAAACCTTTGACACGCGTCGCAAGTTCTTACTATGTCCTTGGCGTCCTCGATTGCTCTCAACCAGTAGAATCCTGCCCGAAAAACCTTGGCTGCAATAGCTCGACTACTTGCGTGGTGACCACATATTCCTTCATGTACATCCTTCAGAATTATTCTTCCTTCTTCGGGTGTGACACATCTTTGCAGGACGCCTGAAATACTCCGTTTGTACAATTCCCCTTTGACTACCGTGAAAGCTTTGGAGCGTCGAATTACTCGCCTTGCCTCAAGCTGGATCATCGGGTATTTCTTTCCCGAGGATGTACGATATGTACGTCTCGCATCCATGGTATCTCGTATCACCATGACCAGGTCCCGATCTTCTTCTTCTTCCTCTTGCTTTTCCTTGGTAGCCCCCGAGGGTTTCTTCTCCTTCTTTTTTGATTTTGTCGATTTGGTGGATCTCTCTGTTATCTCTTCCCAGAATACACCTGGCGGGACTGCAAGGCATTGCGACCCGATGTTTGCAAGAACGTCGGCTTCGTTGTTGCTCAATCTACTAATATGATTTACTTCGCATCCATTGAATAACTTCTCGAGCTCGTTGTACACCTCCTTGTATGCCATCATGCTATCATTGACTGCGTCACATTGGTTCATAACTTGCTGAGCCACCAATTGTGAGTCGCCAAAGATTTTTAGTCGAGTTGCACCGCAGGCTTTCGCCATCTTCATCCCGTGTATGAGAGCCTCATATTCCGCTTCATTGTTAGATGCGTTAGGGAACGTCATCCGAAGGATGTACTTCAACTTGTCGCCTTCGGGTGATATGAGTACTACTCTGCGCCAGCCCCTTCTAGTCTTTTGGACCCATCAAAGTTCATGATCCGGGTTCTCGACAAGTCCGGAGGTCCCGTGTTTTGCAACTCCATCCACTCGCGATGAAGTCCGGCAGAACTTGCGACTTGATTGCTTTTCTTTTTTCATACGTGATGTCCCGAGGGGAAAGTTCTATTCCCCAAAGGGAGACACGACCCGTAGCTTCTGGATTGTTCAATATATTTGACAAGGGAGCTTCATTGACCACTATGATCGGGTGTGCCGAAAAATAGTGGCGCAATTTTCGTCTTCGTTGTGAACACTCCATATGCTAGCTTTTGGTACTGAGGGTACCTTTGTTTTGAGGGCGATAAAACTTCGCTGACGAAGTATACTGGCCTCTGCACGCCGTGGAGTTTTCCTTCTTCTTCTCTTTCGACAACTAATACCGTGCTAACCACTTGGGGTGTGGCTGCAATATACAGCAGGAGAGGTTCCTTTTCCTTTGGCGCCACCAAAATTGGTGGTGTCGAAATTGTGCGCTTCAAATCCTCGAAAGCTCTGTCGGCCTCTTCGTTCCATTGGAATTTATCTCCTTGCTTTATCAAAGCGTAAAATGGTAACGCTTTTTCTCCCAGCCTGGCGACGAATCTGCTCAAAGCTGCGACTCGCCCCATTAGCTGTTGTATTTCTTTTAACTTTGTTGGCTTCCTCATTGTTACGATAGCTTGTATTTTATCGGGATTTGCTTCAATCCCTCTTGCTGAGACTAGAAATCCCAGAAGTTCTCCTGCTGGGACGCCAAAGGAACACTTCGTCGGGTTCAACTTGAGGCAGAATTTGTTGAGGTTGTCGAAGGTTTCCTTGAGATCCTCGATCAGTGTTGCCCCTTCTTTGGACGTTATGACGACATCGTCGATGTATACTTGCACGTTTTTCCCGATCTGTGTCGCCAAACATTTCTGCATCATCCTCTGATATGTTGCTCCCGCGTTTTTTAAACCGAAAGGCATTGTTCTGTAACAAAACACGCCGTAAGGTGTTATGAACGCTGTTTTGGCCTCGTCTTCTTCTTTCAATCTGATCTGGTTATAGCCAGAATACGCGTCCAGGAAGGAAAGACGTTCACATCCAGCCGTGGAGTCGATAATTTGATCGATCCTCGGGAGGGGAAAGTGATCCTTTGGACAATGTTTATTGAGACACGTGAAGTCGACGCACATGCGAAGGACTGTCGTGTTTTTCTTCGGCACCATCACTGGGTTAGCTACCCATGTGGCTTCTGTAGATATCTCTTTGATAAAACCAGCTTCCTCAAGTCGATTTACTTCTGATAGCATAGCTTTGCGGTTTGGTTCCGAAAAACGCCGCAGAGGTTGTTTGATCGGTCTCGCTAATGGATCCAAGTTTAGGTGGTGCTCGGCAAGTTCCCTGGGTACTCCTGGCATGTCAGCTGGACACCATGCGAAGATTTTCCAGTGCTCACGGAGGAACTCAACGAGCGCGCTTTCCTATGCGATATCCATGTCGTTTGCGATAGATGTCGTCTTTTTCGGGTCTGTCGGGTGAATCTGCACTTCCTTAGAATTTTTCCTGGTATTGAAAGTTGATTCTTTATTTGGCCTTCCAACGTCTGGCAGTACGTCATAATCAGTCATGCTTTTTGACGCCAAATACTCAGCTTGCATCCCGAAAGTTTCTGACAGCCGATGAAAATCCTTGTCGCATTTATCGGCTAAGGCAAAGCTTCCTTTAACTGTGATTGGTCCCTTTGGTCCAGGCAATCTCCATAACAGGTATGTATAGTGTGGTACCGCCATAAATCTAGCATATGCTGGTCGTCCCAGCAGAGCGTGGTATTGCGACGGAAAATCCACGACTTCAAATTCCAACCTTTCGATTCTATAGTTTTCTCGGGTCCCAAACTGAACGTCGAGATTGATTTTCCCCAATGGATAGCTTGGTTTCTCCGGTGTGATGCCGTGGAACCTTGTGTCTGTTGGTTTCAAGTTTGCTAAGGATATGTTCATCTTCCTCAATGTATCTGCATACATAAGGTTTAGGCTGCTGCCGCCATCTATGAACACTCGAGAGACATCAAATCCCGCGATAACTCGCGGCGAGAATAAGTGCTCGACTGCCCTGGTCGAGGAACTTGCTGCGGATGATGCTCGCTATGGTGAAGCCAATATCTTGCCCTGACCAATTAAGGTACTCAACTGTTGGTGGAGGCATTTTTTCTGCCATGAACACTTGTCGTGAGATTACTTTCTGAGCTCTATTGGATGGCCTTCCCTTCTGAATCATCGACACCACTCCGTTGGAGTTAGGATCAACATAAGGTGGTGGTGGAGGTGCTGCCGCTATTCTGAGCTGATGCCGATTGTCGTCTGTGATCGCGGGAGGAGGCGGCAAGTGAATCTCGCTTCTGGGTTCTCGAGGATTTCTCTGTGTTGCCCGCGCGTTAGCGTTCTCTGCATACCGCAACATTGCCTGAAAATTTCGACAGTCTTTCTGCAAGTGCCCTGACTGTCTTTTACCATTGCTGTCGAGGAAAAAGTGCATCTGGCACGGTCCATTCATCATCTCTTCAGGGGACACGAAAGGCCTTGGGAACCTAGGCCCGCTATTTTGCCTGTTGCGTGAATCATCCCTGTTATCACCTCGCTGCTCATTGCTTCTACGATAATCATCTCTCGTTGCTTCCTCCTGTGTTTGCCCGAAAGCCTCGCCGAAATTTGCCCCGGAGCGTCATAGTTCGGATCATTGCCGAGGAAATCGTCGCCTCGGTTGATAGTTTCGACCACGGTCCTCCTCTGGTGACCTGTGCCGTTTGTTGTGGACAGCATCTTCTCCATCTGCCCATCTGTTTGCTATCTCCATTAACGCAGATACTGTCTTTGGATTGGTCCTTCCCAAGTCCTCGACAAAATCTCCACGCCTAATTCCTGCGACAAACGCATCTATTGCTCTCTCGTCAGATATATTTTCTGCCGAGTTTTTGATGATATTCCACCTTTGGATATACTTTCTCATTGGCTCGTCTGACTTTTGTCGACATGCTCTCAACTCCTCTAACGACGCAGGTTTTTTGCACGTGGATCTGAAGTTCTTGACGAACACATCCTTGAAACTTTCCCGGTCTGTCGATGGATCCCGGAGTGAGTTTCTTTATCCAAGATCGTGCGGCTCCACTCAAATGCACCTGGATGCTTTGCATAGGCCGTTGCCCTGGTTCCTCCTGTGAGCTTCACCGTCTCCAGATAGTCGACTAGCCAATCCTCTGGATCTTGAAGGCCGTCGAACTTCTTGAAATTATCGGGTAACTTGAATCCTGAGGGGACTCGAGTTTTTCGGACTCTCCTCGTGAAGCATGGTAAGCCGCACATATCTTCGTCGTTAAGCTCCGGAGATTGCCGATGATCCCTTCTGCTTTGCCGCGCTCTGTCGACCCTTGCTTGTGCTGCTTGTGTCTCTTGCTCCACTTGGTCCTTCGAGTGCTGCCGCTGTTGCTGCTGCGGGTCGTGGACTATTTTGCCTTGCCGCTCCTTCGGGAGGCGTTGATACAAACGCTGTCCCCATAGCTCCAACTCCTGCTACCGCCATATTGTACAGTGTTTCCCTTGGATCACCTGGAGGTGGTTTAGATGCAAGGATAAAAGCATGTGTCGCCATATACCCAGCTTCTGGTGTCTTAGGGATGATGTTTCCTCTTGTATCTATCGACATGAAGGACATGTCGAGGTTTTGGACCAAGTGTTCTCTTTACGCTTCGGGTATGTGTTGCAGCCTTGATCTTGCTCCGTTCCGCGCCTCCCTGTGGCTATCACCCGAAGTTCTAGATTGTCGACTTAGATCTGCCCTTCTCCTGTCGGATGCGAAGCTGCCTCCTTTCTCCTCGTTCAACTCAGCTGTCTCGTTTTTCCAATTCCACGGCAGCTCGTGCGAGCCTATATTGATATGCTTGTAATTCCTCCGGTGTGGCTGTGGTAGCCATTGGTTCTGTACCGTTCATAGCTCTCGCGGCTCTGTCCCACGCTGCTCGTGAAAGTTGAACTCTATCTCGCGGCTCTGGCCCGACGTATTTGTTGCCCAGGCCTTGTCGCAGATTGGAGGGATCGACGTATGGATTTCCCAGATCGTCGAAAGCCTCAGATGTTTCCTCTTGATCTTCAATGGCATAAATCTGATGATACTTTGTACTCAGATCTATGTTGGGTTTGGCGACATCATCATTGAGATTGATGAAGACCTTGCCCACTGTGATAGATCTGTCGATGAAGTCGTAACTGTCGACATCGCTTGAGCCATCGCTTATATATGAGTCCGCAGATGACTCAAACGACATGTCGCCGAAGATCTTGGCGAGTTTCTCTCTTGCTCTGGTGCTGACGTAGCGTGTCGCCGAAGTTTCTTCTTCTCCTGACTCGGTTGACGATGCATAGCTTGAAAAATCGGAATCGACCGCCGACGATCCCGACGAAATCGGAATTTCGACACGATACGATCCCTCCTTCTCGACGCGAAAGTGAAACCTTCCGAACGTCATCTCCATGGGCTCCGCCAGATACGCATATGCATCCAAACGGGAGGGTGGGTGAGGAACAAAATCGACAAGACCAGCGAGCGATCTGTTTACCTCGATCCATTGTGTTGCTTGCGGTTGACGATGTCGAAGATCTTGAACGTGCCATCGAGATCAGATCCTTACGCCTCTAGTTCCCACGAGACGGCGCCAATTGACAAGGTATCAACTTGTCAATGCCTATGGATTGTAGGCTAGGGTTTATTTGGAAGTAGAGGGCAAGTAGATCTCGAAGGTTTCAGCCGAAAAGTACTCGACGATTATGAAAACTAGGGTTTGTAGACGATGATTCGATTGCCTCTTCGTCCCTCGACTCCCCTTTATATAGGAGGTGGAGCCGAGGGTTTCGTTTTGTACAAGTTACAGAGTCCGGGACGGTTTCTAACTCATCCCGCCAGATTTACAAGTAACACTTCCTACTACAATTCTAACTTTCCTTAATACATCTTGGGCTCCCGAATCTTCTTATTCTTCGGATATTGGGCCTTCAATAAACCCCGGGTACTATCTTCGGCAGGCCCATTTGGGATGCCTATGTCACCCAGATTCCAACAAATGGCATGAAGCCATGAAATCCGAAATGGGATCCATGTATGATAACCAAGTATGGACTTTGGTAGACTTACCTGATAGCCGCAAGGCTGTCGAGAATAAATGGATCTTCAAGAGAAAAACAGATGCTGATGGTAATATAACTGTCTATAAAGCTCGACTTGTCGCAAAGGGTTTCCGACAAATTCAAGGAGTTGACTACGATGAGACTTTCTCACCTGTAGTGAAGCTAAAGTCTGTGAGGATTTTGTTAGCAATAGCTGCATTTTTCGATTACGAGATTTGGCAGATGGATGTCAAAATGGCGTTCCTTAATGGTGACATTGAGGAAGAGTTGTATATGGTACAACCCAAAGGTTTTGTCGATCCTAAAAATGCTGACAAGGTATGCAAACTTGAGCGTTCCATTTATGGACTGAAGCAAGCATCCAGAAGTTGGAACCGACGCTTTGATAAGGTGATCAAAGACTTCGGGTTTATACGGTGTCATGGAGAGGCCTGTATTTACAAGAAAGTGAGTGGGAGCTCCGTAGCATTCCCGATATTATATGTAGATGACATATTATTGATTGGGAATGATATAGAACTATTAAGCAGTGTAAAAGGTTATTTGAATAAATGTTTTTCAATGAAAGACCTTGGTGAAGCAGCGTACATTTTAGGCATCAAGATTTATAGAGATAGATCAAGACGCCTAATAGGGCTTTCACGAGTACATACCCGGACAAGATTCTAAAGAAGTTTAGAATGGATGAAAGCAAGAAAGGGTTCTTGCCTATGTTTCCGAGTAAGGTCTTGAGTAAAACTCAAGGTCCGGCTACGACGAGAAGAAAGAGAGAGGATGAATCGGATCCCCTATGCCTCGGCGAGTAGGCTCTATCATGTATGCCATGCTGTGTACTAGACCGGATATCGCACATGCTTGTTAGTTTGACCAGCGAGATATCAAAGTGATCTAGGAATGGAACACTCGGACAGCGGTCAAGAATATCCCGAAGTACTTGAAAAGGACTAAGGATATGTTTCTTTGTTATGGCGGTGACCAAGAGCTCGTTGTAACCGAGTTACACCGATGCAAGTTGGAACACCGATCCCGATGACTCTAAGTCTCGGTCTGGGTACGTGTTTATATTGAATGGTGCTGCAGTAAGCTGGATGAGTTCCAAGCAGTGCACGGTGGTGAAGTCTTCAACTGAATCTGAATACATAGCGGCTTCGGAGGCTTCATCGGAAGCGGTATGGATGAAGAGGTTCATTGTTGAACTTGGTGTGGTTCCTAGTGCATTGGACCCATTAGTCATCTATTGTGACAACATGGGTGCCATCGCCAATGCACAAGAACCAAGGTCACACAAGAAGTCTGAAGCATATCAAGCTGCGTTTTCATTCGATTCGCGAGTACATCGAAGATGGTGAAGTAAAGATTTGCAAAGTACACACGGATCTGAATGTGGCAGATCCGTTGACTAAAGCTCTCCCTAGGGCAAAGCATGACCAACACCAGAATGCCATGGGTGTTAGGTACCTTACCATGTAATCTAGATTATTGACTCTAGTGCAAGTGGGAGATCGTTGGAGATATGCCCAAGAGGCAATAATAAAGTGGTTATTATATATCTTTATGTTTATGATAAATGTTTGCATACCATGCTATAATTGTATTAACCGAAACATTGATACATGTGTGTTATGTGAACAACAAGGAGTCCCTAGTAAGCCTCTTGTATAACTAGCTTGTTGATTAATAGATGATCATAGTTTCATGATCATAAACATTGGATGTTGTTAATAACAAGGTTATGTCATTAGATGAATGATATAATGGACACACCCAATTAAGCGTAGCATAAGATCATATCATTAAGTTCAATTTGCTATAAGCTTACGATACATAGTTACCTAGTCCTTCGACCATGAGATCATGTAAATCACTTATACCGGAAGGGTACTTTGATTACATCAAACACCACTGCGTAAATGGGTGGTTATAAAGGTGGGATTAAGTATTCGGAAAGTATAAGTTGAGGCATATGGATCAAGAGTGGGATATTGTCCATCCCGATGACGGATAGATATACTCTGGGCCCTCTCGGTGGAATGTCATCTGATTAGCTTGCAAGCATGTGACTTGGTCACAAGAGATGACATGCCACGGTACGAGTAAAGAGTACTTGTCGGAGACGAGGTTGAACAAGGTATGGAGATACCGATGATCAAACCTCGGACAAGTAAAATATCGCATGACAAAGGGAATCGGTATCGTATGTTAATGGTTCAATCGATCACTAAGTTATCGTTAAATGTGTGGGAGCCATTATGGATATCCAGATCCCGCTATTGGTTATTGGTCGGAGAAGAGTCTCGACCATGTCTGCATAGTTCACGAACCGTAGGGTGACACACTTAAGGTTTGATGTCGTTTAAGTAGATATGGAATATGGAATGGAGTTAGAATGTTTGTTCGGAGTCTCGGATGGGATCCAGGACATCACGAGGAGGTCCGGAATGGTCCGGAGAATAAGATTCATATATAGGAAGTCATTTTCTAGGTTTGAAAATGATCCGGTATTTTTCTGGAAGGTTCTAGAAGGTTCTAGAAGAGTCCGGAAGAAATCACCATGGAGGGTGAGTCCCAGAGGGACTCCACCCACCTTGGCTGGCCAGCCTAAGGGAGGAGGAGTCCCAGGTGGACTCCTCCCCATGGTGGCCGGCCACCCCACCAAAGGAAAGGGGGGAGTCCCACTCCCCCTAGTTTTGGCCATATGGAAGGTTTTGGAGTTGGGGTCTTATTCGAAGATTTTGACCTAACCCTTGGGGATCCACCTATATAATGAGGGAGAGAGGGAGGGGACAAGATACACCTTGGCCGCACCACCCCTGCCCCCTTGAGGCCGGCGCCCCAGCCTTCCCCTCTCCCAAACCCTAGCTGCCCCCTCCTCATACTTCTCCTACAACGCTTAGGCGAAGCCCTGCTGGAGATCTCCACCACCACCGCCACCACGTCGTCGTGCTGTCGGGATTCCGAGGAGGATCTAGTACTTCCGTTGCCCGCTGGAACGGGGAGGAGGACGTCTTCATCAACACCGAACGTGTGACCGAGTACGGAGGTGCTGCCCGTTCGTGGCACCGTCAAGATCTTCTACGCGCTTTTGTAAGCGGCAAGTGATCGTCTACATCCACCACGAGATCTGATCTCGTTAACGCCTTGCGATCTTCAAGGGTATGTTGATCTTCACCTCGTTGCTACCATCTTCTTGATTGGATCTTGGCTTGTTGTTCATTCTTGCGATAGGAAATTTTTTGTTTTCTATGCTACGAATCCTAACAAAATGTTCATTCTGAAAAATGTTCAAATTTTGAAAAATGTACATTCTGAAAAATGTTCTTTCCAAAAAATGTTCATTCTGAAAAATGTTCATTCTAAAAAATGTTCAAATTCTGAAAAATGTTCATTCTGAAAAATGTTCATTCGAAAAAATATTCAAATTTTGAAAAAAGATATTCTAAAAAATTATTTTTTGAAAGATTATTTTAAAAATACAAAAAAAAATTCCAGAATTAAAAACGGATTTAAAAATTCTTCTTTTTAAAAAATGAAAATATGTAAACAGAAAAGAAAAAGAAGTAGAATAAGAAAAATAAAAATGACCTTACCTGATGGGTCGCCGCCCACTACACAACCGCCGGGTCGGGGGGTGTGCGGCACCGCGTCCGCACCGACCCGGTCGGTGTATAGGAGCCTCCCCCCCCCCTACATTGCATGCCCGCTGCATGCAACAATACTGCACGCCTTCGAGGTTCTGCTGGTGGGCCGGCCCATTAAGGCCCCTACGGAACGGCGTTTTTTCGGTGGTCTTGGATATTTCTTTTTTGCGCGGATTTTCGCTACTGTGCAGTTATTAGCGTCTTTTCGCTCCTTGTTTTGCGTTTCTTTTGTTGGTTTTTGTGATGCGGTTCGTTTTTTCAGATTTGAAATTACTCAAATTCAGTTAAATTTTGTTCAACTTGTTTATTTTTTAAATTATTGATTTTTTGAAATATATCCAAACTTGAAAGTTGTTTAAATATATAAAAAATTAAAAATGTAACCGATATTGGGCGGCCCACCTAAAAGAGTCCTGAGCCTTTGTTAGGCACCCCGAGCCGCAGCCTTTCAACGCTTTTTAGCAATCTTCTCTTAGAATATACATTCAACCTTTGACTTTTTTTGTCATCTTACATACTCTGACCGGTGATCCCATACTCCTCTATTCAATCTGCTTATATGCCAAGTATCCTCTTAAAATTTTCTAAAAAAGAATATGACCCAACTCTTCTATTTGAATCCAATTTAATGAATAATAATTCTTTACTTGCATGTTACTATTACAAAATTTTCAATCGATTGCCACCCCCAGTAAAAATATAAGAAAAAATTCCACATTTGACACTAGATTAATTAAAATATAGTTCCCTATTTATAGGGGTGTAAACGGATAGAATAATTTCCGCACCGAAATCGGCTTCGAATCTATTTTAAGGTATTCATATTCGATTTTAAAGAATCTGATGGATAAGGATATCTTATTCCGAAGTGATGCCCCGGATACAGTACATGATATGGTATAACAAATAGCATGTAGATATGATTTATCTAAAATTTAATTAGGATAATCCGAAGGATTTAAACCGAATAATCTGATTTTGTGTCAAAAGCTAAGGCCAATCTCACAAGGTTACTAGTTATTGAGTTACCGAATTTACTTGGCGAGCATGTTTACCTTTAAATTCTAAAGATGCTTGAGTTTTAGTGTAAATTGTGTCTTTTTTCTTAACTACAGAAGATTAAAAGATTAAATCTCTCTCAAGATTTGCAAGAACTATATATATCTACCGATGAGAGCATATATCCGACTATTTTAGTTTCCGTCCGAGTTCGCCCCGTTTTCGATTCGAATCAGCAGTCCGGTATATCCGTATTCGAATCCGAAACCGGTCAATATCTCCTCCGATCCGAATCCGAGAAAATATGTGGTAAAGGATATGGTATGGACAAAATCTGATCCGATCTGATCCGTTTACACCCCTACCTATTTAGCCTTGGAAGAAACCATCTTCCCTATTTAACACTAGTTCTAAGTTTCTTGTTTGGTGAGGACAACGGCCCCACGGACATAGCACACCCCATTCATAGCCCGATCATGTCAAAATGGAGAAACTCAACTCTTTCATGTAAAATTGTAAAAACATAACAAAATGTTGTTCTTTCTTACTGAAAGTTGCACTCAGGTGCATCCGTTTTAGAGCTAGGCCATATTTCTCTTGGTAAGAAAATATCTGTATGTTTGAGTGAACGAATCCTTATGAAACGAAACCATGATTTTTTTAGAGAAACAGGGCATCGCCCCGGCTCCAATTATATTGAAGCCAGCCACAGACACATACATCGTCAGAAAGATCATCAGTTCCCGCAAACCCTGCTTGTGACGGTAAAGCACACGTCCGTTGGGAACCCCAAGAGGAAGGTGTGATGCGTACAGCAGCAAGTTTTCCCTCAGTAAGAAACCAAGGTTATCGAACCAGTAGGAGATGAAGGCCACGTGAAGGTTGTTGGTGGAGGAGTGTAGTGCGGCGCAACACCAGGGATTCCAGTGCCAACGTGGAACCTGCACAACACAATCAAAATACTTTGCCCCAACTTAACAGTGAGGTTGTCAATCTCACCGGCTTGCTGTAAACAAAGGATTAAACGTATGGTGTGGAGAATGATGTTTGTTTGCAAAGAACAGTAGAGAATAATGATTGCAGTAGATTGTATTTCAGATGTAAAAGAATGGACCGGGGTCCACAGTTCACTGGTGGTGTCTCTCAAATAAGATAAATAGCATGTTGGGTGAACAAATTACAGTTGGGCAATTGACAAATAGAGAGGGCATAACAATGCACATACATATCATGATGACTAATATGAGATTTACTTAGGGCATTACGACGAAGAACATAGACCGCTATCCAACATGCATCTATGCCTAAAAAGTCCACCTTCGGGTTAGCATCCGCACCCCTTCCAGTATTAAGTTGCAAACAACAGACAATTGCATTAAGTACTGGTGTGTAATGTAAACAATACAAATATCCTTAGACAAAGCATTGATGTTTTATCCCTAGTGGCAACAGCACATCCACAACCTTAGAACTTTCTGTCACTGTCCCAGATTCAATGGAGGCATGAACCCACTATCTAGCATAAATACTCCCTCTTGGAGTTACAAGTATCAACTTGGCCAAAGCCTCTACTAGCAACGGAGAGCATGCAAGATCATAAACAACACATATATGATAGATCAATAATCAACTTGACATAGTATTCCATATTCATCGGATCCCAACAAACACAACATGTAGCATTACAAATAGATGATCTTGATCATGATAGGCAGCACACAAGATCTAAACATGATAGCACAAGAGGAGAAGACAACCATCTAGCTACTGCTATGGACCCATAGTCCAAGGATGAACTACTCACGCATCAGTCCGGAGGTGGGCATGGTGGTGTAGAGCCCTCCGGTGATGATTCCCCTCTCCGGTAGGGTGCCGGAGGCGATCTTCAGAATCCCCCGAGATGGGATTGACGGCGGCGGCGTCTCCGTAACTTTTCTCGTATCGTGGCTCTCGGTACTAGGGTTTTCGCGACGGAGAGAATAAATAGGCGAAGGGGCGAGTCGGGGACGCTCGAGGGGCCCACCCCATAGGGCGGCGCGGCCAGGGGTGGGGCCGCGCCCCCTAGGGTGTGGCCGCCTCGTCGCCCCTCTTCGTCTCCTCTTCGGACTTCTGGAAGGCTCCGTGGAAAATAAGACCATGGGCTTTTGTTTCGTCCAATTTCGAGAATATTTCCTGTGTAGGATTTCTGAAACCAAAAACAGCAGAAAATAGGAACCGGCGCTTCGGCATCTTGTTAATAGGTTAGTGCCGGAAAATGCATCAAAATGATATAAAGTGTATATAAAACATGTGAGTATTGTCATAAAACTAGCATGGAACATAAGAAATTATAGATACGTTTGAGACGTATCAAGCATCCCCAAGCTTAGTTCCTACTCGCCCTCGAGTAGGTAAACGATAACAAGGATAATTTCTGAAGTGACATGCTACTATCATAATCTTGATCAATACTATTGTAAAGTATATGAGATGAATGAAGTGATTCAAAGCAATGGTAAAGATAATGACTAAACAACTGAATCATGTAGCAAAGACTTTTCATGAATAGTACTTTCAAGACAAGCATCAATAAGTCTTGCATAAGAGTTAACTCATAAAGCAATAAATTCTTAATAGAAGGTTTTGAAACAACACAAAGGAAGATATAAGTTTTAGCAGTTGCTTTCAACTTTAACATGTATATCTCATGGATAATTGTCAACACAAAGTAATATGATGAGTGCAAATAAGCAAGTATGTAAGAATCAATGCACACAGTTGACACAAGTGTTTGCTTCTAAGATAGAAAGAAGTAGGTAAACTGACTCAACATAAAGTAAAAGAAAGACCCTTCGCGAGAGGAAGCAGGGATTACTCATGTGCTAGAGCTTTTTATTTTGAAAACATGGAAACAATTTTGTCAACGGTAGTAATAATTCATATGTGTTATGCATAAAACATCCTATAAGTTGCAAGCCTCATGCATCGAATACCAATAGTGCTCGCACCTTGTCCTAATTAGCTCGGATTTCCATGGATTATCATTGCATTACATATGTTTCAACCAAGTGTCATAAAGGGGTACCTCTATGTCACCTGTACAAAGGTCCAAGGAGATAGATCGCATTTGATTTCTCGTTTTTGATAAATCTCAACTTGAGAACATCCATACCGGGACAACATAGAAAACAGATAATGGACTCCTCTTTAATGCTTAAGCATTCAACAACGAGATAATATTCTCATAAGAGATTGAGGATTAGTGTCCAAGCTGAAACTTCCACCATGATACATGGCTTTGGTTAGCGGCCCAATGTTCTTCTCTAGCAATATGTATACTCAAACCATTCAACTCATGGCAAATCACCCTTACTTCAGACAAGACGAACATGCATAGCAACTCACATGATATTCAACAAAAGAATAGTTGATGGCGTCCCCAGAAACATGGTTACCGCTCAACAAGCAACTTATAAGAAATAAGATACATAAGCGACATATTCTTTACCACAATAGTTTTTAAGCTACTTTCCCATGAGCTATATATTGCAAAGACAAGGAATGAAATTTTTAAAGGTAGCACGCAAGCAATTTACTTGGAATGGCTGAGAAATACCACATAGTAGGTAGTTATGGTGGACACAAATGGCATAAGTTTTGGCTCAAGGTTTTGGATGCACGAGAAGTATTCCCTCTCAGTACAAGGCTTTGGCTAGCAAGGTTGTTTGAAGCAAACACAAGTATGAACCGGTACAGTAAAACTTACATAAGAACATATTGCAAGCATTATAAGACTCTACACTGTCTTCCTTGTTGCTCAAACACTTTTACCAGAAAATATCTAGACTTTAGAGAGACCAATCATGCAAACCAAATTTCAACAAGCTCTACGATAGTTCTCCACTAATAGGTTTAAAATACATGATGCAAGAGCTTAAACATGATCTACTTGAGAGCTCAAAACAATTGCCAAGTATCAAATTATTCAAGATAATATACTAATTACCACATGAAGCATTTTCTGTTTCCAACCAAATAGCAATAAACGAAGCGGTTTTCAACCTTCGCCATGAACATTAAAAGTAAAGCTAAGAACACCAGTGTTCATATGAAACAGCGGAGCGTGTCTTTCTCCCACACAAGGAATGCTAGGATCCGAATTTATTCAAACAAAAACAAAAATAAAAGCGTACAGACGCTCCAAGTAAAGCACATAAGATGTGACAGAATAAAAATATAGTTTCACTAGAGGTGACCTGATAAGTTGTCGATGAAGAAGGGGATGCCTTGGGCATCCCCAAGCTTAGATGCTTGAGTCTTCTTGAAATATCCAGGGATGAACCACGGGGGCATCCCCAAGCTTAGACTTTTCACTCTTCTTGATCATATTATATCATCCTCCTCTCTTGACCCTTGAAAACTTCCTCCACACCAAACTTAAAATAATCTCATTAGAGGGTTAGTGCATAATCAAAAATTCACATGTTCAGAGAGGACACAATCATTTCTAACACTTCTGGACATTACCCAAGGCTACTGAAATTTAATGGAGCAAAGAAATCCACTCAACAGAGTAAAAGAGGCAATGTGAAATAAAAGGCAGAATCTGTCAAAACAGAACAGTCCGTAAAGACGAATTTTTTCGAGGCACTTAACATGCTCAGATGAAGAAGCTCAAATTAAATGAAAGTTGCGTACATATCTGAGGATTACTCACAAATTTTTTCAGAATTTTTAGATTCTTCTACAGAGAGAACAGCTCAAATTCGTGACAGCTAAAAATCTGTTTCTGCACAGAAATCCAAATCTAGTATCAACTCTCTATCAAAGACTTTACTTGGCACAACAATGCAATAAAGTAAAGATACAAAGGTATTGCTACAGTAGTAACAAGCACCTTGACTCAAATATAAAACAAAAATTGCAGAAGTAAAATAATGGGTTGTCTCCCATAAGCGCTTTTCTTTAACGCCTTTCAGCTAGGCGCAGAAAGTGTAAATTAAGTAACATCAAGAGAAGAAGTATCAACATCATAATTTGTTCTAATAATAGAATCAAAAGGCAACTTCATTCTCTTTCTAGGGAAGTGTTCCATACCTTTCTTAAGAGGGAACTGATATTTAATATTTCCTTCTTTCATATCAATAATAGCACCAACAGTTCGAAGAAAGGGTCTTCCCAAAATAATAGGACAAGATGCATTGCATTCAATATCCAAGACAACAAAATCAACGGGGACAAGGTTATTTTTAACCGTAATGTGAACATTATCAATCCTCCCCAAAGGTTTCTTTATAGAATTATCAGCAAGATTAACATCCAAATAACAATATTTCAATGGTGGCAAGTCAAGCATATCATAAAGTTTCTTAGGCATAACAGAAATACTTGCACCAAGATCACTGATGGCGTGTAATTCACACGTTCGTTGGGAACCCCAAGAGGAAGGTATGATGCGCACAGCAGCAAGTTTTCCCTCAGAAAGAAACCAAGGTTTATCGAACCAGGAGGAGCCAAGAAGCACGTTGAAGGTTGATGGCGGCGGGATGTAGTGCGGCGCAACACCAGGGATTCCGGCGCCAACGTGGAACCCGCACAACACAACCAAAGTACTTTGCCCCAACGAAACGAGTGAGGTTGTCAATCTCACCGGCTTGCTGTAACAAAGGATTAACCGTATTGTGTGGAAGATGATTGTTTGCGTGAAAACAAGTAGAACAAGTATTGCAATGAGATTGTATTTCGAGTAAAGAGAATTGGACCGGGGTCCACAGTTCACTAGAGGTGTCTCTCCCATAAGACGAACGAGCATGTTGGGTGAACAAATTACAGTTGGGCAATTGACAAATAAAGAGAGCATGACAATGCACATACATATCATGATGAGTATAGTGAGATTTAATTGGGCATTACGACAAAGTACATAGACCGCCATCCAACCGCATCTATGCCTAAAAAGTCCACCTTCGAGTTATCATCCGAACCCCTCCAGTATTAAGTTGCAAGCAACGGACAATTGCATTAAGTATGGTGCGTAATGTAACTAGTGACTACATCCTTGAACATAGCACTAATGTTTTATCCCTAGTGGCAACGAGCACAATACAACCTTAGAACTTTCCATCATCGTCCCAGGTGTCAATGCAGGCATGAACCCACTATCGAGCATAAGTACTCCCTCTTGGAGTTACAAGTATCTACTTGGCCAGAGCATCTACTAGTAACGGAGAGCATGCAAGATCATAAACAAAACATAAGCATAACTTTGATAATCAACATAACAAGTATTCTCTATTCATCGGATCCCAACAAACGCAACATATAGAATTACATATAGATGATCTTGATCATGATAGGCAGCTCACAAGATCCGACAATGATAGCACAATGGGGAGAAGACAACCATCTAGCTACTGCTATGGACCCATAGTCCAGGGGTAGACTACTCACACATCACACCGGAGGCGACCATGGCGGCGTAGAGTCCTCCGGGAGATGATTCCCCTCTCCGGCAGGGTGCCGGAGGCGATCTCCTGGATCCCCCGAGATGGGATCGGCGGTGGCGGCGTCTCAGTAAGGTTTTTCGTATCGTGGCTCTCGGTACTGGGGGTTTCGTCACGGAGGCTATTTGTAGGCGGAAGGGCAGGTCAAGAGGCGGCACGGGGGCCCCACACCACAGGGCCACGCGGCCAAGGGGGCCGCGCCGCCCTAGGGTGTGGCCCCTCGTCGCCCCTCTTCGTCTCTCCTTCGGACTTCGGAAGCTTCGTGGAAAAATAGGCCCACGGGCTTTGATTTCGTCCAATTCCGAGAATATTTCCTTACTAGGATTTCTGAAACCAAAAACAGCAGAAAACAAGCAATCGGCACTTCGGCATCTTGTTAATAGGTTAGTTCCGGAAAATGCACGAATATGACATAAAGTGTGCATAAAACATGTAGATAACATCAATAATGTGGCATGGAACATAAGAAATTATCGATACGTCGGAGACGTATCAGCATCCCCAAGCTTAGTTCCGCTCGTCCCGAGCGGGTAAAACGATAACACGAGATAATTTCCGGAGTGACATGCCATCATAATCTTGATCATACTATTTGTAAAGCATATGTAGTGAATGCAGCGATCAAAACAATGTATATGACATGAGTAAACAAGTGAATCATAAAGCAAAGACTTTTCATGAATAGCACTTCAAGACAAGCATCAATAAGTCTTGCATAAGAGTTAACTCATAAAGCAATAATTCAAAGTAAAGGTATTGAAGCAACACAAAAGAAGATTAAGTTTCAGCGGTTGCTTTCAACTTGTAACATGTATATCTCATGGATATTGTCAACATAGAGTAATATAATAAGTACAATAAGCAAGTATGTAGGAATCAATGCACAGTTCACACAAGTGTTTGCTTCTTGAGGTGGAGAGAGATAGGTGAACTGACTCAACATTGAAAGTAAAAGAATGGTCCTCACAGAGGAAAAGCATCGATTGCTATATTTGTGCTAGAGCTTTGATTTTGAAAACATGAAACAATTTTGTCAACGGTAGTAATAAAGCATATGCATCATGTAAATTATATCTTATAAGTTGCAAGCCTCATGCATAGTGTACCAATAGTGCCCGCACCTTGTCCTAATTAGCTTGGACTACCTGGATTATCACCGCAATACATATGCTTTAACCAAGTTTCACAAAGGGGTACCTCTATGCCGCCTCGTACAAAGGTCTAAGGAGAAAGCTCGCATTTGGATTTCTCGCTTTTGATTATTCTCAACTTAGACATCCATACCGGGACAACATAGACAACGAGATAATGGACTCCTCTTTTAATGCTTTAGCATTCAACAACAATTAATTCTTTTCTCATTAGAGATTTGAGGATATTTGTCCAAAACTGAAACTTCCACCATGGAGCATGGCTTTAGTTAGCGGCCCAATGTTCTTCTCTCACAATATGCATGCTCAAACCATTCAACTCAGTGTAGATCGCCCTTACTTCAGACAAGACGAACATGCATAGCAACTCACATGAAATTCAACAATGAAAAGTTGATGGCGTCCCCAGTAAACATGGTTATCGCACAACAAGCAACTTAATAAGAGATAAAGTGCATAATTACATATTCAATACCACAATAGTTTTTAAGCTATTTGTCCCATGAGCTATATATTGTAAGGTGAATGATGGAATTTTGAAGGTAGCACTCAAGCAATTTACTTTGGAATGGCGGAAAATACCATGTAGTAGGTAGGTATGGTGGACACAAATGGCATAGTGGTTGGCTCAAGTATTTTGGATGCATGAGAAGTATTCCCTCTCGATACAAGGTTTAGGCTAGCAAGGCTTATTTGAAACAAACACAAGGATGAACCGGTGCAGCAAAACTCACATAAAAGACATATTGAAAACATTATAAGACTCTACACCGTCTTCCTTGTTGTTCAAACTCAATACTAGAAATTATCTAGACCTTAGAGAAATTAAATATGCAAACCAGATTTTAGCATGCTCTATGTATTTCTTCATTAATGGGTGCAAAGCATATGATGCAAGAGCTTAAACATGAGCACAACAATTGCCAAGTATCACATTACCCAAGACATTTATAGCAATTACTACATGTATCATTTTCCAATTCCAACCATATAACAATTTAACGAAGGAGAAACTTCGCCATGAATACTATGAGTAGAAACCAAGGACATACTTGTCCATATGCTATAGCGGAGCGTGTCTCTCTCCCATAAAGTGAATGCTAGGATCCATTTTATTCAAACAAAACAAAAAACAAAAACAAACCGACGCTCCAAGAAAAAGCACATAAGATGTGATGGAATAAAAATATAGTTTCGGGGAGGAACCTCGATAATGTTGTCGATGAAGAAGGGGATGCCTTGGGCATCCCCAAGCTTAGACACTTGAGTCTTCTTGATATATGCAGGGGTGAACCACCGGGGCATCCCCAAGCTTAGAGCTTTCACTCTCCTTGATCATGTTGCATCATACTCCTCTCTTGATCCTTGAAAACTTCCTCCACACCAAACTCGAAACAACTCATTAGAGGGTTAGTGCACAATATAAATTAACATATTCAGAGGTGACACAATCATTCTTAACACTTCTGGACATTGCATAATGCTACTGGACATTAGTGGATCAAAGAAATTCATCCCACATAGCAAAAGAGGCAACGCGAAATAAAAGGCAGAATCTGTCAAAACAGAACAGTTCGTATTGACGAATTTTAAAATGGCACCAGACTTGCTCAAATGAAAATGCTCAAATTGAATGAAAGTTGCGTACATATCTGAGGATGATGCACGTAAATTGGCATAATTTTCTGAGCTACCTACAGGGAGGTGGACCCAGATTCGTGACAGCAAAGAAATCTGGAACTGTGCAGTAATCCAAATCTAGTACTTACTTTTCTATCAACGGCTTAACTTGGCACAACAAAACACAAAACTAAGATAAGGAGAGGTTGCTACAGTAGTAAACAACTTCCAAGACACAAAATAAAAACAAAGTACTGTAGGTAAAAACATGGGTTGTCTCCCATCAGCGCTTTTCTTTAACGCCTTTCAGCTAGGCGCAGAAAGTGTGCATCAAGTATTATCGAGAGATGATGCATTGTTATCATGAGCTCCCCCATCCATAGTGGTACTAAGGGCTTTGTCAATTTTAGGCCTATAATAATACTTCTTTGGTCTAGGCACTTTAGAGACATACATAAACTTTTGCTCCTTACCCACATAAGCTTTCTCCTTATATTTAAGAGAAGAAAATGTTGAACCCAAGGTTCCCATAGCTTTTTCAAGTTCGTCAATCCTATTGATTTGATCATCATGGACAGCACTAGTTCCTAGGACACTAATTCTTTCATCAATTCCTCCTAAGGATTTATCAAGTTCATCAGTTTTATCAAGTAATATTTCCAATTTAGCTTCAATACTTGGAGAATTTTTCTCTATGGTTTCCAATTTTTTCATAACATCTTCAAGAGAGATTTCAGTTTTAACTTTATCAACAGGGGGTATTCCAAATAAACTCTCAATAATGCAACTAGCTTCTAATGCAGGAGTACTTAGGAAGTTACCTTGTGCGAGACTATCAAGAACATACCTATTCCAGCTAGAGATACCAACATAAAAATTCCTGAGTAAAATAGTAGTGGAGTGTTTCTTAGTGCACCTATTATGGGCATTACTAATTCTATACCAAGCATCTCTTAAACATTCTCCCCCTTGTTGCTTAAACGTACGAACTTCAACTTCAGGATTATTCATCTTAGTAGTAGTAAATAAAGCAAACTAGGTAAAGTAAATGCAAGTAAACTAATTTTTTTGTGTTTTTGATATAGCGAACAAGATAGCAAATAAAGTAAAACTAGCAACTAATTTTTTTGTATTTTGATTTAGTGCAGCAAACAAAGTAGTAAATAAAACTAAGCAAGACAAAAACAAAGTAAAGAGATTGAGAAGTGGAGACTCCCCTTGCAGCGTGTCTTGATCTCCCCGGCAACGGCGCCAGAAAAATATGCTTGATGGCGTGTAATTCACATGTTCGTTGGGAACCCCAAGAGGAAGGTATGATGCGCACAGCAGCAAGTTTTCCCTCAGAAAGAAACCAAGGTTTATCGAACCAGGAGGAGCCAAGAAGCACGTTGAAGGTTGATGGCGGCGGGATGTAGTGCGGCGCAACACCAGGGATTCCGGCGCCAACGTGGAACCTGCACAACACAACCAAAGTACTTTGCCCCAACGAAACAGATGAGGTTGTCAATCTCACCGGCTTGCTGTAACAAAGGATTAACCGTATTGTGTGGAAGATGATTGTTTGCAAAAAACAGTAGAACAAGTATTGCGATGAGATTGTATTTCAAGTAAAGAGAATTGGACCGGGGTCCACAGTTCACTAGAGGTGTCTCTCCCATAAGACGAACGAGCATGTTGGGTGAACAAATTACAGTTGGGCAATTGACAAATAAAGAGAGCATGACAATGCACATACATATCATGATGAGTATAGTGAGATTTAATTGGGCATTACGACAAAGTACATAGACCGCCATCCAACCGCATCTATGCCTAAAAAGTCCACCTTCGAAGTTATCATCCGAACCCCTCCAGTATTAAGTTGCAAGCAACGAGACAATTGCATTAAGTATGGTGCGTAATGTAACTAGTGACTACATCCTTGAACATAGCACTAATGTTTTATCCCTAGTGGCAACAAGCACAACACAACCTTAGAACTTTCTCGTCACTCGTCCCGGTGTCAATGCGGGCATGAACCCACTATCGAGCATAAGTACTCCCTCTTGGAGTTACAAGCATCTACTTGGCCGGAGCATCTACTAGTAACGGAGAGCATGCAAGATCATAAACAACACATAAGCATAACTTTGATAATCAACATAACAAGTATTCTCTATTCATCGGATCCCAACAAACGCAACATATAGAATTACATATAGATGATCTTGATCATGATAGGCAGCTCACAAGATCCGACAATGACAGCACAATGGGGAGAAGACAACCATCTAGCTACTGCTATGGACCCATAGTCCAGGGGTAGACTACTCACACATCACACCGGAGGCGACCATGGCGGCGTAGAGTCCTCCGGGAGATGATTCCCCTCTCCGGCAGGGTGCCGGAGGCGATCTCCTGGATCCCCCGAGATGGGATCGGCGGCGGCGGCGTCTCCGGAAGGTTTTCCGTATCGTGGCTCTCGGTACTGGGGGTTTCGTCACGGAGGCTATTTGTAGGCGGAAGGGCAGGTCAAGAGGCGGCATGGGGGCCCCACACCACAGGGCCGCGCGGCCAAGGGGGGGGCCGCGCCGCCCTAGGGTGTGGCCCCCTCGTCGCCCCTCTTCGTCTCTCCTTCGGACTTCTGGAAGCTTCGTGGAAAAATAGGCCCCTGGGCTTTGATTTCGTCCAATTCCGAGAATATTTCCTTACTAGGATTTACGAAACCAAAAACAGCGAGAAAACAAGCAATCGGCACTTCGGCATCTTGTTAATAGGTTAGTTCCAGAAAATGCACGAATATGACATAAAGTGTGCATAAAACATGTAGATAACATCAATAATGTGGCATGGAACATAAGAAATTATCGATACGTCGGAGACGTATCAATCACATAAAGCATTACAATCAAAATCATTGACCATCGTTTTAATGACGGGCTCCCAACCATCTTCTAACTTCCTAGGAATAGAAGTTTCAAGTTTTAATTTCTCTTCTCTAGCTTTAATGAGAGCATTTGTAATATGTTTTGTAAAGGCCAAGTTTATAGCACTAGCATTAGGACTTCTAGCAAGTTTTTGCAAGAACTTAATAACTTCGGAGATATGACAATTATCAAAATAAAAACCATTATGATCTAAAGCAATGGGATCATTGTCTCCAATACTCTGAAAAATTTTAGCACTTTTATCACAAACAGTTTCAGCAGTTCCAGGCAATTTTGCATGCTTTGTATTAGAAGTAGAAATATTGCCAACACCAATTATTTTACCATTGATAGTAGGAGGTTTAGCAACATGTGAAGCATCAACATTACTAGTGGTGGTAATAGTCCAAACTTTAGCTACATTATTCTCTTTAGCTAGTTTTTCTTCTCTTTCCCACCTAGCATGCAATTCAGCCATCATTCTAATATTGTCATTAATTCGAACTTGTATAGCGTTTGTCTGTAGCAAATGACTTAATATCTTTAGTTTTATTAGGCATAACTTTCAGTTTTAAAAGATCAACATCGACGAGCAAGACTATCAACCTTAGAAGTAAGAACATCAATTTTACCAAGCTTTTCCTCAACAGATTTGTTGAAAGCAGTTTGTGTACTAATAAATTCTTTAAGCATGACTTCAAGACCAGAGGGTACACTCCTACTATTGTTGTAAGAATTACCATAAGAATTACCATAACCATTACCATTATTAGAAGGATATGACCTATAGTTGTTACCAAAATTATTCCTATAAGCATTGTTGTTGAAATTATTACTTTTAATGAAGTTTACATCAACAAGCTCTTCTTAAGCAACCAATGAAGCTAAAGGAACATTATTAGGATCAACATTAGAACTACCATTAACAAGCATAGACATAATAACATCAATCTTATCACTCAAGGAGGAGGTTAATTCAACAGAATTTACCTTCTTACCTTGTGGAGTCCTTTCAGTGTGCCATTCAGAGTAGTTGATCATCATATCATCAAGAAGCTTTGTTGCAGCACCCAAAGTGATGGACATAAAAGTACCTCCAGCAGCTGAATCCAATAGGTTCCTTGAAGAAAAATTTAATCCTGCATAAAAGATTTGGATGATCATCCAAGTAGTTAGTCCATGGGTAGGGCAATTCTTTACCAAAGATTTCATTCTTTCCCATGCTTGGGCAACATGTTCATTATCCAATTGCTTAAAATTCATAATGCTACTTCTCAAAGATATAATTTTAGCAGGATGATAATATCTACCAATGAAAGCATCTTTACATTTAGTCCATGAATCAATACTATTCTTAGGCAAAGATAGCAACCAATCTTTAGCTCTTCCTCTTAAGGAGAAAGGAAACAATTTCAGTTTTATAATATCCCCATCTACATCCTTATACTTTTGCATTTCACAAAGTTCAACAAAATTATTAAGATGGGCAGCAGCATCATCAGTATTAACACCAGAAAATTGCTCTCTCATAACAAGATTTAGTAAAGCAGGTTTAATTTCATAAAATTCTGCTGTAGTAGCAGGTGGAGCAATAGGTGTGCATATGAAATCATTATTATTGGTGCTAGTGAAGTCACACAACTTAGTGTTCTTAGGAGTATTCATTTTAACAACAATAAAAATAAGTAAAGCAAACTGAATTAAATAAAGTAAATGCAAGTAACTAAATTTTTTGTGTTTTTGATATAGAGAAAGCAAACAAGACAGAAAATAAAATAAAGTAAAGCAAGACAATAAACAAAGTAAAGAGATTGGATGTGAGAGACTCCCCTTGCAGCGTGTCTTGATCTCCCCGGTAACGGCGCCAGAAAAGAGTTGCTTGTGATGGTAAAGAACACGTCCGCTGGGAACCCCAAGAGTAAGGTGTGATGCGTACAGCAGCAAGTTTTCCCTCAGTAAGAAACCAAGGTTATCGAACCAGTAGGAGATGAAGGCCACATGAAGGTTGTTGGTGGAGGAGTGTAGTGCGGCGCAACACCGGGATTCCGGCGCCAACGTGGAACCTGCACAACACAATCAAAATACTTTGCCCCAACTTAACGATGAGGTTGTTAATCTCACCGGCTTGCCGTAAACAAAGGATTAAACGTATGGTGTGGAGAATGATGTTTGTTTGCAAAGAACAGCGAGAGAACAATGATTGCGGTAGATTGTATTTCAGATGTAAAAGAATGGACCGGGGTCCACAGTTCACTAGTGGTGTCTCTCCAATAAGATAAATAGCATGTTGGGTGAACAAATTACAGTTGGGCAATTGACAAATAGAGAGGGCATAACAATGCACATACATATCATGATGACTAATATGAGATTTACTTAGGGCATTACGACAAAGAACATAGACCGCTATCCGAGCATGCATCTATGCCTAAAAAGTCCACCTTCGGGTTAGCATCCGCACCCCTTCCGAGTATTAAGTTGCAAACGACGGACAATTGCATTAAGTACTCGTGCGTAATGTAAACAATACAAATATCCTTAGACAAAGCATTGATGTTTTATCCCTAGTGGCAACAGACACATCCAGAACCTTAGAACTTTCCGTCATCGTCCCAGATTCAATGGAGGCATGAACCCACTATCTAGCATAAATACTCCCTCTTGGAGTTACAAGTATCAACTTGGCCAAAGCCTCTACTAGCAACGGAGAGCATGCAAGATCATAAACAACACATATATGATAGATCAATAATCAACTTGACATAGTATTCCATATTCATCGGATCCCAACAAACACAACATGTAGCATTACAAATAGATAATCTTGATCATGATAGGCAGCTCACAAGATCTAAACATGATAGCACAAGAGGAGAAGACAACCATCTAGCTACTGCTATGGACCCATAGTCCAAGGATGAACTACTCACGTATCAGTCTGGAGGCGGGCATGGTGGTGTAGAGCCCTCCGGTGATGATTCCCCTCTCCGGCAGGGTGCCGGAGGCGATCTTCAGAATCCCCCGAGATGGGATTGACGGCGGCGGCGTCTCCGTAACTTTTCTCGTATCGTGGCTCTCGGTACTAGGGTTTTCGCGACGGAGAGAATAAATAGGTGAAGGGGCAGAGTCGGGGGACGCTCGAGGGGCCCACCCCATAGGGCGGCGCGGCCAGGGGTGGGGCCGCCCCCCTAGGGTGTGGCCGCCTCGTCGCCCCTCTTCGTCTCCTCTTCGGACTTCTGGAAGGCTCCGTGGAAAATAAGACCGTGGGCTTTTGTTTCGTCCAATTCCGAGAATATTTCTGTGTAGGATTTCCGAAACCAAAAACAGCGAAAACAGGAACTGGCGCTTCGGCATCTTGTTAATAGGTTAGTGCCGAAAAATGCATCAAAATGATATAAAGTGTATATAAAACATGTGAGTATTGTCATAAAACTAGCATGAAACATAAGAAATTATAGATACGTTTGAGACGTATCACACCCACACATATCTTACACAGCACAACCCAAAACAGAAAACGTTTTTTGCAGGGAAACCATCATGAGAAACACCAGCCCACACTAAGCACAAACATCACTGAAGACTAACTCGAAACAAACTCAAGGACGATTCATAACTTGGAACCCTGCGCCGTCACCCACCAGGATCAAATCATTTGCCTCCAGCGTCCTCCCCAGATCCTCAGCAGTGATCAGCAGCGGGCCGAAACCTCTCAAGCAGTTCATTTCACAAACATCGAGTGTTGATCTCGCTTTCTTCTGAGGCGTTAACCAGGCTCCGGCCACAACAACAGCGGTGGCAGTCGAGCTGTACCCTCCACCTTGTTCAGCATCGCCGTCAGCTCTCCTTTTCTTTCTTCCTTCAACAGTATTCTCCACTGAACAACGTTGCCCACCAAGTGTCGCCACAGTCCCTGCATGCCAAGCCATTGAGAACGGTTGAAGACAAAGTCATTTCTGGTAATCTAGATGGTTCTCAACACAGCAGCAAAGATCATATTAATCTTGTTGTTCTTCTTTTTATCCTCCCAGAGAGAAGAGATGTCATGCATTTTTGAAATTCTAAGGTCCAGATCCAAAGCTGTAACAATATCTTTCCAGAGTTTTGAAGCCACTACACAGTCAAAAAAGAGATGTTGACAAGACTCCACTTCATTACAAAACACACAAGTTAAATCATCAACATTCTGCCTTTTAACCAAATTATCTCTAGTGAGTAACTTGTTGTGAAAAAGCAACCAAAGAAAGAAATGAATTTTGGGGGGTACTTTGATTTTCAAACACAATGAATATTAACAGGTTTAATACCTCCAAAATTAATCACAGCATACTTAGATTTTACACTGTATAGACCATTAGCTTCCCACATCCAAATCAAGCTATCTTTTGTACTATTTAAGGAAATAGATTGAGCAATTTGTTGAATCTCAAGCCATTGCAACATTAATCTATGGTCAAAGCATCTCCTAAAAGTAACTTTCAGGGAAGAGCCATCCCAAAGATCAGCAATGGACTTATTCTGTTCATTCACTAGGAAATAGATCTCCCAGTATTGAATGGCCAGAGAACAGGAACCAAACCAATGATCTTCCCAGAACTTAATATTCCTACCACCCCCAACCTTCCATTGGAAACCCATTATAGCAGCTTTGGCAGCCCACATTACCCCTTTCCAAAAGGGAGATGCACCACTTAAAGAGCAAGAGAATAAGTTAGGGTTATCCAAGCTGTACTTGGTATCCACTATTTGTTTCCACAACTTATCCTCATTTAAATGATATCTTTTAATCCAAGAGGCTAAAAGGCACATGTTCATCTCTGCTAAGTCAGGAATGCCCAAACCTCCAAACTCCTTCCTCCTAGTAACCAAACCCCAATTGGCTAGATGGTACTTATGGTGTCCCTCATAGTTGTCCCATAGGCAATGAGCCATTTGGGAGTTAATAAGGGTAACGGCCCATTTTAGGAATTTAATCACACTAAGGAGATAAAAAGGAATACTAGCCAGAACACTTTTAACCAATTCAAGCTTAGCAGCATGGTTAAGAAGTTTCCCTCTCCAACCACCAGCTCTATTGAGGATCTTGTGAACAACAGGTTGAATATCCTCCTTTCTAAGCTTACTGTGATGAAGAGGGACACCTAGATAATTCATAGGGAATTCCCCCAGCTTACAACTTAAGGACTGGGCAATGAGCTGAGCATCGTCCTCAAACACATTAATAGGAACAAGATCACATTTATGAAAATTTATTCTCATCCCAGACATGTGTTCAAAACAGGCTAGGATCCACTTCAAATTTATGGCAGTTTGCAACTTATTTTCTAGAAAGAGAAGAGTATCATCAGCATATTGCATACTAATGATCCCTCCCCCTCCCAGATTTTGCATAAGCCCAGCAATTTGCCTATCACCAGCAGCTTTGCACAGCACCTTGGTGAAAACATCAGCCATAAAATTAAAGAGAATGGGGGAGATAGGGTCCCCCTGCCTCACACCTCTGCTAGTTAGGAAAAACTGACTATTGCAGTCATTAATCCTGACACCAACAGAACCATTGTGTAAAAGCCCCTCAACAATGGACATCCACCTGGGGCTAAAACCCCTCATCCTCATAACTCTCAAAAGGAAATCTCTATCAACCCTATCATATGCCTTTTCATAATCAAGTTTGAAAATAAAACCAGACTGACCCCTATGGACTACATCATGAATGACTTCATGAGCAGATACAACACTCTCAAGAATGTATCTCCCTTTGATAAAAGCTGTTTGGTTAGGAGATATAAGGTCCTCACTAACCACCCCCAGCCTGTTAGTGGCACACTTAGAAATTTTTTTAAACTGCAATTGGTTAAGGCAATAGGTCTGAACTTCTGTATAATTACAGCATCAGCCTCTTTTGGAATTTAAGTCAAAAGGGAGAAATTTAACCTATAAAGATCAAGGTTCCCTTCATTCTAATCCTTAACCATGGCCATGAAATCAGCTCTAATGAGCTCCCAAAAATGTTGATAAAAAAGAAAAGAAAAACCATCAGGGCCAGGAGCACCCTCAGCATAAGAACCAAAGATAGCATCCTTAACCTCTTTCTCAGAAAAATCAGCATTAAGCATGTTATTATGCTCTTGAGACACCATATACTCAGGGTCCCAAAAGTCGTCCATCAAATCAATATCCATGCAAGGTTCTTTACAGAAGAGGTTTTTATAATATGCAACAGCAATATCTAACATACCTTTGTTATCCTCAACCATTCCAGCCTCCCCCTTCAACTGACAAATCTGCTTCTTCCTCCTCCTCTGGTTTGCTACAGCATGAAAATAAGCAGTATTACGATCACCCTCTAGAATATATCTTTCTCTAGATCGTTGTCTAGCTTTTATCTCCTCATTACCCCAAATTCTAGTCAAATCATCAGAAATGATTTTCATCCTTTTTTTGGAAGCTGGAGATAAAATTTGAGTTTCAGAAAGGATATCAAGCATGTCATACTCAGCAACCAGACCCTGCTTAAGTTTCCTTTGTGCAGATTCAATATTAGCTGACCAACCTTTTAGGCCTTTCCTAGTATTTCTCAACTTAAATTGCCATCTATCAAGGGAATTCTTGTGATGACAAGGGATTTGCCAGAACTTAGCAACCACCTGATCAAAACCCTCAATTTTAAGCCACCATTTTTCAAATCTAAATTGCTTATTATGAGGATTCTTTAAGGCACCAGTATCCACAATCAGGGGAGTATGATCACTGCCAACCCTAGGTTTAGAAGTAAGACTACTAGCAGGGAATAAAGCATCCCAACAAGTAGAGACAAAAACTCTGTCCAACAAGGCCATAACCAAATTATCTTGGTTATTAGCCCAAGAGAATTGTCTACTAGGGTTTTTAAGTTCCATCAGATTGAATTTATTAATCCAATCATTAAACAAGTTAGCCCAGTGTTGATTAATGTTGCCAGTATTCTTCTCACATTTTTCTCTAATGAGATTGAAGTCACCACCAACTAAGGTAGGGCCATTCCAACTAGCAAGGACATTGTGCAACTCATTAATAAAATATAATTTGTGTTCTTCATAAGCTGAGCCATAAACAGCAATGACTCTCCAAATAACATTGTCTTTCTTTGCTTTAATTTGTACAGAGACATAGTAGGATAAAACATCCCACCTAATTATGTCAAAGATTTCATGACTAATGCCAACAAGGATTCCTCCAGCAGTTTTTACAGCTGGCAACCAGTTCCAGGAAAATCTACCCCCTGGATCCAATTGTTGCAACTGTAAGCTAGAGAAGGCCTCTTTTTTGGATTCAGAAAAACAGATAATATCAGGGCATGTTTCTCTAATGAGATCATACACTCTAGTTATTTTATCAGGCCTATTCAGGCCCCTAGGGTTCCAAATTAGAGCTACAACCATTTTTAAAGATCAATTTCCTTCTACCTCTTTTCCTACTATGGACTAATGTCCAGGGTTCAACTTCATCAGGTGCATCACTAATGTGATCATTGATACGTCCCCGACGTATCCATAATTTCTGTCGTTCCATGCTTGTTTTATGACAATACTTACATGTTTTGCTTGCACTTTATGATGATTTCATGCATTTTCCGGAACTAACCTATTAACAAGATGCCACGAGTGCCGGTTCTGTTTTCTGCCGTTTTTGGTTCCGGAAAGGCTGTTCGGGCAATATTCTCGGAATTGGACGAAATCAACGCCAAACCTCCTATTTTCTCCGGAAGGCTCCGAACACCGAAGAAGAGTCGGAGAGGGGCCAGGGGGCCACCACACCACATGGCGGCGCGGGCCAGGCCTAGGCCGCGCCGGCCTAGGGTGTGGCGCCCCGAGTGCCCCCTCGCGCCGCCTCTTCGCCTATAAAATCCCTTTCGACCTAAAAACGCAGTACCAATTGACGAAACTCCGAGAAAGACTCCGTGGGCGCCGCCACCGTCGCGAAACTCCAATTCGGGGGACGGAACTCGTCCCGGCACCTTGCCGGGACGGGGAAGTGCCCCGGAAGCCATCTCCATCAACGCCATCGCCTCCGCCATGCTCCGTGAGTAGTTCCCCCATGGACTACGGGTTCTAGCGATAGCTATGTCGGTATACTCTCCCCCATGTACTTCAATACAATGGTCTCATGAGCTGCCTTACATGATTGAGATTCATCCGATGTAATCGGTGTTGTGTTTGTTGGGATCCGATGGATGATACATTATGATTAGTCTATCTATAAAGTTTGTGAAGTTATTGTTGCTGCAATCTTGTTATTCTTAATGCTTGTCACTAGGGCCCGAGTGGCATGATCTTAGATTTGAGCTCTATACTTATTGCTTAGATTGTATCTACAAGTTGTATGCACATGTCACTGTCCGGAACCAAAGGCCCCGAAGTGACAGAAATCGGGACAACCTAGGAGGGATGGTAGTGATGTGAGGATCACATGTTTTCATGGAGTGTTAATGCTTTGCTCCGGTACTCTATTAAAAGGAGTACCTTAATATCCCAGTAGTTTCCCTTGAGGCCCGGCTGCCACCGGCTGGTAGGACAAAAGATGTTGTGCAAGTTTCTCATTGCGAGCACGTACGACTATATACGGAAAACATGCCTACATGATTAATAATCTTGATGTTCTTTCTTAATGCTTTATCAATCCTATCAATTGCCCAACTGTAATTTGTTCACCCAACACTTGTTATTGGAGAGTTACCACTAGTGTAGATCGCTGGGAACCCCGGTCCATCTGTCATCATTATATACCTGTTCTACATGTCATTGGAAGTAGTATCAACTATCTTCTCGTGCCATTGCTCTCATATTGCTATTACTGCTGCTCTGTTACTGTTACTACTGCTCTCATATTACTGCTACTTTCACATCACCCCTGTTGCTAGTGCTTTTCAGTGCGGCTGAATTGACAACTCGGTTGTTAAGGCTTATAAGTATTCTTTACCTCCCCTTGTGTCGAATCAATAAATTGGGTTATACTACCCTCGAAGACTATCGCGATCCCCTATACTTGTGGGTCATCAAGACTGTTTTCTGGCGCCGTTGCCGGGGAAAATTAGCTCTACTCATAAGTTCACCTGGGGAGTACACTCTACCTCTCTCGCTGTTTTTGTTTTACTTTATTTTGTTTTGCTTAGTTTACTTTTGTCTAGTTTATTTGTGCTTAGTTTATTTCTGTCTAGTATTAGTTTGCTTAGTTTACTTTTGTCTAGTTTATTTCAGTTTTGTTTTATTTTCCCCATATACCCAAAAATCCATAAAAATTTGAAAAATCTAAAAATTAAAAACTGTTGTTATGGGAGAACCTACAACCTACTTGGAGCTTATAGAATGTTATAATTGTTATAGAGAATCAAGAACTGGTAAAATAATGAGTGCTATGATAGAAAAATTGAATACAATTGCTAAAATCTTGCTTGAATGCCATGATATAAACTGTTGCTCTCAACAGGATACTAAACATCTTAAATTTCAATGTGGCTTTAGTGAGGAATTTTTAATTAAGAACTATAATCGGAATTGCTATATTCATTATGGGTTCGAAGAGGTAGAACAATTTGTCTTATTTATGGGAGCCTCCGAGATAGAATCCTTCATGGTTGAGAATTATGAAACTTGTGTTGTTTGTAAGGGCCTTAAAGATTATGTCTCTACTATCCTTAATTCTTGCATAGAATGCTACAGTAGGAATCCTTATATCCTTGATTATAAAGAGAGACACATTAATGCACAAGAATGCACTCACAATTTGCAGGAACCTGTGGAAGAAGAAATTGATAAACCTGAAAGCTCATTGGATGAAAAAGAAGAGGAGAGCGACGAACAAAAGGGGGAAGAATGGATTAGCTACCCATTCCAACCTTCTAATGAGAGTAACTCTTTATCTCTTACACTATTTGATTGTCCTCCATGCTTACCGAAAGAGGTTGAATGTTATGTTCCTGTGGATTCTCTTGAAATATTGCCTATGAGTAAAACTTGTGAGAATAATTATGCTACTCGTTATTTATGATAATCCATGCTACTTTGATAAATCTTATGATAATGCTTTGTTTGTGCCCGATGTCGAAATGCATGGTACTAAAGAATTTTGCTTGGCAAATGTTTATGATAAAGCTCTAGATGACGGTCCTATGTTACTTGATAATATTAATTGTACTACTAATGAAAATGGGATTGGAGAGTTCTTGACTTATTCTATGAGTCCCATATCTATTGAGATTGATCAACTACCTTGTTATATTATTAATAAAAGTAAGTTTGAAAGTTTTTATTCCACTATTCTTGAACTTGATAAAAATTATGTGTTTGGAAATCATGAAAAGTATGCTGCATGTGATAGATATATTGTTGAGTTTGTTCATGAAGCTACTGAAAATTATTATGAGAGAGGAAAATATGGTTGTAGAAATTTGCATGGTACTAAAACACCTCTCTATGTGCTTAAAATTTTGAAGCTACACTTGTTTTATCCTCTTATGCTTGTCACTTTGTTCTTCATGAATTTATTTATTTATAAGATTCCTATGCATAGGAAGCATGTTAGGCTTAAATGTGTTTTGAATTTGCCTCTTGATGCTCTCTTTTTCTTCAAATACTATTTCTTGCGAGTGCATCATTAAAACTGCTGAGCCCATCTTAACGGCTATAAAGAAAGAACTTCTTGGGAGATAACCCATGTGTTATTTTGCTACAGTACTTTGTTTTATATTTGTGTCTTGGAAGTTGTTTACTACTGTAGCAACCTCTCCTTATCTTAGTTTTGTGTTTTGTTGTGCCAAGTGAAGCCTCTAATAGAAGGTTGATACTAGATTTGGATTTCTGCGCAGAAACAGATTTCTATCTGTCACGAATCTGGGCTGTTTTCCCTGTAGGTAACTCAGAAAAATATGCCAATTTACGTGCGTGTTCCTCAGATATGTACGCAACTTTCATTAGTTTTGAGTTTTCTGATTTGAGCAACGGAAGTATTTTATTAAAATTCGTCTTTACTGGCTGTTCTGTTTTGGCAGATTCTGTCTCCGTTTTTGCATTGTCTCTTGTGGACTTTAAGCGAGGTTTTCTAGACGTAGAGGGCTGTAGCTAATGTTTTATTGAGTTCTTGCAATGTGCCACTACAGGACCAAGGTGGATTCAAATTTTTTGAGTACTAACCCCTCTAATGAAGTTTGTGAGAAGTTTGGTGTGAAGGAAGTTTTCAAGGGTCAAGAGAGGAGGATGATATATGATCAAGAAGAGTGAAAAGTCTAAGCTTGGGGATGCCCCCGTGGTTCATCCCTGCATATTTCAAGAAGACTCAAGCGTCTAAGCTTGGGGATGCCCAAGGCATCCCCTTCTTCATCAACTTATCGGGTTCCTCCCCCGAAACTATATTTTTATTCGGTCACATCTTATGTGCTTTACTTGGAGCGTCCGTGTGTTTATTTTCGTTTTGTTTATGTTTGAATAAATTCGGATCCTAGCAATCCTTGTGTGGGAGAGATACACGCTCCGCTTTTTCATATGAACACTTGTTCTTCGTTTTACTTTTAATGTTCAATGATAAAAGTTGGAAGCTACAACACTTATTTGGTTGGAAAAGGAAAATGCCTCATATGTCTTGGATAATTTGACACTCGGCAATTGTTTTGAGCTCTCAAGTAGATCATGATTAAGTTTTTTCATGTAGTCTAAGCCTATTAGTGGAGAACTACTGTAGAGCTTGTTGAAATTGGTTTGCATAATTGATCTCTCTTAAGGTCTAGATATTTTCTGGTAAAAGTGTTTGAGCAACAAGGAAGACAGTGTAGAGTATTATAATGCTTGCGATATGTTCTTATGTAAGTTTTGCTGTATCGGTTCATACTTGTGTTTGCTTCAAACAACCTTGCTAGCCTAAGCCTTGTATCGAGAGGGAATACTTCTCATGCATCCAAAATCCTTGAGCCAACCACTATGCCAATTGTGTCCACCATACCTACCTACTATGTGGTATTTCCTGCCATTCCAAAGTAAATTGCTTGAGTGCTACCTTTAAATAATTATTCAAAATGCTTCTCAATTTGTGTTAATGTTTTATAGCTCATGAGGAAGTATGTGGTGTTTAGCTTTCAACCTTGTCATTTACTTTTGACGGACTCTCATATGGACTAGTGGCACATCCGCTTATCCAATAATTTTGCAAAAAGAGTCGGCAATGGGATTCCCGATCCCAAATTAATTAACAAAAATAGACACTCCTCCATGGTTTGTGATTGTTGGACGGCACCCGAAGGATTCGGTTAGCCATGGCTTGTGTAAGCAAAGGTTGGGGGGAGTGTCATCATCATAATAAAACTAAATAAAAAGGCACTCCTTCATGGTATGAGATTGTTGGCAGGCACCCGAGGATTCGGTTAGCCATGGTTTGTGAAAGAAAGGTTGGAAGGAGTGCCACCCAAAAATAAAATAAAATGGGAGCCGCTCTTAAAAGTTCGGTTGGCGAGGTAGTTAGTGTACCCATTACCATTCGTTGACAACAACAAACACCTCTCAAAATTTTACTTTTTATGCTCTCTATATGTTTTCAAAACCAAAGCTCTAGCACAAATATAGCAATCGATGCTTTCCTCTTTGAAGGACCATTCTTTTACTTTTATGTTGAGTCAGTTACCTACTTCCTCCCACCTTAGAAGCAAACACTTGTGTTAATCGTGCATTGATTCTTACATACTTGCATATTTGCATTCATCATATTACTTTGTGTTGACAATATCCATGAGATATGCATGTTGAAAGTTGAAAGCATCCGCTGAAACTTATATCTTCCTTTGTGTTGCTTCGATGCCTTTACTTTGAATTTATTGCTTTATGAGTTAACTCTTATGCAAGAATTTTGATGCTTGTCTTGAAAGTACTCTTCATGAAAAGTTTTGCTATATGTTATCTACTTGTTAGCAACTATAGATCATTGCCTTGAGTCACTTCATTCATTTCATATGCTTTGTAATAGTATGATCAAGGTTATGTAAGTAGCATGTCACTACAGAAATTATTCTTTTTATCGTTTACCTGCTCGGGACGAGCGAGAACTAAGCTTGGGGATGCCGATACGTCCCCGACGTATCCATAATTTCGTCGTTCCATGCTTGTTTTATGACAATACTTACATGTTTTGCTTGCACTTTATGATGATTTCATGCATTTTCCGGAACTAACCTATTAACAAGATGCCACGGTGCCGGTTCTCGTTTTCTCGCTGTTTTTGGTTCCGGAAAGGCTGTTCGGGCAATATTCTCGGAATTGGACGAAATCAACGCCAAACCTCCTATTTTCTCCGGAAGGCTCCAGAACACCGAAGAAGAGTCGGAGAGGGGCCAGGGGGCCACCACACCACATGGCGGCGCGGGCCAGGCCTAGGCCGCGCCGGCCTAGGGTGTGGCGCCCCCAGGTGCCCCCCTGCGCCGCCTCTTCGCCTATAAAATCCCTTTCGACCTAAAAACGCGAGTACCAATTGACGAAACTCCAGAAAGACTCCGGGGCGCCGCCACCGTCGCGAAACTCCAATTCGGGGGACGGAACTCCGTCCCGGCACCTTGCCGGGACGGGGAAGTGCTCCCGAAGCCATCTCCATCAACGCCATCGCCTCCGCCATGCTCCGTGAGTAGTTCCCCCATGGACTACGGGTTCTAGCAAGTAGCTATGTCGGTATACTCTCCCCCATGTACTTCAATACAATGGTCTCATGAGCTGCCTTACATGATTGAGATTCATCCGATGTAATCGGTGTTGTGTTTGTTGGGATCCGATGGATGATACATTATGATTAGTCTATCTATAAAGTTTGTGAAGTTATTGTTGCTCGCAATCTTGTTATTCTTAATGCTTGTCACTAGGGCCCGAGTGGCATGATCTTAGATTTGAGCTCTATACTTATTGCTTAGATTGTATCTACAAGTTGTATGCACATGTCACCGTCCGGAACCAAAGGCCCCGAAGTGACGAAATCGGGACAACCGGAGGGGATGGTAGTGATGTGAGGATCACATGTTTTCATGGAGTGTTAATGCTTTGCTCCGGTACTCTATTAAAAGGAGTACCTTAATATCCAGTAGTTTCCCTTGAGGCCCGGCTGCCAACGGCTGGTAGGACAAAAGATGTTGTGCAAGTTTCTCATTGCGAGCACGTACGACTATATACGGAAAACATGCCTACATGATTAATAATCTTGATGTTCTTTCTTAATGCTTTATCAATCCTATCAATTGCCCAAGCTGTAATTTGTTCACCCAACACTTGTTATTGGAGAGTTACCACTAGTGTAGATCGCTGGGAACCCCGGTCCATCTGTCATCATTATATACTTGTTCTACATGTCATTGGAAGTAGTATCAACTATCTTCTCGTGCCATTGCTCTCATATTGCTATTACTCGCTGCGTGTTATCATGTTACTACTTGCTCTCATATTACTGCTACTTTCACATCACCCCTGTTGCTAGTGCTTTTCCAGGTGCAGCTGAATTGATAACTCAGTTGTTAAGGCTTATAAGTATTCTTTACCTCCCCTTGTGTCGAATCAATAAATTGGGTTATACTACCCTCGAAGACTATCGCGATCCCCTATACTTGTGGGTCATCAATCATCCTGGTCAGATAACATCTCATTTCCATCCTCCAAACCTACTCTCAATTCTTCCACAGATAGACTAATGCCCTTAGGAAGAAAACTAGCAGGATTAGAAAGATGAAAATCATCAAGTCTTTTAATTTCAACCTCTTTAATCTTATCAATGACAACATCAACATTATTTGTTTTAAGACCCAGACTAATGCCAGCATGTTTTGCCTTACCAAGTAAAGTATGATTATCAAGGACAACAAAGGAATTGGAAAAACCAAAAGTCTTATTACCTTTGGGAACCTCCAGGTTCTTTTCTCTCTTAAGGTCTTGAGCTTTTTCAATTACACTCTTGCCATCCCTTGGAATTCTAGAGCTCATCCTAGTAGCTTGAACATGCCCCCACTGCTTCTTCTCCTTCCATGCCATAGGAGGCATGGGAGGGTCAGGATTGTTGCGCACCAGGCTTTCCTCCCCATCTTTGATATCTTCCCCATCATCATCACTTTCAGCATCAAAACGTTGAATCAAGTTCTTCCCAATATTCTCCTCAGCACTTCTTATCACCAGGACACCATCAGTAGGGATGTGAGCCTCCTTACCAAAGACCTTAGCTTGAACACTTGTCTCCAGACTCTGTTGAGTAGCAGACCTAGAGACAGTCTTTCCACCATAAGGAATGGAAGGTTCAGTCTCCATCTTGCTGTTACTCCTCCCAGATTTGCTCTTGTCCAGGGCCCTGAAGTCATCCCCAAGATCAACATCATCATCAAGCTTGTTTTCTTCATTGGTCTGCCCAGGATCCTCATCATCATCTTCATCCAGGTCAATGGCTTCACCATCATTCTCCACCAGGAAGTCAATCAGGAAAAAACATTGCCTCATCTCAAATAGCTTGTTGGAAGGGATCTTAGACTTGTCCCTCACAGACACCTTGACTCTAACTTCTTTGTAAAAGCTTCTGAAGATGCCTTGCCAGTCAATATTAACAAGCACACCAAGAGTGGTAGATACTTGGCATATGGTCTTCCAGGTGAGCCACTTAGCAGGGATGCCAGTGATCCTCACCCACACCTCCTGGAATTCCTCAAAAGGTTCTGCTTCTCCTTCCCAGTTAACAAAGTATATCACCACACCATCTTTTTTGAGGTTGATGGAGGGATACTCCACTAACTCTTTGACTCTCTTACTAGGAGGAAACCTCACCAAGAATCTCTTAGGACCTAGCTGTCGAATTTGCCAGAACCAGTTGACCTTCCACATGTCATTGAAGCATTTCTCCAGCTCTTCAGCAGAAATTTCTCCTTCTTTTACCACCACCACACCAACACTATCCATGTTCAGCCATTGGACAGCTTCAGGCCCCTCTACCTCCACATGAAAAAATCCCAAACCAGGGTTGGCACTCCCCCAGTACTGAGCAGTGGGAAGCAGAGAATACCACATCAGATAGTTGTCCATATGGTGCCCAGTTTTGCTGCAGATAAAGCATCTCTTGATCCTGGTGCAAAGCCCAACATAGTGTCCCAATTCACCACAGTTATAGCAGGTCACATTTTTTAACTTAGGGTCCAATACATGTCCAGGCCCAGAAGCAATATTCATCTGCATAGAACTCCCATTCCTATCCCCACTATTCTTTGAACCATCAGAAGCAGCTCCTTTCTGAATCTTCTTTTTGTTTTTATTGCTACCAGAGGTTTGTTGCTGTGAAGGGATCAGGCTAGCGCTGCTACTCTGGCTATTTGGTTGGGGAAGGCTAGGAGCAATCCCTTGCGGCATCATCATCAAAGGGTTGAAGCCAGACGGAGGAATTTGCTGATTCCCAAAGAACTGCGGCCACTGCGTCATTGGCATGTTCCACATGTTGGGTTGCATCATTGGGTACATACCTTGACCAGCCCCCCCCCATCTGCTGCATCATAGGTTGTGGGAACTACGCCTTGACAGGAACCAGATCAGGAGCAGTGCCGAGGGAGTTCGCAATCGCGCTCGTTGTCGCAGTCGTCGTTGGAGGGGCACGGCCACCACCAGCTCCGCGTCCACCACTAGCTCCCCCAGATCTCCCCACACCACGGCCACCACCCGCCGTGCTTCTGACTCAAACACGTTCTTCCCCGGGTGTCTTCACAATATCATCTACTTAGGCTCGTCCGTTCATCTGAATGAAGCCCTATGCACATATTCAATCCCAAATCTGGCACTGCTTTGTTCTTCTTCTTTTCCGTCTCTCCTAAATCGACAAAGGGCCGTTCCCTGCTCCCTTTGAAACCACCAAGATGGATCTGCTCGGCTTATCCATCAGAGGAAAGAAAGATGACCAGGCATATTTGATCTATGTCTAGTAGTACATGGCGTGCCGGCCGGCCATGCAACCCGTCCCGGGTTTCGGCAGTCCAAAGTCAAGTAGACTGGTCTGGGGACGCTGGTAGCCATGGTCGGCCGCACAAGCTGCTGAGGCGGCGGTGGCGTGTCCGTGGCGATGCGATCCGGGCGGAGTCCCGGGTCGGGGTGGTGGTGGTGGTGGCCACCGGCGGCGCGATGTGCCGGCGGCGGAGGTCCAGGAGGTTGGGCCGGTTGGGTACTAACCCTAGATCGGTTCAACCCTTGTCCTCTCCGCGGTGTTGGCTGCCGACGGTGTTAGGGTTTAGGGTTCAGGATGAAAATCCAAGGTCTGACCTTAATTGGTTGTGCCTGTCAATGTTCTTGTTGAAGACATTATTTTGAGAGTGATGACTTTCTTCAGGGTGAAAACCTAAGATCTATGATCGGGCGATGACAACGTTTGTGCACTGTTTTCTTCTTGAAGACGTCGCTTATGGAGAAGCTGATCTTCTGGTGTTGTCTTGGTGGTGTCAGTGTTGCTGTTTCAGGTTATGGATCTCTGCAGCGGGACTTTTCTTTTTTTGTAGTTCTTTTCTCTTTTTTTTGGCTGTGTGCATCCTTTATGCCATTAGGGCATGATGTTGTTGCAGATGCTGGGTGTAATTTTTTAATTTTATTTGCTATTTCTTCCAAATTATTTATTGGAGTAGGAACATATGAACTCGGTAGTAGAATAACCATATCCATGTGGCACTGCTTTGTTCTTCTTCTTTCCGTCTCTTTTTCATATCGACAAAGGGTCGAACCCTATTCCCTTGGAAACCACTAAAATGGATCTGCTCGTCTCATCCATCCGTCTAGTTTCACCCACACCCCACGAATCAAATGCGCCTCTTTCATCAGGTCGCTCAACCATCGGATCGTCACGCGGCGGCGCGGCGCAATTCCGCAGAGGGTTGCTGGCTGGCCGTGGGGGAGAAGGGGAGATCCGGTTGTGCGCGGGAGCAGCGGGCAGGAGGAAGCGGTGGCGGACGACCTGGAGTTCGTGGCAGCAGCGCGGACTAGAGGAGGTAAGCCAGCTCACGGGATGGCGTCCGGCCAACATGCCATGCTAGATTGGATCCCGGCCGGTTGTTAATCTTTACCTTTGAGCAAAAGAGGAGAAGGAATCACCGTACTTTGGCTGTTCACTGTTCATCTGTCTCTGGCGCAAACCAGGATGCAAAGACATCTCATACTACTGCTGCGAGAGCATCTGAATCGTCTTCAGAAAGAAAAAGGCAAAAAAGCAAAGCAGCATGTATGTTTGGCTCCATGCTTTTGCAAAGAGAAAGAGAAACCAGGGAGAGTGCATATATGAACTGTGAAGACAGCAAGCAAGGAATCCGTATGCACTCTTTGGCCGTAGAGAGGAGACACCAAGCAAATCCTCATCTCATACTCCTGAGTGCATATGCATACTTCGCGTCTCTGCTCTGAGATTTTAGGGTGGATTCATAGTTTGAAGGTGAAGAATATCAGACTACTTTAGGAATTTCAATCAACACTTCAGTTTCGGCACTCTGCACTTGTCTGCTCCCGAGGTATTTAGTAAGTTCTTAGTTAGGATTTGCTACTGGCAAACTCTGGCATTTGCCCCCTTACTTTCTTCGTAACATCTTAACTATATTTCTGCCAATAAATGGCATGCAACCAAGCAGCAGTGCTGGTTAATTAGCTGCGGTGAGAGACGTGTAACATGTTTTCGATGTTGTTAACATATAGGTTAAATATACTTCCTACTCCTGGGTGTAGTTACACCCATATCTCACATACTACCATATAGAAGTATATATGATACTTTGTCGGTTTGAATATGTTCTTATATTATATCTAATGTCCTTTAAATCAAGTTGCATGAAAAAAATACAAGTTGAGTAATAGTTTGGACTATATGTTCGAAATATCGTTTGCTTGTATGCAAAAAATAGTATGTGAAAATAATTGTACAAACAACCTAAAAAGTAGTTTGTGTACTACCAGATTAATCTTATATACTTCGTACCCTATATATATGCAGGCGGAGCAAGAGAGATTCTTCGAGGGATATATTCATCATGGGTTCTCACTAGTTGAAAATTGATTAAGTTTGCCGCTGATTTACTTTCTTGGTCTTGGACAGAGGGATTCATCATGGATCGTCCATACGAGCTGGTAATACGAGCTTGCGCATTTTTACGTTCAGAGAGTAGTCCATGCATGCATGTGCGTTTTAGCTGTACATTAATAATGTTGAGCCTTTCATTTATGTGTATGCCATTATGTTTACATGACTGGGAATGCCTGGTGTTACAATCACTTCACCATCAAATATAATTCATACAAAATTTCCCCTCTGGGGTCATAGATATTCCAGAAGGGCTTAGACTAAACCTAATTATTTTTATTCTTGTGGAGTGCATGCAGGAATTGTCTTACATCCCGTGGTTGATTTTGTTGTTAGTAGTTGCACACTTGTACTTACATATAGTATACTGGAGCAATAGCTCAGCAGACTCGGTTCATTAATTAAAGGCTATGCTAGCACTAGAAGAAAAAATAATATAATAGATCCAGGTAGCTCTGATGAACCCAGAGCCTTTTGTAACCTAATGTGCTATATATCTGACATGATCAAGTATGTACTTTACGTTAGTTGGTACAATAAAACTAAACTTGTAGGGGTGTACTAAGCAGAAACTTGAAACGCAGCATAACGTACATAAACTAGCAAGAAGATAGCCCATTGGTGAACTGGACACCTAAGTATTACTCACGGCAACTAATTTGCCATGAACCCATTCATAACAGTAGTTTTGATTCAAATGAGTGCTTAAATACTGATTCAGCAGTGTGCTAAGATGCACTGTTGGGATATGTTAAATTAGTTCTGCAGCTACCAAAGACATCATAACTTATTAACAAGTTTTACTTCAGAGCTACTATGCCCACGATGTTGAGAAAGCCAGGGAAGAAATATTATTCGATCTTCACGGACTTCTCCACATGTATAAGGTTTTCTATGTTGATGGTTGGAATGAATTTGGAGCAACCGCTGTGCTTAGATCCATTGCAGTAGAGCTTCCGTCTAGGAAAACTGCTCCGGAACTACGCTTTGATAGAATAATCTTTATAGATTGCTCTGAGTGGAAAAATAGACGGGCAATGCAGAGAGAAATTACAAAAGAACGGAAACTTGACGGATCAGTAAAGGACATGTTTGATAAGCAGGATGAAGAGGATGACTTCCGTGGAGTGGACCAGGGCTCTAGGGATGTGATATTAAGTGTCTCTTTGATGATTTATCAAACCCTAACAAGTCATAGATTTATGATGATTTTTTTAAATGGATCTGATGATGAAGTTGACGTAACAAGATTTGGTATTCCACAATTCACTGAATTTTGCAACAAAAAGATGATATGGACCTTCAGCAGAAGATGGCTAGCCACAAGTCGTGGCTGCTCCTGGCTTAAGAACAATCTAGCATATACTGATGTTTTATTGTATCATGCGGATATTAAGGTATTATCAAGTTCAGAGTTTTGTGGACTGCTGCGTCAAGAAGCTGCTGGCATAATTGCTCGTATTCCATGTTTGCTGGATATTGACCAAAAGATGGTTGAAGATTGTTGTCTCTATGACTTATTGCTGTACTGTATATTTTACACCGCCACTAAATTTGCTTCTCATGCTTCCAACTATTGGATGTGTGATGCAATCATACAAGGGGACAAAGCAAGTGATATTAGTAATGCGTTGCATCGAAGATAAATTGGAAGTGTGATGAATATTTGCATGGTGTTGTTCTTAACATGTTTAAAAAACATCTGGAGCTTCTTTTTCTGGTAATTAAAGATGGTGATGTCTATGAAGAAGGCCCATACCGTTGGATTTCAGTCACATCAAGGAATACAGGAGTACATGGTATGCAAACTATACCTGCAGTGGCATCATCTTTCTTGGTGTTTGAAAAATCTGATTACCCACCAACTTTACCGAATGGATTTTTTGAACATTCCAGCAAGCTTGGTGTGCTAGTTCTGTGTTCTTGTGCCTTCAATTTTGCATCACCTCCTTTCTTGAAGTGTCATGGTCTAAGATTCCTTGGTCTAGAACACTGTGCACATAGCAAAGCAGGTAAAGAAGAGAACCATACAGAGTGGACCTGCTTGCATAGTCTGATAGTGTTGGACTTGCGTCATACTGATTGGAATGAAATCTTATCTCAAAAAAAGATGGACCTCATGACAAATATCAGGGAGCTACATATAGAGGGAGTTAGGGGCTGGCAGTACACTGCTGACCTACAAGGGCGGCTAACTAAGGGCATGAGCAATGGTGGCATACACAACTAGCTGCTCCATACAAAAAAGTTGTCAAAATCAACATGGTGAATTTTATCTCTCCAATGGAAGCTACAACTTTAGTTAGAAAAAAGAGAGAAGGGACCCCACAAATATGACACTATGTATCTCTTTCTCTCTCCAAAACCATATTTTTAAGGCTTAAGATCCCACTTCCTGAAGAGGAGGCTGCCTCCTCATCCGAACCTACTTTGGACCATCCGAACCTAGTTAAAGGTGTGAGGCGGTACCTCTAGGGCAGTGCATTGGGCATGCCCTAACCTTCGGAGTCTCCAATTATTGAAACCACCATTTCCATGGGAGACGTCAGAGGATGTTGATAGCTCCTTTATGGATAAGACATGTATGGAAATACTTGATTTGTCGGGGAACCGTGACATGGAAAATATTCCAACAAGCCTATCAAAGGCGAGTAGCTTGCAGGTGCTCATACTTGATGGCTGTGATAGACTAGAAAACATTGTTGCACTTGGTCGGCTTCCTCCTTCCCTCAAGTCTTTTAGCTTTGATGGATATGGGCCAGCTTTCCAGCGTACACCAACAGCTGAGCTACCTCCGAAACATTTCCGCCCATCTACTGCAGAAGATGAGAAGGATATCAGTACCTCCAAAATCTCCCTAGAAGGATGCACAAAATTGGTTAATCTGTTCTTGCATGGGCTAAACAACCTTGTGGAACTGGACCTCTCTAGAACCGCAATCAAGATACTTGACTTCGAGACTATGGTTGTGGAAGTCCCAAGGCTCAAGCGGCTCTTTCTAATAGGATGCAAGCACCTTCGTGCGATCAACTTTTTGTACAAGAGAGATACTCCTTGTAACATTCCAGACCTAGAGTTGATGTGCATAGACACGCGAGCTGGAAACATGTGTCCTAGGCCATCCATCGACAAGACCAAGTCCTTTCAGTTGCAGGTGTATGCTGTTATTGTGGATACCAGGATTACCCGCTCTTTTGAGCAATTATTCACTCCTTATACAGTAAGGTGCACATTTGCGAATATTTATTATAATATTCATCTCACCTCCTCACCCGTGTCTGATGGGTTTGTTCAGTTTGAAGAAACCAACAATGAAAAGTTTGACCACTGTGATCAAGGGAGCTCGCAACAGCGTATTCCAGTAAGCCAGTACAGTGATATCCTTAGTATGGTTGGTGATGCCCCTATGCAGGCTTTCCCGCAACCTCCAGCTACACAGGTGGATTGACATATAGAGATTGGTGAAGGGAGCTGCTATGTGGAGAACGGATTGGAGGGAGAACTAGGTGTACTGATGGGAGGTTATACCGAATCCATGTATGTGCACGATGTCTCGATACATGCTATTGTTCCTAAACCTGACCACTGGTGGTATAGCCACATTAGGCCCAATTCGGTGCCAGTGTTTTTAGCAGTGTTTGGGCCGGTTTTGGGGTGTTTTTTTGGGGCTCGATGAAAACACCCCAAAACACTTCAAAACGCGCCTGGGCTGCTCAGTAGGCCGGTTTCGGCCCGTTTAGGCCCGACGAAACCCGCCGAAACCCGTCGGGCCGGGGCGGAACTAAAACGCGTCACCCACCTCGCGTTTTCTACGGGCTGGCGGAGAGGCCACGCGGGCGACGAGAGGCCGACGCGGGGGACGACGGTGGAAGACCACGCCGGCGCCGCCACTGCCGCCGACGCTCCAAGACGACGCCGCCGCCGACGCTCCCTCACGCCGTCCCGCCGCAAGAGCAAGGCCGACGCTCCCGCGGCGCCGCCGACGTTCCTGCCGCCGCCGACCGAGAGCTCCTGCCGCCGCCCCTCTTCTCGTCCGAAGCTGGAGTCATTTGTGAGTTCCATCCACCCCGCCGACTCCTCTCCCTGTAGTTCTAGATGCATCTTATCTTTTGATTTCTAGGGTTCTTGATTGTGATTTCTAGGGTTCTTGAATTCTGGGGTTCTTGATTTGCTTGTACTGTCTGTGTTTCTTGATCTGGTTGATCTATGTTGGTGTACTGCGGAGACGGAGTAGCTGAGTCGTGTGCAGATCGGCGTGGAGCAAGAAACGGGAGCAATTAGTTGAGACTTGCTCCTGTGCGTGGAATCCAACGTTCTGCAGACTTAGCTCTCACTCAAGTGTACGTGGGCAGTTAACTAGTGGAGATATTACTGGGTCAATTAGCTAGTGAGTTGTTACATGCAAACTGTGTGCGTGTGTGCTCCTAGGTAGTGTTGGTCTGGTTATATAAAGCCATGTAATCAGATTGTAGGTTGAGAGGTGAGGAATACAATGGAAAGAGCAGGTAGTAGAATCCTATTGAACTGCTAGAATTTTGGGCAATTAAGTTTCCAGGTTAGAAGGATTCTATAATGAGCTGGTTTAGTGAGATCGAACCGTGTCATGTGCGGTGCACGCTGTATAAGTACAATGGCTTCAAATTATTCCTGGAATTTTCGGTTTACTAATTCTTACATAGAGTTTGAACTGCACAGTACTCTGCGAATTGTTGATACTTGGCTGTGACTTATTACAAAATATATTTCAATGCAGTTGAAAAGTACATCATGGACATGGTTTCAAGAAAGAGTAGCTTAGTTCTGATGTGTAGTCAACAATTTCTTGATCTGGATATTTGTTTTTGATTCAGCATTGAGTTCTATCTTCATAGTAGCTTAGTTCCTCAATGCATACTACTGTTCAGACTTCAGAGATAATCGTGCCATGAATAAAATCTATTTAATTTGTTAACCAGGATAATGTGTAAAGTGAATCTTTTCTTTTATATTTCAGTTACATGTTAGAAGCTGCTGCACTAAGCTGCTGCACTAGTAGCTAGCAATTATGCACTATGTTTGACTCAAATCATATGCACAACTACTTCTTGTTTTATTATCTGTATATGTTTACATGGGGACTCAAGTGTGTTGCCTTTAAAAATTCGTGGTGTCCCAGTATTATCTGTATATATTTACATGCTTGTGGTGGAGCAACTCTCCGTTGCCATTGGGTGGTGGTTTCAAAATGACCAGATTGTAGTTTCGTTTTTGTATAGCTGTTATATTATTTCGTTCCTAACTTGCCTGGGTTACTTTACTTAGTTGTGCAGATCGAGTGCATAGAATACTAAGCTTAGTTCACTGCTAACTAAGCAAACAACCATAGGTACAATCCTTGGTGAAACCCCTGCAGCCTGTTTACAGTGATTGTAATTTCTTGTTGGTGGTATAGCTTAGTTTATAGTGAATGTACTTGCATGCTCGTGATAGCAAGAAGGCGTCAGATGTCATAGCATGTTTGTTTTGAATCTTTTTGCAGGGTCTCTATTCACGGATTCTTGCGGGAATTGACAAGCAGCCGCCCTCCTGGGACCTGTGAGCACGCCGGACTTCGGTAAGTCCACAACCTACTTATTGCTTTTCGTTACTGCTTTATGGATGTTTGTTGCTTTATGCATGTTTGTGACTGCTTATTGCTTTCCGTTAGTCTTAAATGGATCAACGAAGCCTAGAACGGATTAGGAAGAGGAAGAGGGATGATGATGATGAGCTATTTATTCTTCTCCATTCTACCGCATATTGTACCTCTACACGAAAAATACGGAAAAGACTAAACGTCATTCCTCCATCACTTATGGCGAAGGAAAGTTAGGAGACTTCTTAATGGTCATCTTAAAGATTGCTTGACTGCTTTTAGGATGAAACCAGAAATCTTTAGATGGATTGCATCTTATCTTAGAACTGAAGGTCTTGTATCAGATAGCGACACCATAAAGGTCGAAGAAAAGTTGACCTTTTTCCTGTATATGCTATCACACAACGCATCGTATGAGGATCTACATGTGGCGTTTCAGCATAGCGCCTCAACATTCCATGATTACCTCAACTAGTTTTTTTGATGTTGTTCCCATCCTAGCAAGTCGTTTTCTGAGGCCTCGACACATTGACGGGCCACATTCCAAAATCGCAAATGATGACCGCTTCTTCCCATATTTTGAGGTTTCATTTTTTTCTTTGTCACTTCAAAAGTTTCTTTTCTTATCTTATTCTGATAATATAAAGAACAATGACTACCATTCCTTCCCATTTGCAGAATTGTTTAGGTGCCATAGACGGGTCACATGTTCCTGTCACTAGGTCTCCTCAACTTCAAGCTCCGTGGAGGAATAGGAAAGGGTCACTAAGCCAGAATGTTATGTTTGCCTGCGATTTTGACCTGAATGTGACCTTCATATCGTGTGGATGGGAAGGTTCCGCTACTGACGCCCGAGTACTTAGTTCGGCGCTACTCAATTGTTTGACTGCTTTGTTGGCTCTTTTTGCAGGGAGCATAGCTGAAGGCAATTTTAACTTCACTTCAACCTCAACTACATCAAGGGAGGATCTGACGCAAGTAATAAGTGATGATGATGAACCTGAAGGAGATACCGAGGCTGATATAGCTGAGAGAGAAAGTGAAGATGAACACGAAGTTATGGATCCGGCTCCAAGTGCTCAGAGTATGACTCAGGTGGAACACCAAGTGAAAGGAAAAAGGGTTGCTGCTGCAAGGAACAAGCTTGCAAAGATACCAAAGAGGAGTTCTAAGAAGAGGAATTCCGATGGAATTGTGCAAGTGATGGAGAGGATGGTGCAAGTGCGTGAAAAGGAAGTCACTCAAGAACAACCTCTACAGAAGTTCTCTATTACCAGATGCATGGATGCACTGAAGACATTGGATGGTATGACAGGTTCTATTAAAATCCCTGCATTGGATGTCTTCAAGATTGCCGACAATCGTGAAATATTTCTCAACCTTGTTGATGATAAAGATGATAAAGATGGCACCGCCATGACGTGGCTCCTTGCGCAGATAGCCAAGTTACCATGAGGTATGTTTTTACTCTTGCGCTCTAAATTGCCTGTTAGAAACCATCAAATTTACTATGCTTGCTTGCTTGATTAGTTCAGAAATTCTCCACACTCCACAGGCACTGCATCTTTCAGAAATTCTGCAAATGCTTTCAAGTTTCTGTATGTATGACAATATGACAGTGGTAGATCTAGTATTGTTGAAAGAAGACATATTTTTCTTTTTGACAGGGAGAATTATTTGTGTGATGGATCTATCTTCATAGTCAAGAGCTGTTATGTATCTTCTTGCATGTGTAATGCTAATGTATATCTTTGTTGCCTAGATTGATCATTTGTATGCACCTCTACTACCAAAGTATTGTAGCCATGAAACAACTAGCTAATGCATGTGGTTGGATATTAGTATTTGATGGTTTACATCTTGTTTCCTGGCAGGAAACAAGTTGCTTGGACTGATTTTCTTGTGATATTGAAGGGAACAAGCATGTTTTTAAGAGGACTGTCCCGGGCCGAGTTGGTGCCTTATTCAACATATTGTAGTTTCAGTACTTTGCTCAGAACCATGTGCCTATCCACTTTGAATTCCTCTATTTGTTTCATATCTCCGAAAAATAGATTATGAGATCTGATGCCATGAGCTAATTGTACCATGGCTGTAATACATTTATGTACTGGTTGCAAGATTATGATCTTCTAGTGTGCTACAAAGATTTGATTTTTATTTGTGATACACATCTACAGTCAAAAAGATTATCTTTTTATCTATTTATATTAAAAACACTAGAAAACACTAGTTTCTAAAACCAGTATTCCAAACAAGTGTTTTGACAAGTGTTTTAGGTGAAAAGGGTTTGTAGTGTTTTGGGTAGTGTTTTGGGTGGTTAGTGTTTTCACCCAAAACACTCCATAAAACACTCCTCAAAACACAAAAATACACTGGCACCGAACAAGGCCTTAGGTGGTGCCGCGTGGAGAAGTGCCCGAAGTTGGATAATGTCTTTCCTTCGATTTTCTACGGATTTTCTAATTTGGAGACCTTGTGGGCATCGGATCTCATGATGGCTTGTTGTATTTGGAGCAAAGGTTCACGCCATGGTTATTTGCACTCAGCCAACTTCGTTTCCTTCAAAAATTTACAGCATCTACACCTGCAATCATGTCCTAGGCTCCAGTTCGTGCTCGCTGTGTGGGTGTCTTCCTTCCCAAGCTTGGAGACCCTCCACATCATCCACTGGGGCAAACCTCCTGCATGTCTTTGAGCTGGATGAATATTACCCCAAGGAAATGATCTCCCTCGGTGTACTATGCTCGAATCTGACCACCATCCACCTGCACGACCTCCCGAAACTGCAGAAGATATGCCTGGTCAAGATGGTGGCCCCCAAGCTCGAGACCATCAAGATCAGGGGATGTTGGAGTCTGCGCAGGCTGCCATCCGTGGCGGCCCGAAGCCGACCCTCGAGATCGAGAAGGACGTGTGGGACTCTCTGGAGTGGGAGGCTGACCACCGCAAGGACCACTTCGAGGCGCCAATCCACTCGCGCTACTACAAGAAGAATAAACTTCCCATGAGAACTGAGTGCTAGCTCAGTGGTAAGGCTTGCGAGTGCGCAGCCAGCCCACCCGAGTTCGAGTCCCAAGAGGATCGAATTAAAACGGGGTGTTATCTAGCGCGTATAAATTCGCTGTTGGAGAGGTCTCATCATCTATCTAACAACGTATAGCCAAGGGAGGGAATCTTCCCCCGTTGGTCAACGTTTTAAGAAGAAACTTCCCAGGGCCTCCTTCCTCAGGTACTATACATATCTTTTTTTTCGAGAAAACGCAAAGGACTCTTTGCGTTTCATTTCATTGAAAAGATAGGGGGAAACCAGTTTACAAGCCTCCTAGGAGGTGGGCTACAGATGACAGCCAAGAAAGCCTAGTGTACATCCCAGGTTGTTGGCAACACGATGCCAAGCCCGGTGGCGCCCGCCTGTGCCCATAGCCTAGCCTCGCCTTTGGATGTCATGCACAAGGGGAAGGCCGCCCTCGCTCGAAGACGCAGTTGTTCCTGTGCTTCCAAACCATCCATGGCACCAGCAGCGCAGCAGACCCCAGTCCCTTACACATCGGTTTCGGAGCTGAGCGCTTGGCATTGTCCAGCCAGGCGAAGATTGATGCGTCCGCGTCCTCCGGAGGCCGGCATGGGATACGCAGCCAGGCCAAGGCCTCATGTCAAATCTGCTTGGTGAATGAACACTCGATGAGCAGGTGGCGCATGGTCGCTGGTTCTTGGTCGCATAGCAGGCATCTAGCATGGTGTTGCAGGCCTCTGTTCGCCAAGCGATCCGCCGTCCAGCAGCGATTTTGGTAGGCAAGCCAATGGAAGAATTTGACCCGGGGAGGCGCCCATGCTTTCCAAGTGTGCTTCCAGGCAGGGCATGGCATGGATCCCTGGAACGTGGCGAGGTAGGCGGAGCGGGCTGTATAGGTGCCGCTGGGCGCCCACTTCCAGACTAGCTGGTCCTGGGCCTCGGAGAGCACGACGGCTTCGACCATGCGCCAGAGCGCAAGGTACTGGCCGATCTCATGGAGGCCGACGACTCCATGTATGTCGCGTGCCCAGTTGAGTCTGAGCATGCCGTCCGCCACCGTCCTTCCTTTTCTTCTTCGCTTAGGGATACACGCATAGAGCTGTGGCGCGATTTCGCAGATGGAGCGGCCGCCAAGCCATCTGTCCTCCCAAAACAGGGCGCTGAGCCCGTTCCCCACCGTCATGGTGGTGGAGGCGAAGAACAGGGAACGCTCGGCTGCAGTGAACTGCAGGTCGAGGCCGTGCCATGCGCGTCGGTTGTCCGTGCGGCTGAGCCATAACCAGCGCAAGCGAAGCGCCATGCTCATGCGTTCCAGGTCATGCACGCCGAGGCCGCCAAGGCTGAGCGGCCGCGCCACACGCTGCCAGTTAACGTGGCAGTGTCCGCCGTTGGCCGCCGCACGTCCTGCCCATAAGAAACCCCTTTGAATCTTCGTGATCAGCTTGATGGTTCGCTTGTCTGGCGCAATGACCAGTAGCTGGTGGATGGGGATCGCGCCAAGCACCGATTTCACCATGACGAGGCGTCCAGCTCGATCCATGAGCCCTGCTTTCCATGTTGGCTGCTTGGCCGCGATCCTGTTGATGACTGGCTACAGCTGGGCTGCGGTGGGCTTCCTTACGGTGAGCGGTATTCCCAGGTAGGTGATTGGCAAGTCGACGAGCGGGCAGCCCAAGTCAGCAGTGGCGGTGATCACCTCCTCCGGCGCGCATCGGATGAGGGTGGCCGTGCTCTTTGCGTAGTTAACGCAGAGGCCGGAAGCCCTCCCAAATAGCTCAAGCATCTCTTTGACAGCCCTTACTTCCTCTGCTGTGGCGTGGCAGAAGAGGATGACATCGTCGGCATAGAGAGAGATCGTGGGTATCACGCGGCGGGGGTGGAGTTCCCGCAGCACCCCGAGCTCTATCGCATGCCGGAATAGTCGTCCAAGCGTGTCAACGGCGAGGATGAACAGCTGCGGCGAGAGGGGATCGCCTTGGCGCAGCCCGCACCGGTGCCATATTGGTGGGCCTGGGTCGCTATTGATCAGTACTCGCGTGCTTGCCGTGGAGAGCAGGATGGAAAGCCAGTCGAGGAAGCGGCTCCCAAAGCCGTAGCGTCGTAGGGCTACGAATAGGAAGGGCCAGGCAATGGAATCGAACGCGCGCGCGAGGTCGAGCTTGACGAGGATGCGTGGCGCGCCCAGCTGGTGCAGTAGTCTCGCAGATTGTCGGACGAGCACGAAATTGTCGTGCAGGCTCCGACCGCCGATGAACGTGTTCTGGGCCGGGCTGACCATGGCGTCAAGCTTCGGTGCGAGCCTCAAGGATAAAACCTTGGCGAAGAGCTTGGCCATGAGGTGGATCAGGCTTATTGGCCGGAATTCGCGTAGGCTGGCCGCCTCGGCATGCTTGGGTAGCAGTGTGAGGAACGCTTGATTGAGTTTGGCGAATCCGCGCCCTCGGAGCTGGTGCAGCTGCCGGAACATGTCGCCCACGTCGCCCTTGATCAGCGGCCAGCACGTGCGCAAGAACTCAGCGGTAAAACCATCGGGGCCGGGCGCTTTTCTTGCTGGGAGGCGTCGCACGGCCTGCCAGATCTCGTCATCGCTGAAGGGGGCGTCCAGGTCGTGCAGATCATGGTCCTGCCCCATCCGGTTCTCGAAATTGAGCGTGCGATCCCTGGGCACCTCCGTTCCAAGCAAGGCGTCATAGTGGTGGAACGCGGCTTGAGCGATGTCTGCGTGCTCGGTGAGGACGCGGCCGTCATCGGTGAGGCTCCTGATCCTGTTCTTTTGGCGGCGGTAGGAGCATTGGCGGTGGAAGAAGGAAGTATTGGCGTCGCCGTCTTTGAGGGATGCAATGCGTGCCCTTTGCCGTGCCATGGTTCGTTCAAGCGAGGCCATGCCGAGGTAGGTCCATTTGATCTCTTTGCGCAGCCAGTCCTCGTGCGTGGTCAGGAGCCTCCCTTCTTGCGCTTTATCGAAACGCAGCAGCAACTCGCGAGAGATAGCGAGTTTGTGACGAATGTTGCCCACCGAGAGCGCGCTCTAGCTAGTCAACTTCCTTGCCGTTGCCCGTAACTTCAGAAAAAGGCGCTGGAAGGGATCGGCCGGCTCAATGGAGTGCCAGGCTTCAGCAACCGTGTCCTAGAAACCAGGCATCCGCACCCAGAAGTCTTCAAAGTGGAAGCGCATGTGGACTGGGGGCAGAGGGGAGCAATCCAGCAGTAGCGGGCTATGATCGGAGACGACCTAAGCAATGCAGCGGAGGTGGCAATGGCAGTGGTGCTCTTCCCAGTCGACAGTGCATAGGACGCGGTCAAGGTGGACGAGGGTGGGAGGGGACTGCTCGTTGGACCACGTATAGCGGCGTCCATTGAGGTACACCTCCTTGAGCGCGAGGTCGTTGATGACTCGTCGATGTTCTTGTCTTCGTCCCGATAAATCAGGTTGAAATCACCATAGATCATCCATGGGCCATCGCAGTTAGCGCGAATGTCACGCAACTGCTGCAAGAAGGCGATCTTGTCGGTGTCCTCTTGCGGGCCGTAAACGACCGTGATCCACCATGGGTTGGTACTCGTAGGGGTGGACACCTTGGCGGTGATCGTGTTGACCGTAAACTCTGGCTCAGTGATGGTGACCTCCTTGCTACGCCACGCCAGGAGGATGCCACCTCGTGTGCCTTCGGCCGGTAGGTACACATAGTCGTCAAAATCTGAGCCAAGGGTTTCGAGGACAATGGACGAGTAGACCAACTCAAGCTTTGTTTCCTGAAAGCAAACGATCGATGCATCGGTGGTTGCAATGAGCGAACGAATGGCAATGCGACGCGGCGCGCGCGGACTATGTTCCAAATAACAATTTTGAGGCCGTAATCCATAGGAACTAGGTCGACAAAACAGCAACTTGGCACGCCGCCTATGCCACGATCGGTCGGCCCCCGGGCGGCGTCGTGGTGATCGGCATGGGCGTCAGCTGGGCGGGCAGCTCACGGTCGACCAGCGCGGCGATCGCCGTGAGGACGACGTGGGGGATCGGCGCCGCAAAGACATTGTCGTAGGCCTTCATGGCCTCGGCTGTGATGACTTGATCTGTCCCGATGATGCCGAGGGTGCGGAGGATCTGCACGTGTGCGCGACGCTCTGCCGTTGGCGGCGCAGCAGCCGCATTGGCCGTGGCGGATGCGGAGCGACCCCGGCGTGGGGCAAAGTTTGGCGGCTGGCGTCGCGATCTTCTTCCAGGGGCAGGCAGAGATGCGTCGAGTTCTTTTGTAGCCGCCGTCAAGAAATCTCCAAGGGTCCAGGCAGCCGTAGGCTGCGCTGGCCGTGGTGGTCGTGGCCTGCGGCGTAGAGTGATTGGCGGCGAGGCAAAACGGCTCGAGGGTGTCGAGGGGGTAGTTGCGGCGGTGGCGGCTGTCTGCGCGACAGTGCTGGGTGCTTGGGCCGCAGTCTGGGCTGCCGGTGCTGCGTGGCCGGGCTCCTGGGCCGTGTGGGCTTGCTCATGGGCAGGGTCAGGCGTCCACGAGCTGGAAGCTTGTGGAGCTGGAGCATTGGCGGGGGGCACTGGCTCTGCATGGTCCATGCAGGCGTCGTCGTGGAGCGGCGACTGGACGGTGCAAGCGTCCAAAGCGTCCCCAGGCGATGGCGTAGGAGAGACATGGTCCCGGCCCGACAACGGTTCTGCGTCGGGAGCAGCGCGTGTGGTCGCAATCGGAGAATCAGGCACCTCGCTTTCCAAAAGCGTGTTTGTCGGGGACGGGCTCTGATACCGACGCTCCTCATTGGTGGATGCACCATCCAACTCCTTGTCCTCTTCTTGACTTTCCTTTTGCTGCAGCAGGATTGGAGCAGCCGTGGCAGCCAATGGCTGGGTCAGGGCCTGGTCGCCCACTTCGCTAGCGCCAGCTGTGGTCTCGATAGCAGAAGGGACAGTTTGGCCCTCCACACTTTTGCCTTTCGTGCAGGCTTGGACTTGCCTTTTTTGGCTCGGCGACGAGGGCGCCTGGGCCCATGACAGTCCGGCCAGGGGTCCACAAGCCTTTCCCGGGATGGGAGCGCCGCCGTGCTGGCTTCGCCGGAGCTCCAGGCTGTGTCAGTGGCGACGCCGTCGGCGCACGCCGTTCGTGGCGCAGTCCAGCCCGTGGAGTCAACTGCCATGCCATCGGCATGTCCCTCCGGGGCGCCTCCAGTTCGGCGCCGCTTGCGGCCTCGACGCCGGGAGCGGCCTTGTGCACCACCGTGGCCGGTGTTTCCGGTGTGGCCGCCGGCGGCACCATCGGCGCCATCACGTCCTTCGCCGCCAGCCCGGGCAGCGCGGCCAGAGCTCATGGCCCTGTCCCCCCGTGTCCACCTCGACGGTGATGGGGTAGGTGAGCGTGCGCAGCGTTGCGGGGCCGGACGGGATGTTGGATGGCACCAGCTCGACGATTTCCAGGATAGCGTGGCGGCGAATCGCTGCCGGGTCACTGGTTCATCCAGAGGCGCGGAAGACGGCCATATCCACGCGAGACCGCGTGTCGGGGTGTAACCGCTCGATCCAGCATCCTGACCCCAGAATGTGCTCAGCCGTAGATTGCATGCCAGGCCTGGGCGGGAATGCCGCGGAGCTCAAGCTCGACGCGTTGATCCTGCCTGCCCTGGCCGGCGTGGGCGAGCTTGTTCCATGGGCGTAGGAGGAAAGAGAAACCGGTGGCGTTGACGAGGTGCTCTCCGGCGAGGCGGTCCATGGTCGTTTTGGCGGTGAAGAGGATGAGGAAGTCCTCGGGGTGGTGGAGGTGGATGGTGAAGTCACCGGGGACGAGGTCGAACATGGCGTAGAGCGCACGCTCCAGGTCCCTCGCAAGTACCGTCGGCCTGGTGCATGTGATAGTGGCCACCATGGCGCGGCGCAGCGCGAGCTCTGCCTCCTCCATCTCGACAGAGCGGGAGAGAAGGACGTGCATCGGCGCGCTGGGAGCGGCCTGCGGTGGCGCCGCCACTTGGGGCGGAGCGGTGGCTTGGGGTGGCGTCGCAGCAAGAGGTGACACTGCGGCCTGCGGCGGCGGTGGTGGCGGCGGCCTCGCCTGCGGGGAACGGGGACGCCCTTGGTCGTTGTTCTGCTGGCGGTGGGCTCGGTCGGTGCTGCTGCGGCGGAGCCGTTGCTCGCGGTGGCAGGTTTCCCTGTCACGGGAGGAGTGGCCCAGGAGGAGGCAGGTGCGGCAGCGCACCTTATTGGTGCAATCCCTGACGAGGTGGCCGGGGTCGAGGCAGCGGAAGCACAGCTCCGTGCCCGCCGGAGAGATGCTACGGCGGCGGTCAGGGCTGGGCGCGGGCCGTGGCGAGGTGCGTCGTTGGTGGTGCCTGCGGCGCGGGCGTTGGAAGCCGTCCGCGTCCACGACGGCGGCGCCGGCGGCGCGGTGGATCTCCGAGCGCGGGTCGACCCGAGCGGAGGCCGGAACTCGCTCCCTTGCCGGTGACCTGCTCGCAGGCGCAGCCCTTTGGCTGGCCGCGGGGGCAGGTGCAACAGCGGGGGAAGCAGTGGCCACGATGTCGCGGTAGGAGCGACTGCTGGAGGAGGACTCATCAGTGGATTCGAGGCAGCGGAGGCCGTCGCTGGTGGCCGACGCGCCGGAGGCGGAGGGGGACGCCATGGGGAAGAGGGGAGGGGCTCGACGGAGGGCTGCCGGTGGCGAGCTCGTCGGCGGCGGGGTTAGGTGGAAGCTAGGCTAGAGGGCTGGGTGGGGAGCGGAGCGGAGCCATCCTTACTATACATATGCATACTACTAAATCCAAATTTGTGCTTTTATTTCTGCACGTTTCCTGTTTGCATTCAGCTATTAACCATGTGTTTTCTCCATCTCTCACATTGCCTAGGTGAACTCATGACACTAATGTTGCTGCTGCTGGATGATCATTCGTTTGGTTTGCATATGTGCATGCTCGGATTGCGAGCCTTCAGTGAGCACGTTGGTCATTGATGGATCCATTGCCTCTCCCTGCTGTTGTCTGCTATTGTTGCCAATGTGTGATGTGCGAGCTTATGGTGGCTCTCACCTTACATGTGTGTGTAGCTTTTAAAATAAGAAGAGGGCAGGTCTGTGCGACTGTGCCTGCGTAGTGTGTGTGGCTTGTGTTGCAGTGGCTTGCTGAGGATACCTGCATGCGTTGACCAGGTACATAAGGCCAGCTATGTGCTTTGAGTGGGGCTTTAACGAGTGCCTTGCTATGCGTTTGGAATTATAACATCTGCCTATGTCTGCATGCGTGCATCTGCGTGGCTGGCTACGTGTGGGTGTGATTTGTGTGAGAGTGTTTGCCATGTATCTGAACCAGCAAGCATCTGAGCTGGTTGTGTGTGCTTGCACGTATCGACCTTGCTGAACTATGTGATTTGCATGTTATGCTAGCTTGTTCGAACGAAAAAAGAAAAAAGGCAACGGCTGTGTGCGCCGATTGTTGCAATTACCTGGCTCTGCATGTGGATAGTTCACATATTTGTCAAATTTCTGCACCACAAGCATAACTATGAAGGTATTGTTGTTTACAAGTCTTGAAATCGTGTGTGCGCCAGCCCCAGGCATGGAGGTGCCTTTGCCTTTTGCTCACGCTCTCGTTCTCGGGAGTAATGCCGAACTGGCGACGGTGGAGGGGAGCCTTGACTCCAGTCCTGCTCCGGCCACTCCGAGCCGCCCTGTCGCTGCCTCGCCGGTCATCTCCTCCCTCGTCATGGAGCTTTCGCCGGTGCGTGCCACGTGCTGGGCTGAGCCGTCCGCGTCTGCGGCTCGGCCTGCTCGCCGCTGCTCTAGGCTGGCCGGAGACAAGGCCTATGTCTCCATCGTCGACAAGGCTATTCAGCGGAAGAAAGCTCTCAATGAGGGCTCCTCTGCGCCTGCACCAAAGCCTCGCCGTGGCGAGCTGTCCGCGGACGACCTGCTAGCCATTGCTGTTGAGGACGGCGCCCCTCTGGCCTCTGAAGACGTCCACGCGCTGGCTCGGGCCTGCGACCTGCCAACTAGCAGCCTGGGACTTGCCATGGTTCCACCGTCGCTGGATGGTTCTCCATGTTAGGCCCCCCAGGCTACCTTGGCGATCTCGGTGCCTCGCAGCTCCTCTACCGCTGTGACGCCGCCCGCCTCTCCCTGACCACCCGGTGGCGCAAGGGCGCCAGCCTCAACTACTTTGGGTTCCCGCCTCTCTTTTCGTGCGGGTGCACCCCGCTTGCCCCCCTTCGCACTGGGCTTTTTTGTTATAATTCGGGCCTTTGCTGTTGCCCTTATGTCTCCTCTGTGAAACCCTATGTAACCTTGACTATGGTTGTTAACTTAGCTTTATTTCAGTCTCGTTTCTTTGTCTCTGTTTCTTTGGTGTCTCCTACGTACCCATGTTAGTTAAACTCCTTCTTGATTGTTGGAACATTCGCGGCCTTGGCGGCCGTCAAAAGCGGAACGATGTTCGTGCGGCCGTGGACTGCAATCCTCCCTCGGTTCTTTGCTTACAGGAAACTAAACTTACCGATATCTCTGCTTTCCTTTGCATCCTCCTTCCTCCCTCAGTCCCTCAGATCCTTTGTGTTCAAACCGTTGGTTGGTTCTTCAGGCGGGATCATTACTGCCTGGGACAACAGGTGACAAGGTATTAACTTGTCAATGCCTACAAGTTGTAGACTAGGGTTTTCGTGGAAGTAGAGGGCAAGTAGATCTCGAGGGTTTCAGCCGGAAAAGTACTCGACTGGTAGAAAACTAGGTTTATGTTGACAATGAAATCGATCCCCTCTTTCTCCCTCGGCTCCCCTTTATATAGGAGGCGGAGCCGAGGGTTTCATGATGTACAAGTTTGCAAAGATCGGGAAACTCTTTGAATTCGTCCCGTAATAGTTACAAGCTCTTATTCCTAATACAATTCTATCTTTCCAAACCGAGACATAATTGGGCTTCCGGGCTTCATATTCATCGAGTCATGGGCCTTCAGTAAACCCCGGGTACCTTCTTCGGCAAACCCATTGGGGATGCCTATGTCAGCAGCCCCCGAGATTTTGCTTGAATCAGAGAATCGAGCAAAATCTCCATTATTACAATTAACATATGACTTCTTCGAGTCACTAAATAATTGTCATAAAATAATCATATGTTGTACAGGGATAATGGTAGATGGGGCTGGTTCATCTGACGGATCAGGTACCAGTTAACTGCTCTCGTGGCAATCCCACAAAAACCTACTTCAAGATCAAGTCCCTGGATATGATCTCGGTATACTGGCGTAATTCGACATGTGCCGCTTAAGGTCTTACCATATGCCGAACTCCAGTCATATTTTATTGGGTACCTAACGCGTCCGTTAGGATTTTTCTTCTCATCTGTTGATACGAAAAAAGTAGTAGAGCGTATTCATGTGCGTTACCACGCCACACATGACGGATCCCGGGGTCTTACCTTCGTAAAGTATTACGGCATTCAGAGATTTAACCGCGACTGAGGCGCTCTGAGAATATATTGTCGAGTGCCTTTTTCGGCTGTTGGAATAGCACATTTATTCGAGTCATATGATGACTTATTATCTTGACCTCCCGATGGGAGTATATAAATAGTTATATCATAACTCGAAATATACTCAATTTGACTCCTTCAATTTCATCGGGTACGCGACCAGCGTTCCCGATGGGAGTAGCCCCCGAGGCTACAGCCAAGTGCTTGTACTTGGTTGTAGGCTCATCTTTTTACCATCTTGTCACTATATTGTCAATTTTCCTATTTTTCCATCTTTATCGGGTGCGCGACCAGCGCTCCCGATGGGAGTAGCCCCCGAGGCTACAGCCAAGTGCTTGTACTTGGTTGTAGGCTCACATTTTTATCTTTTTTGAATCACCATACACTTACGTCCTTTGTGCCATCCTCTTATCAGAAGTCATCATTCAACTTCGGATAAGAGTAGCCCCCGAGCATTTGAACAAATATTTGTATTTGATCAAAGGCTCTCGAAGTTATCTTATTGGAAACCTCGACAGTTCTTCTGCCGTTATTTTGAAATATTTATTCGAGATTTTTTAATGACGACGTCGATGCTGACGACATCTACGAACTCTGTATTGGGAAGGCGCGAATCCAGTCATGTCTCTGATATGTGGGTCCAAACCTCTGTGCCTTTGACACGTCGTGGGAGTGGGGGACACACGTCCTCCGCTTTTTCCGGCACGCGCGCTGCGGCGCCTGTCCAGTAACTTCTCAGTAAATATACGATTATACCCTTGATAACACGTGTAAGGCATCGGATTCATTTCCTTTTTATCCAACGGTGCGACTGTTCGGTGGCTTGCTATAAAGCTACCCCTTCTTCCTCAATCTTCCCCTTCGCTGCGCCGCTCAACTTTTCCCCCTCTCTGCGAAAACTCCATTGCCGTTCCCCAAGCTCGCTGCGCTTCTTCTCATCTCCACTTTCCTCCACCACTTGTTTGCATGCTACCGCGCACCAAACTCCTCAGACACGCCGCTCCGGGAACCAACATGGCGACAGAAGATTTTGAGATCTCTGGATGGGAGAGATCCAAGATCTCAAACCAAGACGTGAGCATGCTCAAGAAACTTGGGCTGATGAAGAAGGAGGAAGGGCTGCTCTTCCCTGGGGACGAATGTTTCCCTACGCCTCGCATCGGATACCGGGTAACATTCATCGACCACCTCATCCGCGGCATTTCCACCCCCATCCACGAATTCCTCCATGGATTGCTTTTTGTCTATGGGCTTCAGCTACACCAGCTGACTCCCAACTCCATTCTCCACATCTTCATCTTCATCACCTTGTGTGAATGCTTTCTCGGGACCCATCCTAATTGGGGCCTGTGGAAACGCATCTTCTATCTTCGCCGCAACAGCTCCCGCAACATCGCCTACAATGTAGGTGGTGTTGTTATCTGCATTCGTCCTGACGTCGATTACTTTGACGTCAAATTCCCCGACTCCGTCCAAGGGTGGCACAGGAGATGGCTATACATCCGCGAGGAGTACATCGACTCGCAAGAACACAACATCGCGCCTTTTGATGGTGGCGCGAAAATCCTTCGGCGCCGGTCATGGGACACCGAAGCTACCGAGGAGGAGAAAACAGCGACAAATGCGTTGATGAAGCGCATCCATGAGCTTCAGAACACCCACGGTAAAGAATTGTCGGGTGTTCAAATCACTGCACACTTCTTTAGGATCAGGGTGCAGCCTTTACAGGCTCGCAAAAACCCCCTCTGGATGTATGTTGGCGAAGAAGATGTCGACTGCGTATCCAAGGACCTTTCTGTGAAGGACTTGGAGAAGCTTGTCCGACGTTTTTCGTCGCTAAGCAAGAAAGACAAGATTCCAACCTCTTGTCGCGTTGAGCCATACAGCAGCACCAACGCCCTCCCCGAAGTAAGTAACTTCTCTTTTGAGTTAAATTTCTATTTTTTTGACTGCTGTCTTGCTTACTTTTCTCTTGTTGATTTTCCTTCTGTAGAACCATCAAATCCTATCTTCTCTTCCTCCCCTTCCTGAGGGTGGGGAGGTCGATGAGAGAATCGTCGTTGCCGACGATTCGCAGGCTCCCTCTCGTTCTGAGAGTGAAGTCGCAGGATCTCACAAATCTACGGCTTCCTCCGAAAGATCTGAATCGGAAGCTTCCGAATCAGTGCGCTCCCCTCCTTCCGCTGCTTCTCCCAAAAACAAGAGGAAGAGGGATGAAACCGAAGATTCTGGCATCTCCAAGGCCACGAAACCTGCTGTCGAAGAAACATCACCCGAAGAAGAGGGTGCATTTAACCCTTACGACGGCGCAGGCTCCGTTAGCTCGTAAGCTTATTTACTGTTATTTCTTTTTCAACTTTATTTTTTCATTGTCGCTTATTTTCTGTATTGCGAACAAGAGGAAAAAGAGGAACTCGAGGTTCATGGGACGGCTCTAACGAGTACATCCCACACCTTGGTTCTTTCTGAAGAACGCCGAGCTGCCGAGGAATCTTCGCCTCCTCCCCAACAAAATGTGGAAGCATCGACTCCTACAGCCAGCCCCCGAGCCCCCTCGCCGAAGTGAGCAAGGATCGAAGCTGGCGATGACCATCTGATTGTTGCGGGAGGTCCCTCGACTTCCGTATTAGAAGATGTAAGTTTTCCTGTTAGTCTCACTACTATTTTGCTTTGAGTCTCTTTTGCTCCTCTGTCGAGTTTTTCCTCTTTTAAACTTTCACCCGACACTATGTGCAGCCTTTGATGAAGCACCTCATCAAAATCGGTACCCAATTTATTGGGTTTTGCGACAACGCTGAAGATCTGAGGGGTAATGTCTACTATACTCTGCGTGCTTCATTTTTCCCTCGGCCAAATTATTTTGTATCGGAACTGATTTCTTTGGATCCTCCTCAGAGAGCCTTGATCGAGCCAAAAAACATGCTGAGGATCTCGCCGCTAGGCTTGAGCGAAGCGAGAAGGCTCGCGAGAGGGCTGAACGAGAAGCCGCTACTGTTGAAGACCTTCGGCAAAGACTTCGCAAAGCTGAAGAAGCTTTAAGTGACAAGGTCTCTCAACAAATAGCGCGCGAAAACACCATCATAGATCGGTTGGAGACGCAGAACCGACGGTTTGTCAGTAAGTTTTCACCCTTATCTCCCAAACTTCTGAAATAGGTTCTCTGCGTATTTTGATGAACTCGAATTTTGTTCCAGCAGGAAAAATGGGTGAAGATTTCACCTTGCATGAGGCTGAAGAGAATCGTCTTCTCGACACCCTCTCAGTCCTTGAGCTACACGGGGATTTGGCGCGCATCAATATTTCCGATGCATGGGCTGCGTTTACGCGCCTCTTCCCCCATTTCTTCCCCAAGCAGACGCAGCCGCAAATCTTCTCCGAGCTTGCCAAGCGCTTCCTTCCTGAAGAGGACCTTGCGCTGGCTTATCGAGAGGAGAACTTGAAGGTCGGAGTCGAAGGAACTATTGCTCTGGTTGCCAACAGCCGCCAAGGCGTCGACTGGGCAAAGGCTAGCGACCCCAAGGGAATGAACAAGGAAAAATGGAAGACTTTGGTGAAGGCTGCAAAGCCTCACTCGAAGAAAATCCTTGCCTTCCTGGGGCACAAACCATCTACATCTACTAGCACTGCCAAACCGGAGGTCAAGTAGACCAGCCGACCTCCTTGTATTTTCTTCTCTCTTTTGTAGTTGTTGCCATCCTTATGAGTTTGCGACTATCGTAGAAATCATCTTTTGTAATGGACCCAACTGATGTAAATATCTCAACTATCAATGAAAAAGTGAAATTCCTACTGAATGATTGATGTCGATATTTTCTTCTTCTAGTTCGTATTTGATAACTACTCTGAAGCTGGTGAACCATCCTCTACTTCTCCTGCCGCATCTCGCTCCCAACGAATTCCTGGCCATGTTTTACTAGACGATTCTTCGTGTGCTGACTTAATTCAGCAAGAACTGGCTGAACTTCGACAACAACTTCAAGGCATGAAAAAACAAACCATCGCTGTCATGGACCAATCCCGCAAGTCTTCCGAACGGGAGAAAATAACTCTTCAGCAGGCTCAAGAAGCTTTGGAATTGAAAGAGGCTGCAGTTATCGAGGCCTTACAAGCCACCTCTCGAGAAAATTATATGCTTGAACTACTGACTGACGCAAGTCTGGATATGGCGGGTAAGTTTCGCCCTTTGCATTCTTTTTCTTATTCGTGTATGAGTTTTTTGATCCTCATCATATTTCCTGATACGGTTAGGTTCCTTCTTGGATGCTACTGCCGAAGATCAGCGTGTTGATGCGAGATCCAAGGTTCTTATTCAACTTGCTCAGCAAAACAACGCCAGCTTTTGGTCTTCCCCGGACCGGACCCGACAAATTGTACGATTTCAGGATCGTGCTTCTCAGGTTCGGGAATATCTCGACTTCTACACAAAGACACTGGCATGGTTTACAATGCCATGTTTCCTCGGAATCTTCAGCCCAAAACTCTTCCCGAATTGATGAACAAGTTTAAGAGTGTTCGTCGAATCCATGGATTTGTGAAGGCTCAGTTAATGGCTGGTGCTAGGTTCGCTATGATCATGCTCCAAATCTGCTACCCAAAACTTGATATGTCCAATGTTGTTGATCTTTCCCACGCCCGATTAAGAAAACGAAGGAGGAACGTCGACAAGATCAACGATGCGGTGACACCTATAGCCGAAAAGATGATTGAAGATCTTCTTCGGAAGGATGTTGCGTACTTCACAGAGAACCATTATGCTGATTCCATGGGTGCTTCTGCGGGAGATGAAAGGGTAAACATAGATGACCTTATAGGAGATGATTGAAGTTCTTTTTCTTCTGTCGAGTTTTTCCTGAAATAAAGAAATATCTTGTATATTGCGAGAAATATCTTGTAGGTTGCGAGAACTATGTATACTTGTTTTCTCTCCTTTAGCCCCGAATGTATGCATGTTATTCGCGAGGTGTTTTAAACCAAAGCAATTTAATTGAGTTTATATTGTAAGGACCGAGTATATATTGTTCAACTCGCGGGTTGCAAGCCCCCGAGCCTGTCGAAGAAAAGATGTATGTTACCAATATCTTTACTATATTGCAGCATCGCGAGCCCGCCTCATTAAAAACCTTCCAGCCCCACTCGGTGCCCTGAAAGGAAAAGAGTGCGTCTGAAAACTCGCGAGCTTTTCGAGACATTGTATGTTTACATGCGTATCTCTATTTTGACTTCTACGCGTAGAAGCGCCGAAGCTGCGCCATGTTCCATGGGTTTGGCTCTGCGACCCCTGTCTTCTTGTCCTTTATTCTGTACGCTCCTCCTGCGATCACCTCTGTGACGATGTATGGTCCGACCCATGGTGACTCGAACTTTTCATGGCTGTCCTGGGTGAGTCGAAGAACTAGGTCGCCAACTTGGAAAGACCTTGGACGCAAACGTCGACTATGATAGTTTTTCAGGTCTTGCCGGTACTTGGTAACTCTTGACAAGCACCTCATCTCTAGCTTCATCGAGTGCATCGACATCGTCCTCTAGTGCTTTTCTTGAAGTTTCTTCATCATATTCCACCACTCTCGGGGAGTTGTGCTCTATTTCTATCGGGAGCACTGCCTCGGCCCCATGGACCAAAAAGAACGGAGTTTCCTGTGTCGCTGTATTGGGTGTTGTCCGTATACTCCACAACACGCTAGGCAACTCTTCTGGCCAAGTATGTCGAGCTTTCTCCAAAGGTGTCAACAATCGTTTCTTGATACCATTGCAGATGATACCGTTTGCTTTCTCGACTTGACCATTGGTTTGCGGGTGCGCAACTGATGCAAAGTGTAGTTTGATGCCTACCTCTGCGCAATATGCCTTGAATTCCTTGGAGGTGAAATTGCTGCCGTTGTCTGTGACGATGCTGTGAGGGACACCAAAACGGAAGACGATGCCCTTGACAAAACTTACCACCGATGCTGCATCTGGCGAAGTTATTGGTTTTGCCTCAATCCACTTAGTAAACTTGTCGACAGCCACGAGCATATATACGTATCCTCCTGGCCATGCCTTGTGTAATTTCCACACCATATCGAGACCCCATTGTGCAAAAGGCCATGACAAAGGTATTGGCATCAACTCGCTGCCGGAGAATGAGGTTTTGCCGCAAATCTTTGGCACGCATCGCAAGTACGCACTATGTCCTTCGCATCTTCTATTGTAGTGAGCCAATAAAATCCTGCCCTGAAGACCTTGGCTGCTATTGCTCTACTGCTTGTGTGGTGTCCACATACTCCTTCGTGTACCTCCTTCAGGATAATTCTTCCTTCTTCGGGTGTAACGCATCTCTGCAATACTCCCGATATACTTCGCTTGTACAGCTCTCCTTTAACCACAGTGAAAGCTTTAGATCGTCGAATAACTCGCCTTGCTTCTACTGGGTCTTCGGGTATCTCTTTCCTTAGGATGTATGCGACGTAAACCTGCATCCAAGGAACTTGAACCATCATCACCTCATGTGACTCCTCTTCCTCTTCCGATGTGTTTGCTTCTGATTCTGCTGGAGCCCCCGAGTCTTTCTCAAGCTTCTTCTTCTTTGACTGTTTCGATGTTTTGTTCGCCTTAGTTGATCTTTCGCTTATCTCCTCCTAAAATACGCCAGGTGGTATTGCTAAACATTGCGATCCGATGTTTTGCCAAAACATCGGCTTCATCGTTGCTGAGTCTACTAATATGGTTCACTTCACACCCATCAAAGAGTTTCTCGAGTTCATTGTATACTTCCTTGTATGCTATCATGCTGTCATTGACTGCATCGCACTGATTCATCACCTGTTGAGCCACCAATTGGGAGTCACCGAAATTTTTTAGTCGGGTTGCTCCACAAGCTTTTGCCATCTTCATCCCATGTAAAAGCGCTTCGTACTCCGCCTCATTATTGGATGCATTGGAAAACGTCATCCGCAGCACATATTTCATTTTGTCTCCTTGAGGTGATACTAATATCACGCCTGCTCCAGCTCCTTCTACCCTTTTGGACCCGTCAAAGTTCATAGTCCATGTACTCGATAAATCTGGAGGTCCTGTACTTTGCAGCTCCATCCACTCTGCAACAAACTCCGACAGGATTTGCGACTTTATTGCTTTTCTTTTTTCATACGTGATGTCCCGAGGGGAAAGCTCTATTCCCCAAAGGGAGACACGGCCTGTAGCTTCTGGATTATTCAAGATGTTCGACAGAGGTGCCTCATTGACTACTATGATCGGGTGTGCCGAAAAATAGTGTCGTAACTTTCTTGCTGTTGTGAATACTCCGTATGCCAGTCTTCGATAATGCGGGTACCTCTGTTTTGAAGGCGATAAAACTTCACTGATGAAATATACCGGCCTCTGAACTCCCTGAAGCTTCCCTTCTTCTTCTCTTTCTACCACAAGTACTGTGCTGACCACCTGAGGTGTGGCCACGATATATAACAGTAGAGGTTCCTTTTCCTTGGGCGCCACCAATATTGGAGGTGTCGAGATTGTGCGCTTGAGGTGCTCAAACGCCCTATCTGCTTCTTCGTTCCACTCGAACTTCTCTCCTTGCTTAATCAGCGCATAAAAGGGTAAAGCTTTTTCTCCTAGCCTGGCGACAAATCTGCTTAGAGCCGCGATACGTCCTGTTAGCTGTTGTATCTCCTTAAGCTTCGTCAGCTTTCTCATTGTCACAATTGCTTGTATCTTCTCAGGATTCGCCTCAATGCCTCTGGCTGATACCAAGTATCCAAGGAGCTCTCCCGCGGGAACGCCAAAGGAACACTTCGTCGGGTTTAGCTTGAGGCGAAACTTGTCGAGGTTGTCAAAGGTTTCCTTGAGATCATCGATTAAAGATAACCCCTGCTTTGTTGTAATTACGACATCATCGATATATACTTGAACGTTCCTGCCGATCTGCGTGGTAAGCCACTTTTGCATCATCCTTTGATAAGTAGCTCATGCGTTTTTCAACCCGAAAGGCATCGTTTTATAGCAGAACACACCGTAAGGTGTTATGAAAGCTGTTTTGACCTCATCCTCTTCTTTTAAGTGGATCTGGTTGTAACCAGAATACGCGTCCAGGAAGGAAAGACGTTCGCATCCCGCTGTGGAGTCGATAATTTGATCGATCCTCGGGAGGGGAAAGTGATCCTTTGGACAATGTTTATTGAGACACGTGAAGTCGACGCACATGCGAAGGACGTCAGTGTTTTTCTTCGGGACCAAGACTGGGTTAGCAACCCATATGGCTTCTGTATGCAGCTCCTTGATGAAGTTTGCCTCTCGAAGTCGATTAATTTCCGACAGCATAGCTTTGCGGTTTGGTTCCAAAAAACGCCGCAAAGGTTGTTTAATTGGCCTAGCCATTGGATCCACATTAAGAGGGTGCTCGGCAAGTTCCCTGGGTACTCCTGGCATGTCAGCTGGACACCATGCGAAGATTTCCCAGCGCTCACGGAGGAACTCGACGAGCGCGCTTTCCTATGAGCTATCCATATTTGTTGCGATGGCTGTCGTCTTCTTGGGATCTATCGGATGAATCTGTACTTCCTTCGAGTTCTTGGTGGTATCAAAGGTTGGCTCCTTCAGTGGCCTCCCTCCATCAGGCAACACATCATAGTCAGTTGTTAGTCTTGACGCCAAGTATTCCGCTTGCATCCCGAAAGTCTTCGACAGACCGATGAAAATCTTTGTCGCATTTATCCGCCGCCGCGAAACTGCCTTTTACTGTGATTGGGCCATTGGGTCCTGGGAGCCTCCACAATAAGTATGTGTAGTGTGGTACCGCCATAAATCTGGCATAAGCGGGTCGTCCTAGCAGAGCATGATACTGTGACGGGAAATTCACAACTTCGAATTCTAGTTTTTCTCTTCTGTAATTTTCTCGGTATCCGAACTCGAACGTCGAGACTTGATCTTTCCCCAATGGATAACTTGGCTTCTCCGGGTGATGCCATGGAAACGCGTGTCAGCTTGGTTTTAAATTCGCCAAAGATATGTTCATCTTCCTCAATGTATCCGCGTACATGAGGTTTAAGCCGCTGCCTCCATCTATGAACACCCGTGAAACGTCGAATCCCGCAATCACCGCCGGCAAGATCAAAGCTGATTGTCCCTGGTCGTGGAACTTGCTGCGGGTGGTCCGCTATGGTGAAGCCGATGTCCTGCCCCGACCAATTCAGGTACTCAATCGTTGGTGGAGGCATCTTCTCTGCCATATAAACTTGTCGCGAAATCACCTTTTGGGTCCTATTCGAAGGTCTACCCTTTTGAATCATCGACACTGCTCCCGTTGTGTCAATATAAGGGCCGTTGTTGGCTGGGGTTGCCGCTAATTGCAACTGGTGTCGATTTTCGTCTGTAATTGCGGGTGGAGGTGGAAGGTGAATCTCACTCCTTGGCCCCTGGGGGTTTCTGTTTGCTGCCTGTGCATTGGCATGTCCCGCATATCTATGCAATGCTAGGAAAGTTCGGCAGTCCTTCTGAAGATGACCCGACTGTCTTTTCCCAGTATTGTCGAGAAAGAAATGCATCTGGCACGGTCCATTCAAAAGGTCCTCGGGTGATACATACGGTCTTTGGAACCTTGGTCCACTATTTTGTCTGTTAGAACGGGGAGCATCCCTGTAATCGCTGCGCTGTTCATTACCTCTTTGATAGTCATCTCGATGGTTTTCTCCGTTATTTCCTCGGAAGCCAGCCGATATCTGGTCAGGACCATCATAATCTGAGAACTGTCGAGAAAAGCGTCGTCTATTTTGATTATTTTGGTTGCGGCCATCCTCAGGCGACCTATGCCATTTATTTTGAACAGCATCTTCTCCATCTGCCCAGCGATTCGCTATTTCCATGAGTGTTGCTATTGTTTTCGGTTTGGTCCTGCCCAAATCCTCGATTAGGTCTTTCCTTCTGATACTAGCAACAGACGCATCTATTGCTCTTTCGTCAGATATGTTCTCTGCCAAATTTTTGATGATGCTCCATCTCTGGATGTACGTCCTCATTGGCTCATCGTACTTCTGTCTGCAGGCCCTCAGCTACTCTATTGATGCGGGTTTCTTGCATGTGGATAGGAAGTTCTTCACAAACATGTCCTCGAAAGTTTCCCAGCTCTCGATAGATCCAGGTGGTAACTTTTTTATCCATGACCTCGCTGCTCCACTTAGGTGTACCTGAATACTTTGCATGGTAGTTGCTTTGGTTCCACCCGTCAATTTTACTATCTCCAGGTAGTCGACTAACCAGTCCTCAGGATCTTGCAGACCATCGAACTTCTTGTAGTTGTCGGGTAATTTAAACCCAGACGGGACCCGAATTTTACGAACTCGTCGAGTGAAGCAAGGGAGCCCGCACATATCTTCCTCATCTACCTCTGGTGAGTGCCGACGTTCTCTCCTTTCTTGCCGCGCTCTATCGATCTGCACCTGTGTCGCTGTATTTCTCGCATCACCCGTTCTTGGAGGATCTTGCACTACCACCGTGGGTCGTGGACTATTTTGCCTTGGAGCACCTTCGGGAGGTGTACTTGTGCCCGCGAATGCTGTTCCCATGACTCCAACTCCTGCCATAGCCATATACAGCGCTTCTCTTGGATCTCCGGGAGGTGGCCTGGATGCCAGTATGTAAGCCTGAGTCGCAATGTATCCAGCTTTCGGTGTTTTGGGAATAATGTTTCCTCTTGTGTCTATCGACATAAAAGACATGTCGAGGTTTTGGACCAGATGCACCCTCTCGCCCTCAGGTATATGCTGCAGCCGAGATCTTCCTCTATTACGAGCTGCTCTGTGACTATCTCCCGAGGTTCCTGATTGTCGACTCAGCTCAGCTCTTCGCCTGCTTGACGCGGAAGCTGCAGCTTTTCTCTGCTCAAGTATCACCTTTTGCTTCTCCAGTTCTCGACTAGCACGCGCGAGCCTATATTGGTATGCTTGCAACTCCTCCACCATAGCGGTGGTGGTCAACGGACTTGTGCCGTTCAAGGCTGTTGTCGCTCTGTCCCAAGCTGCTTGCGGTAGTTGCAACCTCTGGTGTGGTGTAGTCCCGATATACTTGGTGCCTAAACCTCGCGTAAGATTAGCGGGATCGATGTATGGATTTCCCAAATCATCGAAAGCCTCTGATGTTTCGTTCTCCGGATGACTGGACTCGCCAATCACGTAGACTTGATGGTATGTTGACCTTGAGTGGTCATCTTCTGGGTCGGTGACACCGTCGTAACGATTGGCGAAGACCTCCCGAATAAGGGTAGATTTGTCGATGAAGCTGAAGTTGTCGATGCTTTCCGAGTCGCTGTCCAGATCGGAATCCGTGAACGACCCGAAAGACATCCCGCCGAACAGATTGGCGAGATCTCCGCCGACGGCGGGCGTAACGCTGCTTGTCGACGAGGTTTTTCCGCTTGACTTAGTTGACGATGATGATCCCAAGAAATCAGAACCAACCGCTAACGGTCCCGAACGGATCGGTGCCTCTAAACGATGTGATCCTTCTCTCCCGATGCAAAAGTAGAAGCTCCCGAACTTCATCTCCATTGGCTCTTCCAGATAGGCATATGCATCCAAACGGGCGGGAGGGTGAGGAACAAAATCAACGTGACCAGTTTCGATCTGTTTAGCTCAGTCCATCGCATTGCTTGCCACCGAAGATGTCGACGATGTTGAACGTGCCATCGAGATCAGCTCCTTGTCGCCTCTAATCCCCACAGACGGCGCCAATTGACAAGGTATTAACTTGTCAATGCCTACAAGTTGTAGACTAGGGTTTTCGTGGAAGTAGAGGGCAAGTAGATCTCGAGGGTTTCAGCCGGAAAAGTACTCGACTGGTAGAAAACTAGGTTTATGTTGGCAATGAAATCGATCCCCTCTTTCTCCCTTGGCTCCCCTTTATATAGGAGGTGGAGCCGAGGGTTTCGTGATGTACAAGTTTGCAAAGATCGGGAAACTCTTTGAGTTCGTCCCGTAATAGTTACAAGCTCTTATTCCTAATACAATTCTATCTTTCCAAACCGAGACTTAATTGGGCTTCCGGGCTTCATATTCTTCGAGTCATGGGCCTTCAGTAAACCCCGGGTACCTTCTTCGGCAAGCCCATTGGGGATGCCTATGTCAACAGGTTGCTCGAGCTTACCCACCACTCCATAGACGACTTCTCAATCACTACCACCTTCTCCCATCGCTCGAACGACCTTCTGTTCACCATTGTCAATGTCTACGGGCCGTGTACTCACTCCCTCAAAGCCAGATTCCTTTCCTCCCTCGAACAGATCTTCCCTCCATTGCGGGACCTGTTGCCTTCCTGGGAGATTTCAACCTCGTCCGATCCCCTCGTGACAAGTCAAATGTCTCTATCAACACCATCGAAGCCGCCTCCTTCAACGACTTCATAAACACTCTAGGCCTTCTTGAGATCCCCCTCTTAGACCGCCAGTTTACCTGGTCCAACCAGCAGAACCCTCCTATCCTCGCCCGCCTTGACCGTGTTCTTGTCAACCCTGAGTGGAGTTTTGCCCTCCCGGACTCTACGCTGACGTCGTCCACTCGCCCCACCTCTGACCATGTGCCCATCCACCTCGAGGCTTCTTCAAAAGCCCCTAGGAGTATTGCCTTCCGTCTGGAAAACTTCTGGCTATCCCACTCCTTCTTCCCCCATCTCGTCACTACCAACTGGGATAGTGTTGGCCCCAACCATTCCCACCTTGCTCCTGTTGGTCGACTTTGCCTCCGGCTTAAACGTGTTCGGGCTGCTGCTCGCGCTTGGGCCAGAGAGCGAAGGATGCCATCCATCTACCTGCTTAACTGTCGTTCTGTCATATCTTTTCTTGACAGGCTCGAGGAACACCGCAACCTCTCCCCCGTGGAACACGATCTCCGCTCCCTCGCAAAAACTCACCTCAGCCAAAAAAACTTCGAGCGGGCCACATACTGGAGGCAGAGAGCTAAGATCAAAAACTGCACCCTCGGTGACGAGAACTCGCGCTACTTCCACCTTTGTGCCTCTGGCCGCCTCCAGAAAAATCAAATCAAAAATCTTGAAGCCGATGATGGCAACCTCACCTTCTCACACACCGCCAAGGCGTCCATTCTCCACACCTTCTTCAAGTCCCTCCTTGGCACCCCGCTTCCGGCCAGCGACAACCTCAACCTTTCCCACTTAGTTCAATCCACCTCTCTCGACTCCTCCCAAGCCGCCTCCCTCATCCGCCCTTCACCCTGGAGGAGATTCGAGATGCCCTCTTCTCTATGAATGACAACTCCAGTCCGGGCCCGGACGGGTTCGGCCCTGCTTTCTTCAAACGGAATTGGGACCTTGTCAAGCATGATCTGCTTGCTGCTCTCGCTGATTTCCACTCACTTACTACTGACCTGCGACCCATCAATAAGTCTCACATCATCCTCCTCCCAAAAAAAACAGGTGCTAACAAGCCCGAGAACTTCCGCCCCATCTCCCTCCAAAACTGATGTCTCAAGGTTCACTCTAAATGCCTCACCCTTCGCCTCCGGGGGCTCATCCCCTACCTTGTTCACCCTGACCAGACATGCTTCATTTCTGGGCGTTCTATCGCAGAAAATTTTGTTTATGCTACTGATATTGTTCAGGCCTGTCATAGACGCTCTGCACCCACCGCAGTTTTTAAGCTTGACTTACGGAAAGCGTTTGACTCCATTAGCTGGGACGCCCTTGACCGCATCATGCGGGCCAAGGGGCTCCCTGATCTTTGGTGCTCTTGGGTCAGTCTTCTCAACCATTCCAGTCAGACTGCGGTTCTTCTCAACGGCATCCCTGGACGATGGATCCAGTGCCGGCGAGGACTCCGACAAGGGGACCCTCTCTCTCCTTTCCTGTTTAACATTGTTGCTGACGTTCTTCAGCAGATGCTCCGCCTCGCCTCCCTCTCTGGGCTTCTCCTTCACCCCCTGGTGGATGACCTTTCTTGTCCCATCCTCCAATATGCTGACGACACTCTCATTATCATTCGTGCGGTCCCTGAGCATGTCACCAATCTTAAAAAGGTGCTTGACGATTTCTCTGCTGCTACCGGCCTTGCCACCAACTTCCACAAAAGCACCTTTGTTCCCATAAAAATTGATATTCCCGTTGCCACTTCCATGGCAGCCACCTTTGGTTGCGAGGTCTCCTCCTTTCCTCAAACCTATCTTGGCCTCCCGCTTTCCCCCTACAAGCTTCGCTTTGGCGACTTCGCCCCCATCATGACCAAAAGTGACATGCGCCTCTCTGGATGGCGTGGCCGTTGTCTCCCTATTGGCGGCCGCTTGCTCCTTGTCAACTCGGTCCTCACCTCTATGCTCTCACATGCCATGACTGCTGGACTCCTCCCCGTAGGTGTTATCGAGGCCATTGACAAAAGGCGGCGTGCTTTTCTCTGGACCGGTGAAGAAACCTGTCATGGCGGCCAATGCAAAGTTGCCTGGGAAGACGTCTGCACCCCCAAGACTCTTGGGGGGCTTGGAGTCATCTCCCTCCCAGCCCAAAACTCGGCCCTCATGTCCAAGTTCCTCACCAAGTTACACTCCGACACTTCAGCACCCTGGGCCTCCTGGTTCCGCCGTATGTATGGTTGGAACAACTCTCGGGACTTGGGTGATCGCCACCACCTCGACACTCCCATCTGGAAGGACATTGTGGCCGGGCTTTCCTCCTTCCGCCCTATCTCTAGAGTTTCTTTTGGTAATGGTTCATCCACGACTTTCTGGCTTGACTGTTGGCTGGGAAATCAAACCCTCTAGGATCGCTTCCCCAACCTCTTCTCTCACTCTACCCGGCCCAACATTAATGTTGAGACCACCCTCTCTGTGGGGCTTCGCAGCTCTCTTGGACCGCGCCTCACTGCTGCCGCGGAGGATGACCTTCAAGCCTTGGCTATCGAGCTAAACCTGGTGGAACTCCGCCTCGACGCTCCGGACCTACGCGACACTCGTCTCTCTAACAAAAAACTCTCAAACAAGTGTTTCTATGTCAATTCTTTCAGGCATTTGCAGATTGATGACGTCGCGCCTATGGTTTGGAGGAGTGCTGCCCCATTAAAGTGCAAGATTTTCTATTGGCTTGCCCGGAAAAAGCGCCTACCCACGAATGAACGGCGGTTTCGGCACCACCTCTCCACCTTTGCGGCCTGCCTCTCGTGCCCCCTCGATGAAGACACTGACCACCTGCTGCTCCTCTGCCCTCAAGCAACGGAAGTCTGGGGGCACTTCCACCGCGACTTCGACCTCGGCGCCTACACCGGATTTTCTGACTTCTGCCTCCAACGCAACTGCACCTATGAGGAAGCCACCATCAACACTGCTATCGCCTGGAACATCTGGAAGCGGAGGAACGCCCTAACCTTCAATGGCGTCACTGAACACCTGCCTTCAGTTTCCCGTAGATGTATAGAGGATATTAGGCTCTGGGCCTATAGATGCACCACCCCCTCCTCTACCTCCTTTCTTAATTCCTGGTGTAATGGTTATGATCCCCCCGAGTCCCCCCCTCTCCTTGCTTCTGTCCCTCTGCTCTCGCTCAAGCTATGTAATCGAACCTTGTATGATCTCTGAGTTGGTATAAAGTTGTTCAGGCTGGCGTAAGCCCGCCGTAGTCCAGGTCAAAAAAAAAAATCGTGTTTTCACGTGTTTAGATCTTGCCGACAAAGAATTCAGCATTTAGATATACTAGGAAATATGCCCGCGCGTTGCGGCGGGTTTATTATTTTCAATTAAAATTTTATGCGGTGTCTTGTTGATTCAATAAATGATGTTGTTATCGCGTTTGTCACACACCCTGGGGTGGAATGGAACTCCTCTATTCCATTTGAAAATCCAAGGCGTTGCACCATCGTCCTCCTCCTTTCGTCGAGGACCGTCTCCCCCTTCTTTCCTTGCATGCCGCTTTGACTTCTTACTTATTTTTTTAAAAGCACCATGGTTATACTTATATATGTATCTGAATTTAGATGAATTTGTGATATCCTGCTTTTGGAAGGAGGAACTTTTTTTTTAGGGTAATTGGAAGGAGGAACTACAACCACGCTTTTCATCAGAATCATATCCGGTCTCAGTTTGTTACGCCGGCCCAGTAGCACATGTTGATTCTATAGAAAGCCCCGTAGCACACCGATGCCAAAGTTTGGATTATTTTTTGCTGATTCTGGAAAAGGGGCGGTAGCGCAACATAGGTTTTGTGGATGAAAGAAAGGGGTGGATGGACGGATGCAACTTCTATAACGACATCATGCTGATGTCATGATGATGTGTTACGTACAAATACATACAATATACATGAACTTTGACATGCCACATCGGCTCATGTACAATCCATGCATGGCCGCGCCCAATGCAGTAACCCTAGTAGAAAACCCCTTTAGTACCGGTTCCAGAGAGCCTTTAGTACCGATTCTGGAACCGGTACTAAAGATCCGGTATTAAAGCCTCCTCCCTTTAGTACCGATTCCTGCCTCCACGTGGGCACGGAGGAGCCCGCGGGAATGGAGACCTTTGGTACCGGAACACGAACCGGTACTAAAGGTTGGCCCTTTTTTTTCTCTTTTCGATTTTTTATTTTAAAAATTCAACTTTTTTTCCCAATTTTTTTATTTGAATTGTTTAAGCACTTAATCACACTATACACATATTTATCACTAAGCATTCTTAATTTCAATCTAAATTACTCAACTCTACTAACACTTCCCCACATGTCACCCATCATCACACTACTTCAGCCATAGCATGCTTAATTTCTTAGTTCCTTCCCTATGAGCTACCTACAAACAACTAATGCTTACCTGACAATAGTATCCAATTAATCCTATTAACCCATGGACTATGATGTCACACACATTTATTTTATGAATCGAAATAATTATTTAAATAAAAATAAATAAATCATTAATAATAATCTTGAATTAAAATATTCTTGAATGCAAATAATAATTAACTTATTTGCCTTTTTCCATTTAATATTGAATAATTCATATCTGCAAATCCGTAAATCAAAATTTGACAAATAATATGTCCAAATCGATTAGAAAAATGAGATAAATCCAAATATGACATCCATATCATCCACATCCATGCACCTCTTTTCAAAATGACAAATTCTTGCCGATTCGGCTGGAAACGAGTAAAATTTGAACTGCAGGTGTATCGTAGTTTGCTCATGATTTTTGGGAAAAATCATTTTTCGGTACACGACTACCTATTTCATCAGAGATATACAAAGAGTTTCTCAATATTCAACCCCTAGCTACGAACGGTCGTGCCCGCCGTCTTGACTTTTTCCTGAAACCGGCATAGAAAATTCTACAAAATTCACAAAAATTCAAAATGGTGTAAGACCTTCACGTGATGTCATTATATATGCCTTAGTATCCACCAAAAATAATAGACTTGGAATACCAAAGTTCAGTTGAAAATGTTTTCAAAGAAACGAGCTATCTCCTACGAACATTCTAGGGTTTCGGGCCAAATGATGGGTGTTTTGGCCACATCCATGGCATAGTTTGCTAAAATGTGCCCATATTCCACACAAACATGCATCTTGGAAGCACGGACAATGTTTACGGAGGAAGTTTTCATATTTATTGGGAAAAAAACCATTTCCCATTTTTCGAGTGCGAAAAATGGGTTTTTTTGTGAAGCAGCAACCACAAATATGTTGCAAAAATTGGGACATGCATTTTTTGAGTACATTAGACCATGTTAGATTCAAAAATAACCAAAGTGTTGGCTGTGAAAAGGTTTCCATGCACCTCTTTTGAAAATGACAAATTTATGCCGATTCAGATGAAAACGGGTAAAATTTGAACTGCGGGTGCATCGTAGTTTGCTCATGATTTTTAGGAAAAATCATTTTTAGGTACATAACTACCTATTTCATCAGAGATATACAAAGAGTTTCTCAATATTCAACCCCTATCTACGATCGGTTGTGCCCGCCGTCTTGACTTTTTCCTGAAACCGACATAGAAAATTCTACAAAATTCACAAAAATTCAAAATGGTGTAAGACCTCCGCGTGGTGTCATTATATATGCCCTAGTATCCACAAAAAAAATAATATACTTGGAATACCAAAGTTCTGTTGAAAATGTTTTCAAAGAAACGAGCTATCTCCTACGAACATTCTAGGGTTTCGGGCCAAATGACGGGTGTTTTGGTCACATCCATGGCATAATTTGCTAAAATGTGCCCATATTCCACACAAACATGCATCTTGGAAGCACGGACAATGTTCACGGAGGAAGTTTTCATATTTATTGGGAAAAAAACCATTTCCCATTTTTCGAGTGCGAAAAATGGGTTTTTTTGTGAAGCAGCAACCACAAATATGTTGCTTAAATTGGGACATGTATTTTTTGAGTACATTAGACCATGTTAGATTCAAAAATAACCAAAGTGTTGGCTGTGAAAAGGTTTTCATGCACCTCTTTTGAAAATGACAAATTTCTGCCGATTCAGTTGAAAACGGGTAAAATTTGAAGCTCGAGGTGCATCGTAGGTTGCTCATGATTTTTGGGAAAAATCATTTTTAGGTACACAACTACCTATTTTATCAGAGATATACAAAGAGTTTCTCAATATTCAACCCCTAGCTACGATCGGTCGTGCCCGCCGTCTTGACTTTTTCCTGAAACCGACATAGAAAATTCTACAAAATTCACAAAAATTCAAAATGGTGTAAGATCTTCGCGTGGTGTCATTATATATGCCTTAGTATCCACAAAAAATAATAGACTTGGAATACGAAAGTTCTGTTGAAAATGTTTTCAAAGAAACGAGCTATCTCCTACGAACATTCTAGGGTTTCGGGCCAAATAACGGGTGTTTTGGCCACATCCATGGCATAGTTTGCTAAAATGTGCCCATATTCCACACAAACATGCATCTTGAAAGCATGGACAATGTTCACGGAGGAACTTTTCATGTTTATTGGAAAAAAAAAACCATTTTCCATTAAAAATGGATTTTTTTGTGAAGCAGCAACCACAAATATGTTGCAAAAATTGGGACATGCATTTTTTGAGTACACTAGACCATGTTAGATTCACAAATAACCAAAGTGTTGGCTCTGAAAAGATTTCCATGCACCTCTTTTGAAAATGACAAATTCTTGCCGATTCAGTTGGAAACGGGTAAAATTTGATCTGCAGGTGCATCGTAGTTTGCTCATGATTTTTGGGAAAAATCATTTTTAGGTACACAACTACCTATTTCATCAGAGATATACAAAGAGTTTCTCAATATTCAACCCCTAGCTACGAACGGTCGTGCCCGCCGTCTTGACTTTTTCCTGAAACCGGCATAGAAAATTCTACAAAATTCACAAAAATTCAAAATGGTGTAAGACCTTCGTGTGGTGTCATTATATATGTCCTAGTATCCACAAAAAATAATATACTTGGAATACCAAAGTTCTGTTGAAAATGTTTTCAAAGAAACGAGCTTGAACATGGTACCACATAACTTTTGGTTGGATTCCGACGCTCCGAAGCCCCTCTTCGGTGAAACCCTAGTTTGAACATGAATTTTTTTGTCCTTGCTCATGGATTTTTTTTAAGAATATAGTTTAAACAATGTGTATGATGATGTGGATCTACTTCTTCTCTTCGAAACGAGCTAAAGAACATCAAAATCCGAGTTCCATTGCAAAAGTTATGCTCAAAACGGTGAGTGAGTAAAAAAAACAGAGGAAAACGCTTGAATACTGGGTTCGTATCGCGAACCGATACTTAAATGTGGACCTACGAACCGATGCTTAAAGGATCGCGAGCCGAGTCCTAAAGATGAAGTTGACCGATGCTAAAGGTTGTCGACGTCACGGACGGTGAAACGGTCTTATCTTCTTTAGTACCGGTTCGTACCGTTGCCCCTTTTTCTGAGCACCAGCACGACGACGCCCTTCGCTGGCCTCGCTGCGGAGCACGCGCACGTTCACGTGGTGGTACGCCCGGCCCACGCACGCCAGCATCGTTCCATCGTGGCAGGGCATCTGTGGAACGGGACCACGATCATTCGATCAGGGCGGCAGGCGGCGCACTTGTGCAGCGGGGACGAGATTATATCCTTGTGGATGATGGCCAGGTCTTCCTGCTTGAGAACGACATGTCGTTTCAGCGCTCGTCGTGGGGCCGGGAACCGCTCCAGACAGGGACCTCGCACCGGCTTCGTTCGTGGTCTGGCTGCTGCCGCCGGGATCGACGTGATGAACTGACTATGGACAGACCCTACGCTGACGGCTCCGTTCTTTCCATGAGCGCGCTCCTCGACTCAGACGTAGCTACTACCCCAAGATCGGGAGCTCCACGGCGGCGCACTGACAGCTCCGTCCGTGGTCTGGCTGCCCCCGCCGAGATCTCTCGACGTGACGATCTGATCAGGGTCCGCGTTGACGGCTCCATCCGTGGTCTGCTGCTACCGCGGGGATCTCTCAACATAGCGAGGGTGTGGCTGCTAGCCTGCTGCCTCCAGGATCTCTCGACGTGACAAGCTAATCAGGGACGTCCCAACACATATAGAAAAACATGATGCCATGGTTTGGTTCGGTTCTTACTCTGCTCCGTGCAACGTGTCCCTAACGATATCTACTTAATGTTTGTATCGGTAAAATCTATGCACGAATTCGTCTACCTGTCGGACTCCTCCGATGCGTCTCCCGCTGGATGCCGATAGATGAAGACATAGGAAGTTAAAGAAAGAAATAACCCAACCGGTACAACTTATCGGTGGCATGGTGGGTAATTTTGTTTCGACTTTAGGGTAGTTTTCATGACGTACCAAACCAAATCAAACCATGGAAACACTTTTGCTTTTATTATTACTAGTAAAAATACCCGTGCGTTGCACCGGGATAAAGTAAAAACTCAAACACTCTGAAGAATCATACGCATGGACGAAGGTGGTCATGTTTTCCACTTGCGACCAACATGATTCTGCACCGACTTGTAATACCACATACTTTAATGATTTTATGTGTCACCTATATGTCATTTAAACTTGGTACACGCCCCTTCCCAACATTGTAATTCCACGGACTTGTCGCGAGGGTGTGCAACACATGTGTCTGATTTACATTTGGTGTCGTTGAACAAATGTCTATTATTAACAAAATGATGGATCGGGATTTTAGAAATTATTATTCTAACCAAATAGTTGTTCTTAGTATGTTTAAGTGTGATACAATTTATTTGGTCGATGCCAAAGAGTAAACTATCATATATTTATACTAACATGACATGAAAGAACATGGCATCCTAATTGGCAAGGGGAAATGAAAAAATAGTAATCAATAAGGTACAATTAGATGATTAGTAAGTAATATCCAACACGTGTTGAATAAATCCTAACAAAGTAAGAAGTGATATGAATTCATATATATTCCAACATCACACTTTATCCTAAACTGAGTTCTTGACTTAGTTGTTGGCTGAATCCCTTTATGAAGAACCTCATATTCAATGAAAATACCATCAATCAGAAGTTTTCTTTCTACATGTGAAAAAAATACTAAGTGTAGGACTTCCTAAATTCAGTACCCACAAAAGCACAACAATCCTAAAACGTGCATGTAATCTTGCAGCAAATCAGCAAGCATAAGGGGCCAGGGCAGCAACACCAACCAAATCCGACAGGGGTAGCAGCACCAACCAAATCCGACAGGGGCAGCCGCAGACTAAGGTGATCCAGTTCACGACGCCTCGAGCAGCCCCATCACCTAACCTATCCTCAGCAAGCCATGTATCAATTTGATTTAAAAGATGCATATTACTGAGCAGAGGGCATTTGCATTCAGACTCAGGAAACACGGTACAACAATGTCGAAATTCAGAATGAAGACTGAAGCATCTTCAGTTTGCCACGTCCCGTCTATTTTTTACACTCGGAGTCACCTACACAGTAGATAACAAGGTAAAAGTCCAAGATTCAGAAACACATACTAATAGTAAATTAGCTAATTCAACTTCCATCAAAATGAAAATCGACTAATTTGATTTATTTCTACATTCTCAAACAATTAGTTCTTGGTAGCCTGCCACATATGACTTGAAAAACATCTCAGCGTTTTTGGAGTACTTACAGTCATAAATTATAAAGCCATAATGTAATAATAAACTAACAAGCTGGCATTGCAGAATTGGTGAATGGTGTATACATAATCTGGGCTGCTAACATGAAAAAAGAACATTTCTTGCACTTGGATGGATGCATGTATAGCAGCTACATCATATATTTGGTTCCACTGATTCTGTAGGATATCTAAGCATACGCTTCCATCAATAAATAGAACGAAATAAGAATAGTGTTAGGATGGCAAATAAAAGTGGAGCATACATCCTTTGCTTTTGGCTTCCTAGAAACACATGCAGAGTACCAGAAACCCTAAAATCATCCCGTCCGAAGCGAACCAAGGAAAGAACTTCTGTGATGCACCACCCACCTTCAACTAATGAACACAAGCACACATAAATCAGGAGCAAATAACACAAAAATCAATATCAAATATATTAGCAACAATTCTTTCTATCTCTTTTTTTTCCTCTAGTCAGTACATGCATAAAAAAACAAATCCATCCTTTTTTACCCCGGATCAGTAGATGCAGTCAATTGATATTAAATCAATAGCTATTAGCCAGACCTTGGGTTTAAGGTGGTTCCTAAGCATGCTTCTATTAAGGAGGATTGAGAAATTCCAAAGATGTGACGTTCTTTTGTTGGACCAGAGATGCATTTTGCTAGTAGTAAGGTTCATATATGGTACAAACTATTTTGTAAATATTCCGGTCATGACCAGAAATCCAGAATAATATGGTACAGTCAATAGATAGAAAGGTGCTGCCTCAGATACTTTGTGTATGTGCTCATAGTAAGCCAGTAGAGTTACAACATTACTGACCTGACTTCCTAATTGCACAAAAATCTCATGGATATCTATCTCATTTCCGTTGGATATGGTCGCTGAAGTTTGATCAAGAGAAAACTGCAGAAACCGGCCATCAGCCAGCAATATCAAATTCCACACATAGCCTCATCAGAAGTCCAACACGCACCATCCAAGACACTAATGAATTGAGCAAGAAAAAAAGTGGCAAGGGTAGGAACCCCGTCCTTCATGTGCAGATCAGCCGGCAACACCTCTCTCAAATGCAGGAACTTGTACATCAACGACACATCTAACGAGAGCGTCAACACCGATGAGCTGAGCATCCCCGGACAACGCATTTGCCAAACTTGTTATGACTTCAGAATACCAACATTAAATTAGTAGTTTTCAAGAAGTAGCAACAAAATTCAGTTAGCATCATCTACAAATCAGTGTAAATTGTCACCTACCAGGTGTACCAGAATTCAGTTCTACATAGCACTAAAATTCAGCAACAAAACACTGGAATAGTAGTAGCAATATCACAGCAAAACATGGCAGTAGCACCGAGCAGACCAGCCCAGCCCCACACGCCACCACAACGAGGAGTAGCAGCAGCAAAACATCTCTCCGTTCTTCTCTATGTATCACAAAATTCAGAACGCAATCATCACCATGTGCGACCAGCTCAGCCTCAATCCTCCTTCTCCAATGTATTCCGGTATATTTCCTTCATGGTCTGACAAACAAATTGGTAACTCTGTACATGCTCGGTGGCAGGGACTGGTGCAAAGTGGGGTGGCGGCCGCAACGTTGATGGCAAGGGTGTCTGCGCCATGGTGGGCACATCAGTCGAGGCTCGAGATCCCATCCTGCGCGCCGTCCTCAGCCCACCGTCGGGGCGCCGCCCATGCCAGTCTCCCAATCGCCGACTCTCCTGGTGAGGGAGGTTGCCGATTGAGCGCGATACAGGGGAGGTTCGGCTCCGGCGGCGAGCTCGAGGCAGATGATAGAGAGGTCAAGCTTGCCAGTCTCTGAATCGTCGGCTCTCATGGTCAGGGAGGCGCCGATTGAGCGCGAGGCAGGGGAGATTTGGCTCCGGCGGCGAGCTTAAGGCAGGGGATAGGGCTGAGATCGAGGAAGGTGATGTGAGGAGGTCTATGGCAGCCACTCTTTCCATAATCGATAATTGGAGAAATCCAGAACGTAAGGTCTGTTTCGTTCCTCTTCTATCTGGCAGCCCATGGTGGTTCTCTGACCGGAGTTGATCTTGCTCCCGTTTCACAGAGGACGACCGGTGGCTGCGTGGCGACCTAGAGGACATCGAGGTCGCAGATTTCGACGGAGTCGTGGCCGGAGATTGCGCTGCAAACCCTAATCCTCTCATGCTCGCTCAACCAGAATCGTGGGTGGGGGGATTTGAGGGTGACCGCGTCTGCGTGCTTGGTTTTTATATTCTGTTCTTGCGTAACGGACGGCTTACCCGAACCATATCTACGATGGCAGTGGTTGTAATTTCCACCGAAAAACAAGGGTTGACAGAAAACGGACGAAAATTTAGGAGAGAAACCTTACTTCCTTTATATATAACTAGGAAATGTCTTGCGTGCGTTGCACCGGGAAAAAAACTTTATGGTCACAGAGACGTACAAATCAGTTCCGTTTGTACGGTGATGGTGCGCCGCTGATCCAACCTAGCTTCATCGCTTCCACTGGGCGCTCCGAGGTCAGGGCATCGGCCCACAATGCCTCATTTGTCCCTCTTGATGCCGCACCACCTGGAACACCTGGGGTTTCATTTCCATATCTGAATTTGGGATCTCAATAGACCATACAATCGAACCAAAAACACATATAGGATGTCTCATTACCATATAGCTCGAGACCAGATTTTTATAGAAGTGTATCAGAATCGTTACATGATAGCAAGGATAAATTAGTCAATAGTAAACTCGGTTAGAAAAATAAAGAGTAGAATAAAGAATGTATGAATTTAAATAGAAATGCACAATAATGTCCACAAAATAATAGTTTACTTGGCTAAATCCTAAATTAACGGATAATAAAATATGGATCTCATGTAAAAAAAATTAAAGATAAATTTAAGACAACTTTTATGAAACGGAGGGAGTACCATGCATGCAAAAATCACCGAAGTGTTCATCTTTTTTTATTAGCTCTATAGCCTCAGCACAATCCGACTTCAAAGTTATGTTTAAAGCTGTCCAGTTTACAGCTAGTTTCAAGCCTTCCTCGATGGCTTCCAATTTTTCTTAAATCTGCCACCGGAGATTGCTTGATTAGTAATAGTGAATCCATATAGCTCAGCAAGAAACGACTTGTACTTGCTTGATGGCATCCGTCCAAAACACGATCTAGAAAGAGAACGCATTTTTTAGCTTCGGTGCAACATATCAACAGCGGTGACGACATCACTAATTGTTTCACCCGCTAAGGCCTCGATCTGCTCCGCGCTCAACTCCTACGCGGCTGCCGCGCCCCAATTCGGTGCCGAGCCTGGGTCTGCATTGGTGAGTGCCTGAGTGGTAACGCCGCCAACAAATTGCTCGGGAAAATTTTTGATACTTCATCGCCACTATGCTCGGTGTGCCTCAGCCGGCTACAGCACCCACCGTGGCTACGCTCGCTGCCAAAGAACTCGCGCCTCAGCAGCGGACGCCGAGCTGGCTATAGCACCCACGTCTCGCTAGCTTAGTCGGCGAGGACTCTGCCGCTCGAATGGCCGCTCGTCACGGAGCTCTTTATCGAGCAGCCTGGCGTCGACTTGATCGCGGCGGCGCCGGCCGAGCACGCGACGTCGCCGAACTTGAGCCAAACGTACGTGGTCTCTGGGGACTGACTACGGGAGACAGCCATCGTCGCATGTACCAACTGTCGCATATTTTTGGGTCTGTCCGCTGCTGGAAACCAAATTACTCGTAATTGATTTCGCCAGGAGTTGTCTCGGGTTGTAAACCTAAGTAATCGATATTTTTCTGGATGCGATTCGACGAACTGATTATGCTCGGAACGGGTCTACTGGACGCATATATATCAAGACAACCAATGGCTAGCTAAGGCAGTTTTAATTCGAATAGCATACTATCTGGCAAGGTTGCGTGATCAGCTAGGAGTCTAGGACACGGTCGTGATCAGCTCGGCCGTCCAGCCCAAGGCCCAACAGCTACGATCCGATCACGTTCGGCCTGAACGCAAGAAAGAACAAAGCGAGCACTGAAACATATGATTAGTACCACCTCGGCTACTTAGATCCAATTGCACGCACGGACGAAGGACGAAATTTTTCGTACGGAACGAAACGGACCATACCAAGGAAACGCTTTTCCCTTTATTATTAGGTATAGACTAGCAAAAGTGCCCGTGCGTTGCACCGGGATAAACGAAATCCCAATCTCTCTAGCAAATCAAACACTTTCCCTATGTGTCGTGGTCTTTTTTTTTCCTATTTATGAAGAACATGATTAATCTAAATTTCAGAGAACATGAGCTCGTAAGTCCCTCGCTGCACCAACTTGTATTAAACTTGTAATGAACTTGTGAGCCAGCTCTATGAAAATTAAACTTGGTGCATGCTCCATCTCTCTAGCAAATCAAACACTTTCCCTATGTGTCGTGGTCTTTTTTTTTCCTATTTATGACGAACATGATTAATCTAAATTTCAGAGAAGATGAGCTCGTAAGTCCCTCGCTGCACCGACTTGTATTAAACTTGTAATGAACTTGTGCGCCAGCTCTATGAAAATTAAACTTGGTGCATGCTCCATCCCGACATTGTAGACGTAAGTCATGGACGCTTGCACCTAGACTTGCAACATAAGTAATAAAAAGATTTGAAAACAAATATAAATAAAAAGCCCAACATAAAAATAATAACTAATAAATTCTGTAGAAAATTGTAGTAATCTCTAGGAAATAATATAACCGTGTACGTGGACCATAGCCGATGTCCCCAACAACCGAGATAGTTGAGCATGCATGTGCAACAAAATATAAGATTTAATATTAATTAGCTATTAAGATTACAATGTTGCAAGAGGGTATTAAGAGTTCTCCCTGGCTTGCAGAAATAGTTTCCTGAGACACCACTGTCTTAATCCAGTGGACCTCTGTTCTGAACAGCTCCAACGCAACTGACTACAAATTTTTAAAACGTCCTAGAAACATACGACAAACTATATCATTCTGAACATGGTTCCCGTTGGCTTGCCGCATGATATCCCTGATATATCATTGTTGTCAGCTCGGAATCCCGCCCTAGCGACAATAAATTCACTTAGGCTGCAGCCGCTCCCGTCGAATTGGATGAACGCCAGCGACTCAGCGAGCCAGCGCTACTTACTTTGCATGTAGGCATAATAGATCGGATTAGCAGCCGTGAACAATCAACTGAAAATCTCGTCGGAGAACTCTCTGCCGCGGTGGACGAGACCTGCAATTAATTGACGAGCCGTACCTGCTGCATATACATGACGATGAGAGGCAGCGCTGGCTTGCGGCCAGGCGCGTCTCCTTCGGCGCGCGGCGCGCCAGTTAGATTGATCAAGAAATCAAAGTCTCTGTTGTCAGCTCCCTCACGCGCTTCTGTATATGTTGGCTGGACGATCGAGTCCGGAGCGAGCCCAAACACCGACGAAACAAAACCGCTACGGATGAAAACTGGCGTCGATCGTGTGTGGACTCCTCCTATTAGATTTTAACGGCGCACTGGGCAGCCGCATCGACGTACCTCGCTGTGGACCATTAGCCGATTCCGCCGTGGTCTTCACGATTGTGCCGTCGAAACTGCCGACGGTAACCAGAAGGCCGGTGGAGGGGATGTCGTAAAGGCTGCCAACTGGTCACACGTTCCTTCCGTATTTGTGCCACTGGTTTTCGTCGGATTGGTGGCCGGCTATCACGCGCGGAACCCTAATTGTGGCTCCTGCGCTTAAAACGACTCGGCAGCTTGGGGTTGATGCGTCTGCGTGCGTGTTCTTTTATGTTCTGGTCCTGCGTGCCGTATGTTAGATGGACGCGCCGTGGGAGTAGAGTTCGATTCTATCGGGAACCCTTGCCGTGCTTCGACCGGGACAGACCGGGACAACCCTTCCGTATTGGTCTGACGGACGAGGACAAAGGCGCAAAGTAGGTTGGACGAAAGCGTAAAGCGACGGACGAAACCAAGGAAACGTTAGCTCCTTTATTATTAGGTATAGATAGATATAGATAGATAATATATATATATATAATATACATATGGGAAATAGCCACCTACCCAGGTGGGTAGCTACCCACCCTCATCTCACCGTTCGATAAGTCCTATAGGGAATTTCTGCCGCACATCCAACTTAACGCCGTTAGCTTCTTCTCGTGCCAACTAATCCAACCCCAGTCACACCGCACCGCACATTGTAAATTTTCACCTCCTCGTCCAAATCAGGATCCCGTGGCGAGCGCATCCCCGCTGGCCCACACAACCTTTCTTCTCGGCCACAGCAAGGCCGCCCCCGAGCGAAACAACCATAGCGCGATTCCCCGGTGACCCGTCCCCGTCAAGATCCCGCTGGCAGAGCTCCCGCGGCCGAACGGAGGAATCCTTCTCCACTGCGTCATGGCGCTGCGCCACCAGCAACCACATCATCTCGATGCCGACTCCATCTCCTTCACGTCCGCGAGCCTGGGCGTCGACCTCAAGGCCGGCGCGCCCATCACAGCCTGGATCCGCGCGCCGCGTCTACTTCCTGACCGACGGCATCTCGCGTGCGGGATCCCTGTGGGAGACTGGAGTGGAGGCATGGGGCGGCGGAGGTGGAGCCCTGGTGCCGTAGTCGCGCAGCTGGATCCCCGCATGGCGCTGTGGATGTGAGGTCTGCACTTTCCTTCTCCACCGATGATGGCGCGTCCCTGCACCAGATCCCCTGCCTTCTCCACTCGATGTAGAGTTGTTCCGCATATTTTATTGGGACTTTATTTTGCCGATCTCTTTGAGTGATTCAGATCCGTATTTGTTTCTTTTGTACATGGTGTGTTCCCATCCGATCCAGATCCATGTTATTTATTTTTTTAAATTTGTGCTGGAAGTGCGTTCCTGATCCAAGTGGGCTTTCTGTTGAAATTTCAGGCGTATGTCTGACGTGCTATTTTGGAAAACAACTCGAAAGGTTGTCTGATGTGTTCAATCTTCAGATGTTTTCTGCTAGCTTTTTTAGCTTTATGGTGCAGAAAACAAATCACATTCTTTCTTAAGGAGAGACGGTGATAAAATCAGTTTCAAACTGAATCCAGGGCGGTCAGGGAAACTGAATCCGGCGTTTTGCTTTTAAAGCAAATTTTGCTGATTCTTCTTGGACAAAAAATCTTCTGGTTCATCATGTCTGGTTTTCTAGACTAGAAATATTTCGTTCTAATTGATGGAAGGAGCTAAATATTTTCGTAGGCCAAATTTCCCCGGAACCCGTCCGCTTAAATGATGTGGAGTGGACAGAGTGATGTGATGAACTCTGAATTTGTTTTCTTCTTTCTCTTGCTGATGATGGGTCGTTGGCTCGTTGCTATAAAAATTAATGGATGGTGCCTGTCCTGCCATATGTCAAGCGTGAATGGTAAAACGGTTCGTTTTAATGGTGATTAGGTCACAGTTTCCATGAATGGTGCTCTAGATCCACATGTTGCAGATTATTCTTCTCATCTTCTCTTTTTTCTGATTCTTTTTCTACATGTATGTTACTTGGATTCCGAGGGTATGATGCTTTGTATTTTCTTTCATTCTCCCATTCTCTCTTAATATCAAAGAATTATCCATGATTTGAGATTTGATGTCTTTAGCATGTACACGGTCCGTATTACTTGTCAGAATGAGTTTCTGTCTCACAAGATTTTGAGTTTGGCATCACCCGACCACCGAAGCTAACCTTCTTTTGGCATCTCAAAGTATTATTTTCTAACACCTGTCCACAACTATTACGTTCCATTTTAGGCAGCAAGTTGTTCATATTTCTAGTACCGGCCTGATGTAATCATACCCAAGATCCAAATTTCGTTATGGTTTCTGAAATTTGAGAATCAATGTTCCTATAGGAAATATTCTGGCCAGAAAACACAATGGCCGTGCAACACGGCAACTACAGCAGCGAGGAAAATTGCCTGTACACTGAGGCGTGAGTTCGACCACTGATTTTATGGGTTGCTGCTTTGCCAAAATTAGTCGGTTGGATCCCCTGTTCATCTCCTTCTTGCTGTCACAGTCGAAGCCTCACCGGCGTTCGCGCCTTTCTTCGCTGGCGCGGACCTCCCTCGTCCCGCGGAAGCATACAAGGCTGCCAGAGGTTGGCTACCGGGCGAAGAAGGCTAGTAGCCTCCTTCTCTCCAACAAGAAGTCCACCTGCCATTTTTTAAGATCTGCACTTGTATTTTCTTTCTGATCTTAGCCTGTGAGATTATGGGGTCGCTGTGTAATCAGGCACATATTTTAGGTTGGACTTGTTGCGCTTCCAACAGATGGATTAGTCGATTTTTTTTATGAATATCTAATTTTTAGAGCTAGCATCGTGGATTTGTTTCTGCAACAAATGCTAGGATTTGAAGATTCATGTGAGGTCGCGTGGAGGAGTTTCCTCTGCGTCGGAAGCAGGCCGCGCGGTGGTGTTGTTGTGTGATCAGTCGCATAAATTCTGGGGATGGTTTTGTGTCTAAAAAATGTCATTAGTGTAAGGGTATTTTACCCTTATCCATTATTTTGGTAACAATGACACCGTGCTAGAGTATTTGGCCTAATACATGTTCATGAAGTTAATCTCAGGTATTAGCCAAAGAGGCATAGATGATGTATCAATGGAACAAGAAGGAGAAGGGAGACCCCCATTTCAACAAAAATGGAGAAGGTGGCCACATCAAGGCGGCCGGTCAGCCGCCCGGTCAGCCGGCCGTGCGACCAGGCGATCCGGTCAGAATCCCGGTCGACCGGGTCCTCGATCGGTTGCGCCGGCGCCGACCGGGCCTTGGTCCGGTGTCATCCGGGAGCCATCCAGGGGGGTTTTCCATGCGTCCGGTTGCCGCCCGGTCACTGGTCCGGTTTGGACCGGGTGCACCGGTCACTGGTCCGGTCTGGCCGGACGATCCGGTCCCAGACCAAGTCAACCGGGTTTCTCGAGGAAAAAGGCTGAGGTGGCAAGTTCCAACGATCATATTTCGAGTGACACTATATAAACCTCTTCTCCTACCTCTGAACAGTTAGGCAACACACTACAAGCTGTTCTTGAGCTCTCTCTCACATACTCCATTGTTAGAAACACCAAAAGGCTCAGATCTCTCTCCTCCTCCACCCAAACTCAAATCCCTCCGGGGAAAAGATAGAGGAGGACTCGATCTATAGTTCCACCAAGCAAAATCTTGTTCCCCCTTGTATTCATCAAGAAGCTTGCTCTCTAGGGTTCCTTGGAAACCCTAGGTGGGCAAGAGTGGTCCGGAAGCATCCAGGTCGTGGATTTGCTCCCGACAAGATTGTGAAGGTTTGGAGGCTACCTCAAAGTCTACCACAAGTGAGTGAGCTATTCCTTCGTGGGATAGACTCCGGAGAATAGGGTGAGCCTTCGTGGCGTGGGGAATCCTTCGTGGGACCTCCACCCCTCCAAACGTGACGCACCTTCTTGCAAAGGAAGGGAACACGGGAATAAACCCTCGTCTCCGCTTGCTATCGGTTATCTCTAACCGAACTCCTTACTTGTGATATAATTGCCTGTGAGAGCCTTCGTGCTCGAGTTACTCGTATCATCATATAGGTTGCTTCACCTAGTTTGCATTAGGCTCATCTTTATATTCCGCAAAGCCTAATATTGCAAAGAAAGAATTAAAATTTGTAGAAACCTATTCACCCCCCTCTAGGTTTACCATCTCTGAACTTACAATTGGTATCAGAGCCTGGACTCTTTTTAAGGGCTTCACAGCCTTAAGAGTGAGATGGATAAACTATTCGAGGGTTTGGATGAAGATTCTACCCTTTCAGTTAAGGAGATGAAATCCCGTTTCTTGGCATATGATGCCGAGAAAAAGTTGAAAGAGGATGAAGTCCAAAGCCAAATGGCAGAGATGATGCGCCATGCTTAAGAGCCTGACTAGTGGAACTTCTAGTGGGACTTCGGTTCCTCCGGAAAGTTTCCATCAAGTCAATCATGACTATCCCAAAAACACTTCACCCATGCCTCATATAAACCATAGTGGGAATGTTCCCCATTTTGATGGAACTCACTTTCCTTTTTGGAAATCTTCTATGGAATCTCATATTCGCAGTCACAGTGTGGAGTTATGGGAGATCATTGTTGATGGATACCGGAAGCCACAAGATCCCGCTCGGTTGAACTCCACCGAGTTCTACAACCGTCAACTCAATGCCTCCGCACGTGACAAGATTAGGAGTGGCATCAACCGCAAGCTCCTTGATCAAGTCAATGACATTGACTCCGCTAAAGAGTTGTGGGATCGGATCGTAGTACTCCAAGAGGGAACCGATTTGATCCAATCAGCTCTTTACGAGTCCGCAAAGCAAGAGGCCACTATGTTCATGATTAGAGAAGGAGAATTCGTGGCCGATGCCTATGCAAGGCTTGGTGCTCTTACAGTGAAGGTCAAGGGTCTTGGATGTGAGAAATACAATGACGGCTATGAGATGAATGAAGCATTCATAAAGTCCAAGGTCATTGCCATGATTGCAGTCAAGCAAGAAGACACCAACCTTGCACTCAACTTGCAAATCATTTCCAAGAATGCCGATCTGAACGCCGATGATCTAGTCTCCTATGTGGCGCCCAATGAGAACATGGCCAAGTCAGGAAAAAGGCTCATGGCAATGAACCGTGTTGATGAATCCTCACACAACCATGAAGCCTCACACAACCTTGCCCTCAAAGCTAGAGCTGACCATGGAAGAGAAGAAGTCTATGAAATTGAAGAAGATGAAGAGATGACTTCAACTAGTGGCATTGCTACCGACTTTGCTTTCTTTGCCAAGAAGTACAAGGCAAAGTTTCCTATGCTCCTCAATGAGAAGAAGAAGAGAACCTGCTACAACTGTGACGAAGATAGCCACTTTGCAAATGAGTGCCCTTATGAAAAAAGGGTAGATAAGCCAAAGTTTGTCAAAGGGGTCAAGCCAAGGTTGAAGCCAAACCCAATCAACGATCGATACAAGAAGAACAAGGGAAGAGCCTTTGTTGGGGCCGAGTACATGTCCGATGAAGAAGAGGAAGATGAGGAGAAGGAGGCCGGAGTGGCCGGTTTGGCTTTCTCCAAGCCCGGGTCACTCTTCACATATGACTACTCCAAGGATTACTCCACGGAGAATGATGGTGGTTCTTCCCTCATGGCAAGAACAACTCAAGATGATGACTCTGATGACTCTCCCTCCTCTACAATCGTTGGATCTTGTCTAATGGCAAGAGAAACAAAGGTAATGGAATCCCCACCTTCCCTATCTAGTGTTCTTGATGATGAAACTGAAAATCAAGAAGAGTTAGCTATGCTTAAGGAACTTTACAAAGTTAGATGCACCCTTCGTGGTGAAGCTCTTGTCAAGTTTGATTTCTTGATGGACTCCGTCAAAGAAAAGGATGAGTCCATTGAGGAATTAGAATATCATTTGAATGATAAAGAACGGAGATTCGATCTCCTAAGACAAGAGCTAAAAACTGAAAGGTGCATATCTCAAGGCCTTAAGCAACAAATTGAAACCTATGAACTAGATAAAGTTAAGGATCTTGAAACTATTGAAAGGGCTCAACTATTGGCCCAAGAGCTCGATGCTTCAAAGAAGGAGCTTGAAGTTGCTCATGCTTCTCTCACTAGGGATCTTGACCATCTTGAAAGGGCTAACAAGCTCGTCAAGGATGAGCTCAAGAAACTTGGAGAGAACCATGACATACTTCAAGAAACCTACAAGAAGGCTCTTGGATCAATGAATGATCCCATTGTTGTTGAAAAGGTTGCTAGTTCCTGCACCTCTTTTACTAGTGAGCATGCTAAGCTTGTTGCGGAACATGTTCGTTTACAAGAGGAACTATCCTTGCATGTTGAGACCAATGCATATCTTGAATCTTTGGTGACCAAATATGGTCTCAACTATCATCCTAATGAATCTTCTTGTGAGCAAGCAACTATTCTTGAGGAAAATGTTAGGTTAACAAACGAACTTGCAAAGTTCACCACCGCCAAGAATAAGATGGGATTGGATGACCTCTTGAGTAAGCAAAGGTCAAACAATCAAAAGTTTGGACTTGGATATGCTCCCAAGCCCTACAAGAAGAACAACTACAAGAAGGAGAAGTCCGCTCAAGAAAAGAACAAGAAGGTCACTAATGTTGGCAAAGCCACTAGTGGTGACCGCACGGGACCAAACAATCACTATGCTTTATTTGTTGATTATTATGGTGATGTTTATGCTAATTATGTTGGACCTCGTAATGGCTATGCTTATAGAGGGTACTCAATTTGGGTACCAAAAGATCTTGTTGCCATTGAAAGGATCGTATGCCGCACCTAGAGGGGGGGGTGAATAGGTGCTAACCAATTTTTAGTTCTTTTTCAATTTAGGCTTGACACAAAGGTAAATTCTCTAGATATGCAACTAAGTGAATTCACCTATATGACAAGGTTAACAGCTAAGCAAGATATAGCTACGCAATATATATGAGATAGAAAAGGATAGAGGTAACCGAGAGTGGAGCACGCGGAGACACGGAGATGATTCCCGTAGTTCCCTTCCTTTGCAAGAAGGTACGTCTACGTTTGGAGGAGTGTGGTTGCTACGAAAGCCAAACCAACAGCCACGAAGGCTTCACTCGGATCTCCTGTGAGCA
>NC_061513.1:307809881-307894728 GCF_022539505.1 Lolium rigidum
GAATATCCGGCCCTGGGACAAATCTGGGCAAATGTCCGGCCAAATGTCCGGCCCCTGTCCAGAGCTGTTTTGCCTCAAGTCCTTAGCCGATTTTGGGGGGGGCGGATATTTTGGAAATATCCGGCCCGGAATATCCGGCCCTGAGGAAAATCCTGCAACAGCTTCTTTTTGACACGACTAACCACATCCAACACACATATATATATATATCTATATAATCCCTGTACCACTTAAACAAACATTAGTGTATCACATACATTGACATCAAACACACAAAACATAATATGAGAGATGTTCTTTCAGCCATGACTAGGGAACCCATTAATCGATGGGTTCCTAAATCCTCTACTTGATTTTGTAGGGGTATTCCTCCGGTGGTCCAAAATGGGTGTTTGATAGTGGATGCACCAATCATATGACCGGAGGAAGAGGTGTGCTTGACCAATTCATTGAAGATATAAACAAGAAGTCAAGCATTACCTTTGGTGACAATTCAAAGGGAAAGGTACTTGGGTATGGCAAGGTGGCAATCTCTAAGGACTTGTGCCTTGAGACGGTCATGCTTGTTGAATCCCTTGGCTATAACTTGCTCTCTATATATCACCTTGCGGATGTCGGTTATAATTCATATTTTACTAATTATTGTGTGAAAGTCTTTAGGAGTGACAATCTCAAATTGGTCCTTGTTGGATATGCGGAGAAAAACCTTTATGTGGTTGACCTCTCGAAAGAGAGCCCCTCTCCCTCCACATGTCTAATGGCGGCCAAACATGACGAAGGTTGGTTGTGGCATCGCCGCCTTGGTCATGTTAACATGAGAAATCTTAAACAACTCCTAAAGGGTGAGCACATTGTTGGACTAACCGGCGTTTCCTTTGAGAAAGATCGTGTATGCAGTGCATGTGTAGCGGGAAAACAACTCAAGAAGAGACATCCTATCAAGAGTATAGTCACCTCCTCTAGGCCTTTGGAGCTCCTTCACTTGGATCTCTTTGGACCATCACATTATGATACTCTTGGTGGGAGCAAGTATGGACTAGTCATTGTTGATGATTATTCAAGATACTCTTGGGTTTTTCTCCTTAAGTCTAAGGATGAGACCTATAGAGAATTCATCATCTTCGCCAAGAAGGCTCAACGCATGTATGAATCTGAGATCAAGGCGATAAGGACCGACAATGGCACCGAGTTCAAGAACTACACTATGCAAGAGTTTGTTGATGATGAGGGCATCAAGCATGAGTTTTCAGCTCCATACACCCCTCAACAAAATGGTGTTGTTGAAAGGAAGAACCGGACTATTATTGAAATGGCAAGAACTATGTTGAGTGAATTTAATTCACCCCATAAATTTTGGGGAGAAGCCATCTCTACAGCTGTCCACTACTCCAACCGGCTCTTCCTCCGCCCCCTGCATAATAAAACTCCATACGAGCTTCGGTAACAAGCCTAATGTCATGTACATTCGTGTCTTTGGATGCAAATGCCTTGTTAAGAACAATAAGGGGAAGCTCGGTAAATTTGAAACTAGAACTATAGAGGGTACATTTGTTGGATATGCGGAGAACTCTCACGCCTATAGATACTACAACAACTCCACTGGGGCTATTGAAGTATCTTGTGACGTGGTGTTCTTGGAGGATAATGGCTCCCAAGTGGAGCAAGTTGATCCATGTGTTGCAGGTAATGATGATGATCCATCTAGTGCCATCAAGCTTATGGGCATTGGACACATCCGGCCCACAGAAGTTCATAATGATGATCAAGACGATGGAATAGAAGTATCAAGCTCAGTCCAAGTAGAGCCTAGCTCAACTCATGCCGAGTCATCAAGTGCAACTCAAGATTTATCCTCCACTCAAGATGAGCCACATTCCGAAGAACAAGAAGAAAGCCCTCAACCCACTGAGCAAGACCATGATGGTGATCAAGAAACATCCTCAACTCATGATCAAGCTCAAGTTGTCCCTCATGATCATGTACTAGCAAGAGATGAATTTATTGATCATGAAGGAACCATTCGGAAAATCAAGGCCGCTACAAGGGCAAGTGACATGAAAGTAGATCAAGTCCTTGGTAGCATCTCGAAAGGAGTGGTAACTCGTAGACACCATGCATTACTTATCACTTATTGTCAACACCATGCTTTTGTGTCTAGTTTTGAACCACTCAAGGTACATGAAGCCTTGGTTGATCCGGATTGGGTAATTGCCATGCAAGAAGAATTGGAGTGTTTCACTCGTAATGAAGTATGGTCTCTAGTTGAGAGACCCAAAGATCATCGCATCAATGTCATTGGGACCAAATGGATATTCAAGAACAAGCAAGATGAGAATGGTATTGTTATAAGAAATAAAGCAAGGTTAGTGGCGCAAGGGTTTGCCCAAATAGAAGGTATGGACTTTGAGGATACCTTTGCGCCGGTAGCCCGTCTTGAAGCTATTCGTCTTTTGCTTGCATTTGCATCCTTCCATAATTTCAAACTATATCAAATGGATGTGAAAAGTGCATTTTTGAATGGTCCCCTAAAAGAAACCGCATATGTAGCTCAACCCCCGGGTTTCGAAGACCCACGCCGACCCAACCACGTGTATTTACTCCATAAGGCACTCTACGGTCTCAAGCAAGCTCCACGTGCTTGGTATGAGTTCCTTAGGGATTTCTTACTACATGATGGGTTTTGCATGGGTACGGTCGATTCCACCCTTTTCACCAAACGGGTTAAAGGGGTGGCTTATTTATATGTCAAATATATGTCGATGATATTATATTTGGTGGAACTAACCCCAATCATAACAAAGCTTTTGAGCTATTGATGACTAGGAAATTTGAGATGTCCATGATGGGAGAGTTGAAGTTCTTCCTAGGCTTCCAAGTGAGGCAACTTGCAAAAGGCACCTTCATCTCTCAAGAAAAATATGTGAAGGACATGCTCAAGAAGTTCAACATGACCAATGCAAGCCCAATGAAGACACCCATGCCCGTAAAGGGGCAACTTGGCTCATGTGACGGTGAGAAGGATGTGGATATAAAGGTATACCGTTCCATGATAGGATCCTTGCTCTACCTTTGTGCCTCTAGGCCGGATATCATGCTAAGTGTAGGGATGTGTGCTCGTTTTCAATCCGCTCCTAAGGAGAGCCATTTGATGGCGGTCAAACGGATTCTAAGATACCTTGTTCTCACTCCTACTCTCGGGCTTTGGTATCCAAAGGGGTCAACCTTTGAACTCATTGGCTATTCGGATTCCGATTGGGCCGGTGATAAGGTTGACCGGAAGTCTACCTTCGGGGCTTGCCAATTTATTGGCCGGTCATTGGTGAGTTGGTCATCCAAGAAACAAAACTCCACCGCTCTATCCACCGCCGAAGCCGAATACATATCCGCGGCATCTTGTTGCACTCAGTTGCTATGGATGAAGCAAACCTTGAAAGACTATGGTATGTCTCTTGGTACGGTGCCTCTTCTATGTGACAACGAAAGTGCAATAAAGATCGCCAATAACCCGGTTCAACAATGTCGCACCAAACACATTGACATTCGCCATCACTTCCTACGTGACCATGTTTCCAATGGGGACATTGATCTCACTCATGTGGGAACAACATACCAATTGGCGGATATTTTCACTAAGCCTTTGGATGAGGCCCGCTTTGTGAACTTGAGAGGAGAACTTGGTATTCTTGATCCTAAAAACTTAGATTGAATAACTTCTTGCACTATATTCTTGCATTTATCTTGCTATCTAGCTTAGAGGCACAGCACATATGGGGATAGTCATCTTACTATATCTTGGTATGATGCATACCTATATGTGCAACATAAATAGACCCAATGTCATTATATGGACCCAAGCACGTCTCTTCGAGGTCTCATGACATTTGCGCTTTCACATTGGGGGAGTAATCCCCCGCCCCTCATTAAGCCTAAATTGCGAATTGATTTGACTATATACGGCTAAATGATCTTATTGCAAAAATCACTTCAAAATGACTTATGATTCTTGATATATATCTCAAATCATGCCCATTGTTGCTATTTTTCATCTTGTTTGGATTTTCACTCCAATGGGTATGCATAGAGAACCTTGTGTTTCCACCCCATGTCTATGCTCATCTCATCATTCATCTATCTATCTATATGTACATGTCATCTTCTGAACATACACACATAATTGCACAACATCTAGGGGCAAAATGAGGCAAAATGAAGCAAAATCAGGCAAAACAGGGCATTTTTGCAGTGGCCGGTCTGTGGCCCGGTTGGACCGGCCTGTGCGCCGGGCCATCCGGTCAACCGGGCGACCGACCGGTCGTGCGGCTGGTTATGTTTGGAGGAGGTTACCCTTTGGGTGTTCCTCTTCCTCACTTCCCCCCTTCCACCATAGACACCATGGCCGCCGCCTCCATCACCCCCACCTCTTCCTAGGGCCTTCCCACCACTAGAATCCTCTCAAACTTCACCAAATCGTAGATCGGGGCACGTGCATCATCTTCACCAAAGGATTTTGTCCCCCTCAAGCTACATTTGGAGATCTTGAGGATTTGGCTCTCAAGCCCTCCCTAGGTGTTCTCTTTGTTTCTTTGAACAAGGACAACCATGTCTTCGGGTAAATCCCTCTCCCTTTCCCTCTATCTCTATCTCTTGTCCTCCTCTCCATTGCATATTCTTGAGGAAGACTTTAAAAAATTTATGGTTAGGGTTAGAGTTTGTAAGTCCTCATGCCATTAAAGTGTCTCACACCACTATGCACATATTCCACTCTATTGCTATAGTATATGTTCAAGTTTATGAGTTTATGGATGTTTTTGTGGTTGAAATACTGGGAAAATCTCACAAATCAGCAGGATCCGGCGCCTGGCCCGGTCAACCGGCCTCTCAACCGGCTGGTCCGGCGCGCGGCCCGGTCGACCGGATGGCAGACCGGGACATCCGGTCTCTCGTCCGGTTGGACCGGACCGTACGCCGGATCACCCAGTTTTTCGCACATCTTCATCACAACACTTGAATATACACTATGCTATTTGGCCTCTTTATTTCTGATGACATGTACACTTATCCCACTGCTATTCTTGCTCTTGCTTACTCATTCTCAGGTGATTCAAGTGAGGGTGCTCGGGGTACAGTTTCCAAGAGAGGGAGGTTTGAGAGGCCTCCGGGGTGCCGGACTAGCACTCGCCAGCCCTCTAAAGCTCCTCAAGGTACAGGTCCAGATGGTTCAGCTAGAGTTAGAACCAAGTCAGCTGTCAGGAGACGCAAAGGTAAGAATGTTGCTCAAGATGATGATGATGCTGATGATGATGATGATGATGCTGATCTTGTTGAGAGGGTACCTGAATTCAATGTTGGCACAACGCATGTTGCTAATTGGAGAAGTGTTAGAGATGAAAATCCTTATCGGTTTGTGGACCGAACTTATACTGGTGGGGACAAGATGTTCTGGACCAACACTCAAATGCACCTATGGATAGATTTTTACAACAACAGAGAGTGCATGAAGAATGGTATTGTTGTGATGCCCAAGGCCATCATCAAGGAAACGCTTTCCATGCATCAAGCCACCAAATACCGCTTTGTGGTTGATACTTTGAAGAATATGGGGCTCTATGACCTTGTGTGCTTGAAGCCCGGTGATGAACAAGGAGTTGGGTACTATTGTCCACATCTTGTGCGCCAATTCCATTGCACCGTTTTCTTTCATGATGATCCCGCACGGACCATGACTTGGATGAGTGGTAAAGCACAGTACTCTTGCAACTACCTTGATTTTTGTGCAGCTATGGGATTTGCTGGTGGTCGTGCTCACGGGTTCAAGATTCACTCTCAGAACAAGCTCACTCATGGGGACATTGCCTTCTGTTATCCTTCGAACCCTTCAGCTGATCCTCCCACTATCTCTGGGATGTACTACTCCTACCTTGTGCTTGCCAAGCTCTTCCGTGAAAGCCTTATCAGCAAGTCAGGGGATACCTCTCAAGTTCGTGCCTACCACCTCAATCTGATGTTCTATTGCCGTCCTGAGAACATAAGGAGAATTGATGGCTGCGACTTTCTCTATTGTGAGATGAGGCGCTCCGTTCGGGACCGCATGACACCGAACTATGCTCAGTACATTCAGCAGCTCATCAATACGGTTGTGCCTGCTCCTCACAACAAAGAAGGCCAACTCATCCCGATGGAGGCATTCAAGTTTCCTAAGCTTGGAGCTAAGCCAGAAATTCCTGCTATGATGGCTTCTGAACGTCGTTCCAAGGAGCGCCATGACCCTGAAGCTAGCTCCAGCTACACTAGGCGCCCCAAGCGTGGTGCCTCTCGCTTCTTCACTAGCTTGTGGCAGATGTGCAAGAACACCAATGATGTTGCCCATCAAAGTCTAGCCTTGAACCAGGAGACCAGGAGGCGACAGAATGAGTTCATGGCTGCAAGGAATGCCCCTGTGCCTCCTCCTGGACCTGAGATGGCGCCTGTGATTGCACCCTCTTGGGAGATGCCTCCCCTCACTGATGAGATGCTCCAGAACTTTGATCTCTCCATGTATGCTCATGGTGGTATTCCCCCTAGATCTGCTCAGGACCCTGATCCCTCTGCCAGTAGAGGAGCTGATGCTGCAGACGACGAAGAGTCTGATGATGAGGACGGTGATGATGATGAGGATGAGGAAGATGGCTCTCCACCTGCTGGGACTGAGTTCTACTGATATGGGCGCTAGTGTTTCTCTTTCTTCCTTGCCTTTTTGGTGTTCCGATGCCAAAGGGGGAGAAGAGAGTAGACTAGGATCACGGGGTTCCTTGTTGGGTTGCACAAGCCATGGTTGACACTTTATTTGCTTCTTAGTTGGCTTGTGCTCATTTGCTTGCTTTTCCAGGAACAATTTGCTACTTTATATAATTCGTGTATGGACAAGTACTTGTATGCTTAAATCTCTATTAGGATGATCATGCCTTTATGCTTATATGTCTTGATATACACATGTCCATACCATGCTTGTTTCCTAAAGATATTGGGGGAGCTTCTCATATTCCACAAATGGTGCACTTTGCATTCAAACGCAATTTCTCCAAGTGCACACATTATGGGGGAGCTATCTTAATATCTTATATGGAATCAAGGTTTAAAGCTTATCATAATATCTATTTGTGACCCTAGCTCGGTTTGTCATCGTATACCAAAAAGGGGGAGATTGTAAGGATATTTTACCCTTATCCATTATTTTGGTAACAATGACACCGTGCTAGAGTATTTGGCCTAATACATGTTCATGAAGTTAATCTCAGGTATTAGCCAAAGAGGCATAGATGATGTATCAATGGAACAAGAAGGAGAAGGGAGACCCCCATTTCAACAAAAATGGAGAAGGTGGCCACATCAAGGCGGCCGGTCAGCCGCCCGGTCAGCCGGCCGTGCGACCGGGCCGATCCGGTCAGAATCCCGGTCGACCGGGTCCTCGACCGGTTGCGCCGGCGCCGACCGGGCCCTGGTCCGGTGTCATCCGGGAGCCATCCAGGGGGGTTTTCCATGTGTCCGGTTGCCGCCCGGTCACTGGTCCGGTTTGGACCGGGTGCACCGGTCACTGGTCCGGTCTGACCGGGCCCTCGGCCGGACGATCCGGTCCCAGACCAAGTCAACCGGGTTTCTCGAGGAAAAACGCTGAGGTGGCAAGTTCCAACGACCATATTTCGAGTGACACTATATGAACCTCTTCTCCTACCTCTGAACAGTTAGGCAACACACTACAAGCTATTCTTGAGCTCTCTCTCACATACTCCATTGTTAGAAACACCAAAAGCCTCAGATCTCTCTCCTTCTCCACCCAAACTCAAATCCCTCCGGGGAAAAGATAGATGAGGACTCGATCTATAGTTCCACCAAGCAAAATCTTGTTCCCCCTTGTATTCATCAAGAAGCTTGCTCTCTAGGGTTCCTTGGAAACACTAGGTGGGCAAGAGTGGTCCGGAAGCATCCGGGCTGTGGATTTGCTCCTGACAAGATTGTGAAGGTTTGGAGGCTACCTCAAAGTCTACCACAAGTGAGTGAGCTATTCCTTCGTGGGATAGACTCCGGAGAATAGGGTGAGCCTTCGTGGCGTGGGGAATCCTTCGTGGGACCTCCACCCCTCCAAACGTGACGTACCTTCTTGCAAAGGAAGGGAACACGGGAATAAACCCTCGTCTCCGCGTGCTATCGGTTATCTCTAACCGAACTCCTTACTTGTGATATAATTGCCTGTGAGAGCTTTCGTGCTCGAGTTACTCGTATCATCATATAGGTTGCTTCACCTAGTTTGCATTAGGCTCATCTTTATATTCAGCAAAGCCTAATATTGCAAAGAAAGAATTAAAATTTGTAGAAACCTATTCACCCCCCCTTTAGGTTTACCATCTCTGAACTTACAATTAGTTAGATATTTATGTGAGGATTTCAGGTCGCGCGTTGGTATTGCTGGGATGTGATCTTGTGTTGTTCATGCTCGTTCTCTGTTGGTGGCGTCATAGCGCAGCAGCCCACCAGATTTTAAAATGGACATGCATCAAACAAGAAAAGTCATACCTAAAGTGGTGAAGTGGGTTCGCAGAGGGGACCATCCTCGTACGGTTGAAAAAGCAAAGCACTGTTCATAACCATGCCACAATAAAGATGCAACCATGCCACAATAAAGATGGATGATCCAGCTGCTGGGGTAACGGTGACATGCAGACGGACGTTTGTAAGCACGAATCTATATATATATATATATATATATATATATATATATATATATAATATAGGTATAGATATAGATTAGGTATAGATATAGACTAGGATAATTTCCCGTGCGTTGCAACGGGAAAGGGCTTGCTTAGTACTATAATTGTATGTACCGCACAGTCAGAGCTTTCTTTTAAACGTGTTTCATAGATCGTGATAGCCAGCATCAAGAGTGTCTCCCGCTCCTAGTTCTCCCCTTCACCCTTGTGACGCCATAGTCGTATGAGCTCTTATATCCCGCAATCTCCCGCTTGCCCTACTGCATCTACACAACAATGGTGCCAACGCCGCCGCATGGGCACACAAGATAAGGGATTTGGCGCACATGACATCGGCGGCATCAGAGGCTTGTCGTAGCCACATGAGCTAGGGCTCGGTGACTTGTCAGTGTGTGTGCCATGGAGCTAGTTTTTCTTTCGGCTCTATGTGGCACAAGTCTTGACGCTGGATTGATGTTGTGGTCGTGGTTGTCTTTTTATTGTAGGTTATCGTAAATGAATTTTCATTGTATGCGTACTCTATATTCATCCCATGTTTAAATCCGTGTACCACACTCCGATTAATTGTAGGTACACGTGGAATTTGATCATATTTTTAGATTTGTTAGGTTGTAAAGATTTTTTAATACTGAAAATAAGTTTTTTTTTTCTCTCCTTCCATATACATATAAATATAATCAACTCAAACCCACAACAATCCTTATCAAATAATCAACACAAAAACACAACAGCCAGTTTCAAAATATTAGCAGCAGATTTCTCTATCTCCCACTCATTTTTCTCGAGTCAATACATGCAAGTAAATAAATCAAGTCCCCCATTCCCAACCCGACATCGTAGATGCAAACAATCCGCAGAAAATCAGTAGATGCTAACAATGAATCAGTGGCAGTAGCAATCGGTTGAAATTTAGTAGATACAAATCAACAGTTGTCTTTCTCTCTCTAGTAGCTTGGCCTGGCCAAATATCGGCATTGCCTTTCTCCCGTTATTCCCCATTAGAGACTGTTAGTAGTTAGCTGCCCTGCGTACACGATTACAGGTTAGCAACGGCAGATGAGATTCTCCTTGACATCATACTGCATAGGTTGCGGCTGGACTCGTGCCGCCACGGCAAGTCGAGGTCTCCATCACATCCTGATATAACGTGGCTTGCAGTGTTAATTCAAAACTGAAACTCACCGGCTAGCCCGTCAAGTTGAAGAGTGCGCGATTAAATTCCCTTGTCTGCTGCCGCCTTGGCCGTGTCCGCGTTCCGTCGACCGCCGCTGCCGCAAGAAGAACCAGCAGAAGAGCAAGAACCGGCATTGCCCCATCTCTGCGGAACTGAACAGAAGGGAGAGGACAACTATTCCACATGGACGAGCGTCTGTTAGGGACGGCGGCGACTCCACATGGACAAACGGCGTTTATTAAACGGATTGGCTCGCCCTGCCCTCTGCGCGCGAAGTCATCGCCGCTTCCGCTGCAGCAGAGCACATCCTCCGCCCGGCGCAGCTGGCTGTATGCCCCTGCGGCCCTGCCAGGCTGCCACCCGCGTGGGGCGGTGGTTCAGGGGTGAGACGGTAGCGCTGGGGCCAGGGAGGCCCACGCGACCTCTGACAAGTCGAATATGAGCAGGGCTTCTTCTTCTCGGCCGAGCAGGGGAGCACGGGGTTGGAGCTTTTTCTGCACCGATGTGTGGGAGCGGGATTCCCATGTATTCGTGGAGGCGCCCGTGCGGCTGGTAGACGGGTCGGAATTGATGGAGCCGGCTGTGGCGGGCTTCGCGAGGGAGCTCACCGGCGGGAGAGGGGAGAGTCGAGCTACAGCATTATCCAGACGGGGCGGACAGAAAACAAATCGAACCGAACGAACCGTGGAACGAACGGGCATGAGAGCTAAAAATAAATAAGCGGTGGCAGTTTTTTTTTTAATGTAACTACGGCCGGTATTCAATCAAGTTGCCTATGAACCTTTTCAGCCTCTACAAGATAGGTTCAAATGAACCAGAGTACATGGAAATTACCAGGGAGAAGAAGAAAGGAAAAAAACACACACCACCAACACAAGACTAAGGAGAGAAAAAAAACACAAAGCGCCCACCCCTCAATCTGGGGATGGTTGGCCGATGAGAATTCTCATCGCGACCCCAGCACATCAATCACGAGGAAGAGCCCCAAGGATAAGAAAGAGGGATAACCCAGCTCGAGGATTCGCCGGAGTAGTCGAACGGCCTTGGTCTGCCGAGACCCAGCACCGGCACTGCACCATCGACGTAATCGAAGGGCAGCGCGCATCCGAGACCACACTACGCACCGACAGCACCTGTGTCGAGGGTGTGGCCGAAAGGTCGCGCGCGGCCGAGACGACGCCACGACGCCTGTGTGCCACCGGCTGGAGTCGAAGGGCATCAAAGGCAGAGACACCCATAGAATACTCTTGCATGGAGCACCCGCCGCGCGCCGAAGAACCCCACCAAGAACCCGACACCGGAGCCCAGCAACCGGCAAGAAGACGCCACCACCACCACTGCCACGGCTCGCCTCGCACAGGAGAGGAGACCGCACCCATGGCCGCCATCTGCATCACCATGGGGCACACCAGCACAGAAGGAAGCAGCGTCCTCTGTAACTGATGGCAAGACAGAGGGGCTCCACACCCAGCCACGACGGCCCCCCGTGTGGGAAGCGCATCACCACCATGGCCGCCACTGCGAAACCATGGCACATGTCAGCCCAGCGGCGAACTGCTGCAGGCTGATGGCTGAGAAAGAGGCGACGACCCTCGCAGCCACGCCACCGACCAGAAGCCGACACACCGCAAGCAGGCACACGCCACCCGACACCACGCCGGCCAGCGGGGCCTAGGGGTTGGTGCCACCCTGCCACCGAGGCAGGCAACGACAACCACCACCTCAGAATAGCCAAACCAGAAGGCCGAGACGCCACCCACCACGGGCCCGCCTGGCCCGCGGCAGGCCTAGCTCTGGCCTGAATCGGAGCGCCACCCTGCAGCCGCTCCCTCCACCGACGCCCGCCGCCAAGAGCCGCCAAAGCGCCGCCCGGAGGCCACCTTGCCCGCCAGGAAGCAGAAGCTTCACTGCGCCGCCACGATTCCGACCACAAGTGGCCGGCACCCCGCAAGCAGCCTCTCCGCCGCCCAACACCACGCCGGCCAACGAGAAGGCCAACTCACGACCACTGTCGTCAAGACGGACGAACGCCGGAGCCTGGGAGCCGCCGCCCTGCCACCAACGCAGGAGACAACAACCACCCCAGTAGATCTGGGCAGAGCCAAACCCCGGAAGCAGCCGGACGCCCCGTCGCGAGCGCCCAGCTCCAGCACCTCGAGGCCCTCCACGCCGGCAATTTGTATCAATTTTGAGGGTAACTTTTTTGACGTACCAAACCAAACTACGGAAACACTTTTGCTTTTATTATTAGGTATAGACTAGGAAAAGTGCCCGTGCGTTGCTACGGTTCTAAAGGAAATCTAAATGTATTCATGAATATGATAAACAACCTACGATTATATTATACCACTATAATATCTTCAGTTTCAACCTAATTCCAGCTGCATACGTGTGTTGGATTTCACCCTGATGTTATTACCCATTCAATCTAGTGGACGTTTCAATCTTATTTTGTTTGCATCAGGGATATCCAAAAGTACGAATCATCATGTAAAAACAGTTGAGTCCATAACAAAATTGCTGAATATGTAGATTGCTAATTACATGGTAAGATGACTAAATATATATTTTTCTAATTTACATATATAAAGTAGTTGACTCAAAAGTTCTTGCCTCAGGCTTTCCAAGATAGCGATCGCTTCTCCCATCTCAACACTTGCATGAATAACATCCCTAGCTTAGCATATTACTTTACCTTCCCAATCTCTAGCTATAATTCCCCACACACCTCTCTTAGAGTCTCAAAAAAACTTGCATCCCAACATTTACTTGGTTTCTCTCAAGCCATCAGACTTTCAGGATTGCTTGCAGTACCGGCATGTCAAGCTAAAACGGAGAAAATGGATGAAGATCGATCAATGAAAATCGCAGAAAGTGCTTGCTCTACCGTGTCCAGGCTACGCACATGACCAGATCTCCATGAACCAACCTTTAACACTGCATAAGCTCAAAATCTAAAGGCACTAAATTTCACACTTTAACATACAGAAATTTAGTCTCATTGCCGAACTTATTTTTTTCCGAGGAATACTATAAAACTGAATAGAAATCTGTAGCGCACATTATGTACCAAGCAAAAATTGCACCCTTTGGCCTTCAGATCGTGGAACCACTCCTGCAACAAAATTGCACCCTTGGCCTTAAGATCCTCGACCTCCCTTGCAGAAAACATCGAACCATATATCTGTGGGACATAGTGCCGTCGGGTACCCATCTATCAGACGAGGCTCCCGTCGTCTAGCACCAGCTGCAATGATTTCTCGAAGCGGAATAGACAAGCTTCATGGCCTGCCATGGCGATCGTGTATAGCGGAGACCACTTTGAGTCACCTCATTTCTTTACATCAGGCACCACATCTCACGGCAGAGGCGCAATCTCTATGCATGTACCTCACGGTCTACAGCTGCTATTGCGCGTAGTGTGGTCGCACGTAATCATCTTGCTCATGGACGTCCGGCCGGCTTGGGCTGCACTCTTGAACTCGGCTAGCGTCCTGGGATGGTTGACGTGCAATGGATCCTGAGCGCAGCGGCTGAGTGGGAGGGAGGTCGAGCCATGGCTGAGGTTGAGCTAATTCCTATCTCTCTACCCTCCTTCCTCCCGTTTTTCTACTTCATTGACCGTCATCAACATGAGGGCAGTATCATGCGGCCGCCACCGCCGTTGGCGCTCCAGGTCATCGGCGACCTCAAGCACGTCGCCAGCGCGCGGCACAAGTCAAGCTCCTCATGAGGATAGCCGGTGCCCAAGGCCGTTGACGTCGGCGAGCGTGCAGCGCGTAGCGGCCTCTAGAACCAGATCCCCTTGCCGTTACAGTTCAGCTCGAGAGATCGTCGACCGTGAGCACCGTCTATGCTAGGGTTTTCGGTTGGGATTCAGGCTACTTCGATCAGATTTCGAGCGGAGGCCTGGCCTGGTTCGTTTCATGGCTATATATCGGTAGCTGGAGCCTGGAAGGAGGCAGGTTGGATTTGGATTCGATCTCCTCGCGTGTGGCCTGGTGTTCCAAATTGAGAGTAGGACACGAGTTGAATCTTAATCAGCGGTGTAGTACGTTGCCATTTTAGGAAGACAAAATAGAGATCATCGGGAATCGATCCCCAGTTTGATCGCGAGACAGTTCGTCGGGGAAACGTCAATCCCACGATTCCTGTCCCACTTGGTCCCGTTTGGGTGGGACGTACACGCGACACAAGTTAGGACTCTGTAGAGGATGTGGCCCAGGTCGTGCCGCGGCGACGGACGAAAAAATACAGTGTTGGGCGGACGAAAAACGGACCAAACCGCGGAAACGCTTCTTCCTTTATTATTAGGTATAGATATAGATATAGATATGTTAGATAGGACCTGGCACCTGAGGAACGATGTAATCCATCAGGAGGGAAGGGAGACGATTGAGCGATCGATGGCTTTCCTTGAATCCTATGCAATCCCTGACAATCAAGTGCTTCCTTCAGAACTTTGGGGAGTATCGAATCTTACATGTGAAAAGAGAGAGTAACAGGGTAGCTGTATCTGGTCTAGGCTACTGCCTGAGCCTGTAAAACACCTTGTAACACAGGATGCTACTGCATGTGTTTCCATCGTAATATAAAGTTCTCTTATACTAAAAGAAAAACAAAGAATTCAGCATTTCTACATCTACACTATTTAAAAAGGACGAATGATTCTGCCCACCTCCTACTACGTCTAACCTTGGTCGTTCTCGTCGCGCTACCATTCCGCCCGCGCCTAGCTGGGCCGCCCTAAGAGCATCTCCAACAGGCGCGATATCTAGCGCTGTATCCAAAAATAAGTCGCTCGCCTTCCCTTCCATCTGCACGCCGCCACCCGCCGCACGAGAACTTGGATGCCACCTCCGTCTCCGAATCCCCACCGACGCACCCTCTCTATGCCCCAACATGCGCACACCCGCGACAAACCCTAGCCGCATCAGCTCGGGCTCGCCGGCATGGTTCCGGCGTCGCCGCGCCTTGGGCTCCCCGCGGAAAACCATAGCCGCATCAGCTCTGGCTCGCTGGCACATGGTTCCGACGTCCCCGCGCCTTGGGATCCTCGCCGTTGTGGCGCTCTCCAGCACCCACGCGGACGCGCACGCGAAACCCTAGCCGTGGGACTCGGGCTCGAGGCACGGCTCACGCGCATGCGCCTCAGGCTGGTCCTCCGGGCTCCGAATGTCCCTCCTCGGCGACGAACACGGCGTCTGCCCTTCATCTGCGATCTCCCACTAGGCGCACGGGTTCACCGCACCATCGTGCTGCCGCAGCAAGAGAAACATGCACGCGCTCGGGAGATGGCCTCCTCCACGCTGCGATTCCTCCTCCTGCCGCCGCCGATGATCAACGCCGCATCCGTCTTCCTTCCAGATCAGGCTAGGACATCAGCGTCTTCTTCCTATGATGAAGGTATGAATAAGTTCGCCCCCTTCAAATTGTCTGTTCGAAGCGTTTCCTGCTGAAACTCAGCGGATGAGGCCGGTGATTATCGGAATTTGCTTTACCAAATCATCAAAATACAGAGGGCAGTTGTTGTTGTGTGTGGTGTGGCTAGCCATCGCTATCCAAATCAATCAGATGTGAAGGAGAAGGAGTATTTGGCTAGATCAATTTCTATTTGGTTGATGACCTCGGAGTGGCATCAATGTCGATTTTGATTTGACATAGATGTGTTCCTCGGAGTGGCATCAATGTCAATGTTGTTGGAGCATTCATATTATTGTTATTATGGGTGGCATGTGGACTATAGTTTCAATTTTATGGGTGTATTTTTTGGTAGATGCGATAGAAGTTCATGTCTTAACTGTCAGTATCTGCAACCTAGAAGTTGTTGTGTATTTAGTTTCCACCAGTGCAGTTTGCTGGAAAAACTGTTTATTGGAGCACCATGCTTGTTTCTGTTTAAACATTCCATCTCATATTTCTTATAGCAAATGTACATATATCTTTCTAGATTTATGATCATTGCTATCTTGGATAGTTCAAACAGCTTCTTAGGTTGAAGCCTAACAAGTACAGTTGTGCTATAGAGATACTCTGAATTTATCTATGAAGTAGCATTATCTGTTCATATTATTGGTAGCTATACGATCGCCATTCATTATGTCATATTCTGACTGCGGCTATACTTGCTGTAAATGCTTTCTAGATTTATGATCATTGCTATCATGGATAGTTCACACAGCTTCTCAGGTTGAAGGTCGACAAGTATAGTTATGTTTTTAGAGATATTATGATTTTATGAACGAAGTAAAATCATGAGTTGGGATTATTTGTAGCTATGGTATGATCACCATTCAAGATATGTACTTTGATTGATAATAAATTTGTAGCAGAGTGCGAGAGAATAAATGATGATATTCTATACTTTTGCCACATTGCCTGATTGGGTTGAGAAAATTAGATGGTTCTTCACTGTTTTTCATCTGGGAAATGTTATCTAGCCTACACACTTATACACGCTCTTCTCACTGCCTCTCGATAGTGCTGTGCAGTTCACCATTTATATCATTTCGAAATGGTTTGTGGTGTTGTTCATCTATACCCCAGTAAAGATTGTTGTTCCAAAAAAGCTTAGTTTGTAGGCTTCCAGGCAACTCACCGTGGCAATTTATGGTGGTTTCCTCGGAGGCATAAAGTTATCGTTTCCAGGGACAGGTCTAGCTTTATTACTTCGTTTCTCGGTTTCTCTCTTTCGTGATTTTGTAGGGATTTGGATGGTGTTAATATGAGTTGTCTAGAGGAATTTTGTGTAATTCTTTAAATTTATATATCTTTCCTTCATGTATTAGACTGGATTTATTGCCTTCATAGTACAGTTTAAATTACTAGACATTAAATCATGCTGCTCCTCTCTGAGAGTAGCACATTTTGATCTGATATATGTAAATAATTAGTGGTAAGTTTAAATGAGATTACAAAAAGCATTGTGACCCCCTCTGAGATTAGCCCATTTTGATTATGTATCACCAAATCTTGATGAGAACCAGACTGATGTTGATTCAAACACTGCAGGGGAAGTTGCTTCAAGATTGTTAAACAGAGGAGAGTAAGCGGCCAGATGGGACGAGGATGATCTCCATCAGTAGTAGTCGTCAACAGCAGCAGGCCCAGATGCATGCATGTGTTGTGATCTTGCCTTTATATCGTTTTACTGCTGGACAATAGAATTCTCACATTATGCGTAGGTACATAAATATATCTCATTTCCACCAACTACTGTACACTGCCCTTTTATACACTTCAATGAATTTTACATGCAAATTCAGCCTGAGCTTCATCTTCGTCATCTGTCGGATCGTGTAATGATGAACTTTTTTGTTGTTGTTAAGAGCATGATCTCGGAAGGATCCCCATCTGGAGGTGGGAATGAAGCACAAGCTCCTCAAGGTACTCTGCTCACACTGTTTTAAATTACGCGTTCATACTAGATTAGAACTTAGTTTCATGCCAACATTTGGGGGTAATGTGTTTTGGATTTTCTGAATTTCATGCCAACATTTGGGGGTGATTCTTCCCGGTGATTTCCTAAAAAAAAGTACTTAATTAGAGAGTTCGGTCATGCCTGCTTGTTGACGGCTTCGGGGGGGGGGGATAGGCCGGTCGGTTGCTGCATGTTTTCTGTCTCCTCCACGGATTACCGAACATGTGGTATTCACATTTCCGGGTTGAAAATTCGGTGTGGAGTGCTAATGCGATCACTGGTGTTGTGATCTACAGCTATTCGGTGTGGAGTGATAATGCGATCACTGGTGTTGTGATCGACAACTTATCAATGAGCTATCTATTTGGACTTTCCGACGAGAATTGGTGCAGTTATATTAACCCAGGCTATACATTTGACTACTCTCCCTTTTCTTGTGTACAACAGGATGTTTCCAAACCTTATGGAAAGTTATATTAATAGGATGTTTCCAAACCTTATGAGATGGAGTTAAATAAATCTCCAGGACCTGATGGTTTTCCAGCTGAGTTCTACCAAACCTTTTGGGAAGTTATCAAGGGTGATTTAATGTCAATGTTCAATCAACTACATTCAGGGGAACTACAGTTGTTCAAATTGAACTTTGGTGTTATTACCCTATTGCCTAAGAAGGAGAATGCGGTTCAGATCCAGCAGTATAGACCAATCTGTCTGCTCAATGTTAGTTTTAAAATATTCACGAAAGTTGCTACTATTAGAGTTAATACTGTTGCTGAAACAGTTATTAGTCCTACACAGTCGGCATTCATGCCAGGACGACATATTCTTGAAGGAGTAGTTGTCTTACATGAAACCATTCATGAACTTCATCGGAAGAAATTGGATGTAGTGATATTTAAAATTGATTTTGAGAAAGCCTATGACAAAGTAAAATGGCCTTTCCTTCAACAAGTTATGCGAATGAAAGGTTTTGATCCCAAATGGTGTCAACTCATCGATAAATTTGTTAAGGGAGGAAGTGTAGGGATCAAGGTTAATGATGATATTGGTCATTATTTTCAAACTAGGAAAGGTCTTCGACAAGGTAACCCACTGTCACCTATGTTGTTTAACATTATTGCAGATATGTTGGCTATCCTAATAGCAAGAGCGAAGGAGGATGGTCAGATAGGAAGCCTTATCCCTCATTTAGTTGACGGAGGAATTTCTATATTGCAATATGCCGATGACACGATACTTTTCATGGAGCATGACTTTGAGAAGGCTGTAAACATGAAACTAATTTTGCGTTTCTTTGAAGAATTGTCAGGACTGAAAATTAACTTTCACAAGAGTGAGATTTTCTGTTTTGGTAAGGCCAAAGAGGAAGAGGAGCAGTATAAACAACTATTTGGTTGTGAATCTGGCTCTTTACCTTTCAGATATTTGGGTATCCCAATCCACTATAGAAAGTTAAAAAACTCTGAATGGAATCCTGTGGAAGGTAGATTTGAGAGAAAACTAGGGTGTTGGGCTGGAAAATTGTTATCATATGGGGATCGCCTTGTATTGATTAATTCTGTTCTTACTAGTTTACCGATGTTTATGCTATCTTTCTTTGATTTACCTAAAGAGGTAAGGAACAGATTAGATTTTTTCCGATCACGTTTCTTTTGGCAATGTGAGGAAAATAAAAAGAAATATAGGTTAACTAAGTGGAACCTGATTTGCAGACCTAAGGACTAAGGTGGTCTTGGAATTGAAGTCCTTGAGATTAAATTTTTTTGCCTACTAAGTAAATGGTTATTTAAACTTCTTTCTGAAGAAGGATTATGGCAACAACTATTAAAAAACAAATACCTTTCGCAGAAAACCTTGGCTGAATTCGAAAGCAAGCCTATTGATTCACCCTTCTGGAAGGGACTTATGAAGGTTAAAGGGGGTTTTATTAGTAGAGGAAAATTTAAAGTAGGCTCTGGGGAAGGAGTGCGTTTTTGGGAAGATAGATGGTTAGGTGATCAGACCCTTGCATCCCAGTATCCCCAGTTATATAACATAGTCAATCGCAAGCATGATACGGTGGCAAATGTTATGAGTTCAACTCCGCTAAATATTGGTTTTCGGAGAAGATTGATTGGTGATAAATGGGATCAATGGGTACATCTATGCCAAAGATTAATGGAGATAAATCTAAATGAAGATCAAGATAAGTTTGTTTAGGACTTAACATCTTCAGGGAAATTCTCTGTTAAATCTATGTATGGTGATATGTTAAATGGGCATACTAGATATCTTCGTAAATATCTTTGGAAAATAAAAATCCCACTGAAAATTAAAATCTTTATGTGGTTCCTTAGCAAGAGAGTCCTCTTAACCCGCGATAATCTAGCAAAAAGGAATTGGAATGGAAATACGAAATGCTCGTTCTGTGACGCTGAGGAATCAGTTGAATATTTGTTTATTTCTTGTCCTTTTGCTAGGCTTATTTGGTGAGTGATTTTTGCTGCATATAATATTACACCTCCATCCAATCTCACAAACATGTTTGGGAATTGGCTTAATGGAACTGACAAACCTGATAAAGCTAGGATTCGCATTGGTGTTTCGGCTTTATGTTGGTCAATTTGGAATTGCAGGAATGATATTGTTTTTAATAGAAAGGACTCTACTAATTTTTTGCAGGTTATCCACACTATGGTTCACTGGATCCAGCTTTAGCGTTTCTTGCTCCCGGAGGACCAGCGAGAGTGCATGGTTTCTGGATGCAACCGCCTTCGAATGGTTGCCCAGGATATTTTCTACCAGGCTATTTGGCGGCCTATTAAGAGATTACATGATGCCTAGTTTTCTTAGCAATATCCTCTTTTTTCGGTGATTGATTTTTGTATCGACCCTCGTTGATCCCTGAATTGTAAACTTTGAATATTCAGTTTATTAATAAAAGGCTGTGTGCATCAACCGATGCAGAGGCCGGGGCTCACCCCATTTCGAATAAAAAACAGGATGTTTCCAAAATAATAACTTCAGGATCAAGTGGCATTTCCGACGAGAATTGGTGCAGTTATGCATTTCCTTGAGCAGATTCATTGGAGTTTTAGTAAGTATCTGTATCCACATGTTTATCAATCCCTTTTCCGTAATAGGCTATATGTATAGTGGGATCATGAAGTGGTCCTGGGGTCATTTAGGTAGATTATGCACATTTGAGTTCATGGTGTGCACCATCATGTCTCCTGAATGCCATACAGTTCTATCATTTCACAAGGACATAGCATTTTCTGCATTGAGGCCAGGGTTAACACAACAAGGTAAAAAAGAATTGGTCAGAGACTTAACTAAACGTCAAAATTTGAAAACACTATAGAAAATAGTATGCAATTAGTAGTGTTACAGTTCAACAAACAATATTGGAGCACATGAAAATAGGTCGGCTTTGTCTGCCATTCACATCATAGCAGTTACCTTTTTTCCTTTGCTTAACTGGGGAGGATCATTTATTTTTCAAAAAGAATAATCAGGGAGATGCGATGTGATGACTACCTTTTATCATTCTTGTCTATGAAAAGAGTATTTCGGTTGCATTATTTTTTCGGTCCTCATATATCTGCATTGTCTTGAATTTATCATCTTTCAGGCAAAGAAACTGATTTTTTTAGAACCAGAGAGAGAGAGAGATGGGCTGACAGAGATAGAGAAATTGATAGCGAGAGAGAGATTCAGCCAGAGGGATGCTTCGCCAATACCTCCATCGACATCAGTCTCTACCCCGCATGCCTCCCCCAAGCTACGCGCTCCACCACCCAACGGGCAATGGCCAGCGCGTCTACCAGGCCAACGAGATCATCGCTGCCTCCAACAACAGCATCAACCGCAGATCAGCAGGTGCCTGTCTGCATGCAACCCTCGGGTGCTAAGTTTCCTAACTTTTCCTGTGTGCATTTTTACTGCAAAACCTTACCATTTTGAGCATCCATAAACCTTGTTATTGGTAGATAACATGGCCTTTCCAATTAAAAGTTCCTAGAGTGTGAGAGCCTGAGGGTCTAAGACAATATATTATAGTGGATGCAATACTATTTAAGTGCGCTGGTGTGTGGGATAGATTATATATGTGAAGGCAGATATTGCTAACTTCTTCAATTTCCTTCCTTGAAATCAGTTTTCTTTATACAAAAGATACTACAAAGATGTTATAACATTGTGCGTGGGATAGATTATATATGTCCATGAGCTCCACAGTTGATTGTGGCCTTTCCATCATACATGGCATTTCATATATCCTTGCAGTTACAGAGTTGAGGAATTAATTCAAGAAGGTTTCAACGAGCAAAATAAAGATAAAAAAGTTTGATGTGATCAGTAGTACTTACAAGAGTTCACAACATCTTTTCGAAGTTGTATCTTCGTATCCTCAAGGAGGCACAACCGCATGCGGGTTCATTTACTTAAGATGGTCTGGGTTTAGGATGACGAGTAAATTTAGAAATAGAATGAACGTCTTTTCATTATTTCAAGTAACTTGAAATGTATGCATAAAATCCGTTGGTGCAGAGGATGGATGATAACAAATGGGTGGACGCCCTGTCGAATTTCATACATGCATCCATCTCCAATCATGGCAGTCCATGGGTGTCGCCGCCGACGGTGCAACTTACCGGCGACGGTACAGCTGCCATCACATGCATCTCCATCTCCTCATCGATGATAGAGGTGAAAGGCTGGGATGCACCCATGTTGGTTCATTGATATAGCAGTCTTGTTTGTGAGCCATGTCTTGCTGATATTTTCCTAGGTTTCCACGAGTCAGAGAAATTTTTGTTTCCTGTAATACGAAGGTCCGCCTTGATTGCTGATCCCGAGGTGGAAGAAGATTTACCATAGGGGTGTCTTGTTCGGTTACATTTTCCGTGTTCATATTGGCTTGAACCATATAAGAGAGATTGGCACCTGGTTAGAAATCTAGCAAAGAGAGATGCCTCACAAAATTCCTGTACAATGGATGTATGTGAAAACATGCTTTCAGAATAGATTAGGACAAATGTCATGTTTCAGCTACTTCATTGGAATAAAAAGTAGCAGCTGGCAGTTCTCAAGTACCTTATGTTTTGAGCTTGACTTCCTCACAAAATTGAGGTTCCTTTCATAGGCTAAGCTTGCATTATTTGTTTTCTTTTCTACCTCTTGCGAAATCTTTCTTTGCTGCAAATATTGGCACTGTCCTCCCCATTTGCCAGGTACAGCTCTAGGCCAATTCTCCTATATTTTATTCACATGAGTGATTTCAACAATATTAAGATCTCATATGCATGTTTGATGGATCATAGCAGCCCCTTGCTTCTTTATTTCAGGATCAAGCTGAGTTATAGTATATGTTATGTTGGCTGAGTATAATGAAGTGCTTTCCACGAGAAAACTCAAGGGGTGGGAGGGCTAGCATACTAATAGCACAGCGTGTGGACTAATCTGTCGTTTCTTTGAACACAAATTAGCTAGAAAGATAAGAGTACTAATACATTTTCTAGCCTCTAAAATTCCAAGTGTCAGACCAAGTTTTATCATATCTGAAGATTTGCCAAAGAAGTGTCAGACCAAGTTTTATCATATATGAAGGTTTGCCAAAGAAGTGTCATACCCAGCTGTATACATGCAAGTGAGTTATTTACTGACCTTGTGCATTTCTCTTGATCATTCCGATATTCTTTAAATGGTAGAAAAGGTGTTACCACCTGTAGTGCCACATTTGGCACCAACAACCAATGTCTTGGGTGTCGTTTTGAATTCTTCAAAAAAAAAAAGAGTACATAACTTGGTGATCTAGCTGTGGACTGTGGTGATCTAGACGTGCTGGTGTACATTGTATACTATACAAGATCTGTAAAGTCTAGCATACAATCCTTTTTCTCCTACTGCTGATTTGATTGTTGTATTTCTATCGCTGTACCTTACTTAAACCTGAAACGGACCGTAACTTTCCATCTGCACAAGAAAAATGGCATTGTAATCATTTCGGTTTGCCAGGGGTTGAAAGTGATTCTAGATAATGCGGAAAGTGTAATAATTTTTCTTTTACTCATTGTTCTGAAATTTGGATTGTGATATGTAAGCTAATGCTGTTATTTTGGCAACATGTTAAAGTGATAAAATGGACATGGCATTAAAAATAGATGTCCGGGTACCAAACTATGATCCACGATCATTTAGTTTCCGAGATGCGCGGCACCTGGAGTTTTAGTTTATTAATTTTTAACACCCCTGTAGTTCTTCCTGGTCTCTCCTTTTGATCCAGTCAGCAGCGCAATGTCCCCCTGATGATCTCCCCTCCACGAAGAAGGGAAGCTAGCTATTAATGTGTTCCTTTTAAAAATAAAATAAAAACACTACTTTATTGAGGAGCACTATAATATGCATGTAGTATTTACTTCACTTGAAATTTTTTCTTTATGTCACAAGTCAGGACACGGTCTGATGCGATATGAAAAATTCCTTGTATGGTTTTTTTTATCTTGTTCTTTGGATTTATATTAATTGTTCAAATAAGTACTTCATTTGTGTGTGTATGGTTTAAAAATGCAATTGAAATAATTAGGTTGATGTTCCAAGAATATTTTTAAAAATGATGTACTTATTATCCTAGATAGTTCTTATTCGTTACAATTTGAATGTGCTCATATTTTTTTCCCTAAATGTTGACCGCTCACAACAGAATTACTCTTCGCATCCATGCTTCACTCGCACGTGATGAAGCTATGCATGTCTCAAGTGCAAATTCGAAAAAAAGGCTTGTGAGACAACACAATGGCTTTGTTTTCATCTGTTTGCCTACTATGGATGTCGCTACTCTGCTTTGTTGCTATGTATAATGACATAAATCAGCCTTGCTAGAAACAATATCATAGGTCAAGGACATAATCTTTGTATTTTTTTGTGTGAAGAATACTCGTGATTTTATTACTCTACCATAGAATTACAATCAGCTAGCATTAGGTGTGATATAGTATCTGGAGTGTGACGTACCCAACAGTCAGTACTTCCTCCAATTCTATCCAAATTTGCTAAACTATGAGCAACCCTATTTTGCTTTCGAGTAACCTTGACGCAACTTGCTTCACGAAGACTGATACGTCTCAAACGTATCTATAATTTCTTATGTTCCATGCTAGTTTTATGACAATACTCACATGTTTTATATACACTTTATATCATTTTTATGTATTTTCTGGCACTAACCTATTAACAAGATGCCGAAGTGCCAGTTCCCATTTTCTGCTATTTTTGGTTTCAGAAATCCTACACAGGAAATATTCTCGGAGTTGGACGAAATAAAAGCCCACGGTCTTATTTTCCACGGAGCCTTCCAGAAGACCGAAGGAGAGACGGAGAGGGGCCACGAGGTGGCCACCCCACCTGGCGGCGCGGCCAAGAGGGGGGGCGCGCCGCCCTATGGGGTGGGCCCCTCGGGCGCCCCCCGACTCGGCCCCTTCGCCTACTTAAACTCTCCGTCGCGAAAACCCTAGTACCGAGAGCCACGATACGAGAAAAGTTATGGAGACGCCGTCGCCGCCAATCTCATCTCGGGAGATTCAGGAGATCACCTCCGGCACCCTGCCGGAGAGGGGAATCATCACCGGAGGACTCTACATCATCATGCCCGCCTCCGGATTGATGCGTGAGTAGTTCATCCTTGGACTATGGGTCCATATCAGTAGCTAGATGGTTGTCTTCTCCTCTTGTGCTATCATGTTTAGATCTTGTGAGCTGCCTATCATGATCAAGATCATCTATTTGTAATGCTAATTGTTGTGTTTGTTGGGATCCGATGAATATGGAATACTATGTCAAGTTGATTATTGATCTATCATATATGTGTTGTTTATGATCTTGCATGCTCTCCGTTGCTAGTAGAGGCTCTGGCCAAGTTGATACTTGTAACTCCAAGAGGGAGTATTTATGCTCGATAGTGGGTTCATGCCTCCATTGAATCTGGGACGGTGACAGAAAGTTCTAAGGTTATGGATGTGCTGTTGCCACTAGGGATAAAACATCAATGCTTTGTCTAAGGATATTTTTATTGTTTACATTACGCACAGTACTTAATGCAATTGTCTGTTGTTTGCAACTTAATACTGGAAGGGGTGCGGATGCTAACCCGAAGGTGGACTTTTTAGGCATAGATGCATGCTGGATAGCGGTCTATGTTCTTTGTCGTAATGCCCTAAGTAAATCTCATATTAGTCATCATGATATGTATGTGCATTGTTATGCCCTCTCTATTTGTCAATTGCCCAACTGTAATCTGTTCACCCAACATGCTATTTATCTTGTTGGAGAGACACCACTAGTGAACTGTGGACCCCGGTCCATTCTTTTACATCTGAAATACAATCTACTGCAATCATTATTCTCTGCTGTTCTTTGCAAACAAACATCATTCTCCACACCATACATTTAATCCTTTGTTTTCAGCAAGCCGGTGAGATTGACAACCTCACTGTTAAGTTGGGGCAAAGTATTTTGATTGTGTTGTGCAGGTTCCACGTTGGCGCCGGAATCCCTGGTGTTGCGCCGCACTACACTCCTTCACCAACAACCTTCACGTGGCCTTCATCTCCTACTGGTTCGATAACCTTGGTTTCTTTCTGCGGGAAAACTTGCTGCTGTACGCATCACACCTTCCTCTTGGGGTTCCCAACGGACGTGTGCTTCACGCGTCATCAAGCTCCTTTTTCTGGCGCCGTTGCTGGGGAGATCAAGACACGCTGCAAGGGGAGTCTCTCATATCCAATCTCTTTACTTTGTTTATTGTCTTGCTTTACTTTATTTTATTTTCTTTTTTATTTGCTTTCTTTATATCAAAAAACTACAAAAAAATTAGTTACTCGTTTTACTTTACTTAATTTAGTTTGCTTTACCTACTTTTATTATTGCTAAAATGAGTAATCCTGAAGTTGAAGTTCGTTCGTTTAAGCAACAAGGGGGAGAGAGTTTTAAAGATGCTTGGTATAGGATTAGCGATGCTCATCATAGGTGCACTAAGAAACACTCCACTATTATCCTCCTTAGGAACTTTTATGTTGGTATCTCTAGCTGGAATAGATATGTTCTTGATACTCTTGCGGGAGGTAATTTTCTAGGCACTCCTGCTTTAGAAGCTAGTTGCATTATTGAGAGTCTAGTTGGAATACCACCTGTTAATGAAGCTAAAATTGAAATCTCTCTTGAAGATGTCATGAAAAAGTTGGAGGCCATAGAGAAAAATCTTCCAAGTGTTGAGACTAAATTGGGAATATTACTTGATAACACTGATAAACTTGATAAATCTCTAGGAGGAATTAATGAAAGAATTGCTGTCTTAGAAACTTGTGCTATCCATGATAATCAAACCCATAGGATTGGTGAACTTGAAGAAGCTATGGGAACCTTGGGTTCAACTTTTTCTTCTCTTAATTTTAAGGAGAAAGCTTATGTGGGTAAGGAGCAAAAGTTCATGTATGTCTCTAAGGTGCCTAAGCCAAAGAACTATTATAAGCCTAAAATTGATAAAACCCTTAGTACCACTATGGAAAATTTAGATAAGGGAGCATCTAAGATACCTATTGTGACAATTTGTGTTTTTAAGGAAAATTATGATGTTGATGCTTCTTCTCTTGATGTTACTTGATTTACACTTTCTGCGCCTAGCTGAAAGGCGTTAAAGAAAAGCGCTTATGGGAGACAACCCATTATTTTATTTCTGCAATTTTTGTTTTATATTTGTGTCTTGGAAGTTGTTACTACTGTAGAAACATCTCCTTATCTTTACTTTATTGCATTGTTGTGCCAAGTAAAGTCTTTGATAGAGAGTTGATACTAGATTTGGATTTCTGCGCAGAAACAGATTTTTAGCTGTCACGAATCTGAGCTGTTCTCTCTGTAGGAGAATCTAAAAATTCTGAAAAAATTCGTGAGTAATCCTCAGATATGTACGCAACTTTCATTCAATTTGAGCTTCTTCATCTGAGCATGTTAAGTGCCTCGAAAAAATTCGTTCTTTACGGACTGTTCTGTTTTGACAGATTCTGCCTTTTATTTCACATTGCCTCTTTTACTGTGTTGAATGGATTTTTTTGCTCCATTAACTTTCAGTAGCTTTGGGTAATGTCCAGAAGTGTTAGGAATGATTGTGTCCTCTCTGAACATATGAATTTTTGATTATGCACTAACCCTCTAATGAGATTGTTTTGAGTTTGGTGTGGATGAAGTTTTCAAGGATCAAGAGAGGAGGATGATATAATACGATCAAGAAGAGTGAAAAGTCTAAGCTTGGGGATGCCCCCGTGGTTTATCCCTGCATATTTCAAGAAGACTCAAGCATCTAAGCTTGAGGATGCCTTGGGCATCCCCTTCTTCATCAACAACTTATCAGGTCACCTCTAGTGAAACTATATTTTTATTCCGTCACATCTCATGTGCTTTACTTGGAGCGTCCGTATGCTTTTATTTTTGTTTTTGTTTGAATAAATTCGGATCCTAGCATTAATTGTGTGGGAGAAAGACACGCTCCGCTGTTTCATATGAACACTGGTGTTCTTATCTTTACTCTTAATGTTCATGGCGAAGGTTGAAAACCGCTTCATTTATTGCTATTTGGTTGGAAACAGAAAATGCTTCATGTGGTAATTGGTATATTATCTTGAATAATTTGATACTTGGCAATTGTTTTGAGCTCTCAAATAGATCATGTTTAAGCTCTTGCATCATGTAGTTTGAACATATTAGTGGAGAATTACTGTAGAGCTTGTTGAAATTTGGTTTGCATGATTGGTCTCTCTAAAGTCTAGATATTTTCTGGTAAAGGTGTTTGAACAACAAGGAAGACAGTGTAGAGTTTTATAATGCTTGCAATATGTTCTTATGTAAGTTTTGCTGTACCGTTTCATACTTGTGTTTGCTTCAAACAACCTTGCTAGCCCAAGCCTTGTACTGAGAGGGAATGCTTCTCGTGCATCCAAAACCTTGAGCCAAAACTTATGTCATTTGTGTCCACCATAACTACCTACTATGTGGTATTTCTCTGCCATTCCAAAGTAAATTGCTTTCGTGCTACCTTTAAAATTTCATTCCTTGTCTTTGCAATATATAGCTCATGGGAAAGTAGCTTAAAAACTATTGTGGTAAAGAATATGTCGCTTATGTATCTTATTTCTTAATAAGTTGCTTGTTGAGTGGTAACCATGTTTCTGGGGACGCCATCAACTTTTGTTGAATATCATGTGAGTTGCTATGCATGTTCGTCTTGTCTGAAGTAAGGGTGATTTTCCATGAGTTGTATGGTTTGAGTATGCATATTGTTAGAGAAGAACATTGGGCCGCTAACCAAAGCCATGTATCATGGTGGAAGTTTCAGTTTGGACATTAATCCTCAATCTCTTATGAGAATATTATCTCGTTGTTGAATGCTTATGCATTAAAGAGGAGTCCATTATCTGTTTTCTATGTTGTCCCGGTATGGATGTCCTCAAGTTGAGATCTATCAAAAACGAGAAATCAAATGCGATCTATCTCCTTGGACCTTTGTACAGAGTGACATAGAGGTACCCCTTTGTGACACTTGGTTGAAACATATGTAATGCAATGATAATCCATGGAAATCCGAGCTAATTAGGACAAGGTGCGAGCACTATTGGTATTCGATGCATGAGGCTTGCAACTTATAGGATGTCTTATGCATAACACATATGAATTATTACTACCGTTGACAAAATTGTTTCCATGTTTTCAAAATAAAAAGCTCTAGCACATGAGTAATCCCTGCTTCCTTCTGCGAAGGGCCTTTCTTTTACTTTATGTTGAGTCAGTTTACCTACTTCTTTCCATCTTAGAAGCAAACACTTGTGTCAACTCGTGTGCATTGATTCTTACATACTTGCTTATTTGCACTCATCATATTACTTTGTGTTGACAATTATTCATGAGATATACATGTTGAAGTTGAAAGCAACTGCTGAAACTTATATCTTCCTTTGTGTTGCTTCAAAACCTTCTATTAAGAATTTATTGCTTTATGACTTAACTCTTATGCAAGACTTATTGATGCTTGTCTTGAAAGTACTATTCATGAAAAGTCTTTGCTATATGATTCAGTTGTTTAGTCATTATCTTCACCATTGCTTTGAATCACTTCATTCATCTCATATGCTTTACAATAGTATTGATCAAGATTATGATAGTAGCATGTCACTTCAGAAATTATCCTTGTTATCGTTTACCTACTCGAGGGCGAGTAGGAACTAAGCTTGGGGATGCTTGATACGTCTCAAACGTATCTATAATTTCTTATGTTCCATGCTAGTTTTATGACAATACTCACATGTTTTATATACACTTTATATCATTTTTATGCATTTTCCGGCACTAACCTATTAACAAGATGCCGAAGTGCCAGTTCCTGTTTTCTGCTGTTTTTGGTTTCAGAAATACTACACAGGAAATATTCTCGGAATTGGACGAAACAAAAGCCCACGGTCTTATTTTCCACGGAGCCTTCTAGAAGACCGAAGGAGAGACGGAGAGGGGCCACGAGGTGGCCACCCCACCTGGCGGCGCGGCCAAGAGGGGGGCGCGCCGCCCTATGGGGTGGGCCCCTCGGGCGCCCCCCGACTCTGCCCCTTCGCCTACTTAAACTCTCCGTCGTGAAAACTCTAGTACCGAGAGCCACGATACGAGAAAAGTTACGGAGACGCCGTCGCCGCCAATCCCATCTCGGGGGATTCAGAGATCACCTCCGGCACTCTGCCGGAGAGGGGAATCATCACCGGAGGACTCTACATCATCATGCCCGCCTCCGGATTGATGCGTGAGTAGTTCATCCTTGGACTATGGGTCCATAGCAGTAGCTAGATGGTTGTCTTCTCCTCTTGTGCTATCATGTTTAGATCTTGTGAGCTGCCTATCATGATCAAGATCATCTATTTGTAATGCTACATGTTGTGTTTGTTGGGATCCGATGAATATGGAATACTATGTCAAGTTGATTATTGATCTATCATATATGTGTTGTTTATGATCTTGCATGCTCTCCGTTGCTAGTAGAGGCTCGGCCAAGTTGATACTTGTAACTCCAAGAGGGAGTATTTATGCTCGATAGTGGGTTCATGCCTCCATTGAATCTGGGACGAGTGACATAAAGTTCTAAGGTTATGGATGTGCTGTTGCCACTAGGGATAAAACAACAATGCTTTGTCTAAGGATATTTGTATTGTTTACATTACGCACAGTACTTAATGCAATTGTCTGTTGTTTGCAACTTAATACTGGAAGGGGTGCGGATGCTAACCTGAAGGTGGACTTTTTAGGCATAGATGCATGTTGGATAGCGGTCTATGTTCTTTGTCGTAATGCCCTAAGTAAATCTCATATTAGTCATCATGATATGTATGTGCATTGTTATGCCCTCTCTATTTGTCAATTGCCCAACTGTAATTTGTTCACCCAACATGCTATTTATCTTATTGGAGAGACACCACTAGTGAACCGTGGACCCCGGTCCATTCTTTTACATCTGAAATACAATCTACCGCAATCATTGTTCTCTCGCTGTTCTTTGCAAACAAACATCATTCTCCACACCATACGTTTAATCCTTTGGTTTCAGCAAGCCGGTGAGATTGACAACCTCACTGTTAAGTTGGGGCAAAGTATTTTGATTGTGTTGTGCAGGTTCCACGTTGGCGCCGGAATCCCTGGTGTTGCGCCGCACTACACTCCTTCACCAACAACCTTCACGTGGCCTTCATCTCCTACTGGTTCGATAACCTTGGTTTCTTTCCGAGGGAAAACTTGCTGTTGTACGCATCACACCTTCCTCTTGGGGTTCCCAACGGACGTGTGCTTCACGCGTCATCAAAGACTAATCAACCGCTTAACTTCCTCGAAAAGATGACCATACACCGATTTGTTGCGGTTATCCTCTCTCACAGCCGGCACCACCAATGCACAATCAGTTTGAATGATGATTGGTTCCTCCGACCACTTATGAGCTAGAATTAAACCCTCCATCACCGTACTTACTTCTGCTTCCATGGCATCATTGCAATGTTGCAGGCAACGGTGAGCTGAGAAGATAATTGATCCATTTGAGTCTCTCAGTACCATACCTGTACTAGCCCTTCCTTCCTCATCAAAAGAACCATAATCTTTGTATTTTAACCACACTTTTGATTTGTTTATGTGTGATGTCGCTCGTCCGTGGCAACGCACGGGCATTTTTACTAGTAGATATATATGTTAGATAGGACCGGTATGTTGCATCAATGATTCGTAAAAAAATGTGTAAAGATCCAAGGGCATCATTACCGATTATGTCTAAACTTCTCATGTCCATCTGTTCCATTGCTCATTGTCGTCCATGTATTTTTAGACCCTGGTGGCCACCCTCACACCTTGCCTAATGGATACGCATCAGAAAATGAGGGCCCAAAGCTTCTAAATGGGGGTATGCTAGACGAATTTCAACTTCACGGGGTAATTAGTGTCACAAATACATAACTAGGGGTTAAAATGTGGAATTCACTCACTTAAAATATACTCAGTAAGTGTTTACACCCCACTCAGTATAGTCAATATAGAACACAGATGTACTATACAAAAAGAAGATGCATGTGTGCCCTTGGGATTTGCAAGAGATGTTTTGTCCTTTTTCCAACTTGGGACAAACATGGTAGCTGGATAAAACCATTACCACGATCAGGTTTTGATAAATCTTCAATTCTGGACACCATGCGGATGCGCTAATCTCTTCCCTTTTTCTCGCGAGCTGCTTCTGCATTATTATCACTAGCCACTTCTGTCTTCCTTTTCTGCCTTGATGTTGTGTGTTATTTTGCAGCCAATGCCTTTTGCGCGAGCTTATGGTGGATTTCACGTAATATTGTAGCTTTCAAATAAGAAGCGGACAGGCCTACCCGGGTGTATAAGACCTGGCCTGTTGTGTGTGTGGCTTGCCGTGAATGGTGCATACATCCTCCACGCTGTATGTACGTGATTGGTATGTTGCATAATCCCTAAACAGGCCCTGGGAAGCTAAAAATCGAACAATTGAATGCGTGGGTTTTCTTAAAATCTTGACTCGCGTGCACGTCAAAGCGGTCTGGGGCCAGACCGTCCGTTTTCACGGGTGCAGACCCGGTGAAGCGCAAAGTGAGGCTTTCTCTACAGAAAAGAAAAAGGCACAAAAGCAGAGCAGGATATATACTTTGCTTCGTGATCATGCTTTGCCAAAGAGGAAAAGAAAAAGAGAACAGCTGGAAGCAAAAGGTATAGAGGCAACAAGCAACGAATCACGCCACTTTTTTTTACTTGCTGAGAGGAGGAGCCAATTTGATGTGCTCTGCAGTTTCCGAGGGCAAGCTGCACACCTCATACTCCTGCATGCATATCTCGCATTTCTGCTGTGAGATAGAGGTTGATTGGCAGTAGTGGTAGAAGAACAGGAATATCATACTACTTCGGACATTGGTCGTAAATCTCCTCTTCTATATCTGTTAGTACGTTATAAATCACAATCAAAAGAAATGCCTTTTAGACTAACTTCTAATGAGAGCGACTAGGGTGCGAGCGCTGCCTTCCACGCCAGCGCGCAGGATGGCGCGCCAGGCCACGTCGGGTCGCTCCATGCTTGACAGGTGACCGCGCTGCAGTAGTCTGTCCCCGCGTCTACCTACCCCAGATTTAAACGGTCTGCACGTCTACCTACCATCGTGTCATTAAAAAAAGAGAAAAAACAGTGCACCGCGATAAAGCACTGTATGAACACCGCGCAACGTGATAAAAAAGGCAACGCGCGATCAATGCACTGCCAGGACACCACGCGGTGCAAAAGCAATCCAAGACAGTACAACGTGATACAAAAAAGATAAGAGCCCAGACAATCCTGTAAGGATCCCGCGCGGTGCAAAAAGAGAACAAAGGCAGTGCAAAGCTATACAAAAAAGCAATGCACGGGCGGTGCACTGTCAGGACCCCGCGCGGTGCAAAAAGAGAACAAAGGTAGTGCAAAGCCGTACAAAAAAGCAGTGCATGGGCGGTGCACTGCTAGGACCCAGCGCAGTGCAAAAAGGGAACAAAGGAAGTGCAAAGCCTTACAAAAAGGCATGGGTGGTGCACTCCGAGGACCTTGCGCGGTGCAAAGCGATCCAATGCAGTGCAACGCCGTAGAAAATGGTAGTGCACGGACGGTGCACTGCCAAGAGCCCGCGCTGTGCAAAAGGAGAACAAAGACAGTGCAGCGCCGTACAAAAATGCAGTGAACGGGCGGTGCACTCTGAGGATCCTATACGGTGTAAAGCAATCTAAGGCAGTGCAACGCCATACAAAAAGGCAGTGCACGGGTGGTGCACTGCCATGACACCGCGTCGTGTAAAGGTGACTTAATGCAGTGCAACGTGGTACAAAAAAAGCATGTGCATGAGCGGTGCACTGTCAGGACACCGCGGGATGCAAAAGGGCCCAAGGCAGTGCAACATGGTACACACTGCGCGGTGCAAAGCGATCTAAGGCAGTGCAACCGAGACATGAAAGATAGTGCAAAAAAAAGTTTATCCAAACCTATCAAGATGGGATCTAGTTTTGTAGATCTCGACGCGACTAGCACGGACATGAAAACGAAACTTTATTTGGATACTCGGTTTACAAGATATTTCATTTTCCGTATTTGAATCTACGAAAAAAGGGAAAAGCCACGCAGCTACCTACTCCACGCCTGCCACGTGTCGAGCTGCAGGTGATTCGTAGGGAGCTTCAAACGCACCAGGCCGCGCCACTTGTTAGCGCGCGAAGTGAAGCAGAACGCCTCCCTTAAAGGGCGCCCTTTTTCTAGTAAAAACAACTTTTAATTTTATTCAAAGTATGAACTTGAATATTCAAAATATGCCACTAACGCAGATGCATTTTTTTTTGGCAGTCTGCTCTTCCATTATAGAGTTCTCTTTTGTTGTTTGATTTTAATTTATTTTTTCCACGAAACACTACTATGCGGGGCTCCAACCAAGCACAGTCATGAACGTAGTTCTTACACAAAGGAGACAGGAATTGCCACACCTTGCCGTGCCATGTAGCAGCACAAACTGCCACGGAAATCTGCACAGATAAGAACCATCTTTGGTAAAAGGAAAGAAAAACTAAAGCAGCAATAATTTGCTTGATGCTTTCGCAAAGAGGAAAGGAAAAGGGGCAGCGATAAGTAAAGAGCCCTGAAAGTAGTACAAGGAGAGGGCAAGCAAAGAATCAAATGCACTTCTCGGCTATAGAGAGGGGCCAAGTAGTGAGGCGCCTGTTCAGTTTCCGAGGGCTCCTGCTTGCTTGCATATCTTGCATATCTTGCATCTCTGCTCTGATTTGGGGTCGAATTAGCAGTGGGAAGAAGCAGATCATCAGAGCACCTGCGGAATTTCACTCGATACTTATGTTTTCTCAAGATGATTTTCAAAAGAAAATAAAGAAAAAATGTCAAGCTGTTGTCAAGCTAGGTACGTACTTACTTACCAGCTAGTAACAAATGGTAGCACTTTTTTTTTCGTACCATGCAACTATTCTGGCAAATTAATCTTCGCATGTAACTTAGAAGTACTACCGGTTGATTGCTTCGGCAATAAAGATTATATTCTTTATTTGCTATCAACAATAGTTTAGCTCCGTATATTCTCGATGTCTCAATTCGCTCTTCACATTATGTTGCTGAAGAGACTTTTTTTTTTTTTTTGAAAAGAGGGCAAAAGCTTTGCCCTATTCCATTAATTAAGGAGACATGATATACCTAAGTTGATATTTATATTTTCCTTTTATATAAAAAACGAAGGATGGAGCACAAACAGACGTAACATGTTGTCATTCCTTGTGTGGTGTATGCAGGCGGTGTGGCAAGGGATCTTCAGGTGATCTGTTAGACTGTTGGAATCAATTTGCTACTGCTTTTCTAGCTAGTCATCGCCGGAGTTCATCATTACAAGTCCTCTTCTGCTGAAGATCGATTAAGTTCGCTGCTGCTTTTCTCTCCTGGTCTTGGACAGCGTGTGTATTAACCATGAGTGGTCGACCACAGAGCATTAAGGTAATCCTCTTGTGCATTTTACGTTGAGACTGTTGAACTATAAATGCAATGTCTAGTCTCTTCTATTACATCGATTTTTTGATTGCATTGGGTAGAGCATGTAGTTCTATATGGTATCAGAGTCAAAAGGTCTTAAGTTAAGACCTGACTGACGCAATATAAAATAAAAATATTGCAGCCCACTTTTGGCCCACGTTTAGGCCTGAGGCAGCCACACGTGAGGGGAAATGTTGAAGAATATAAATGCATTGCCTAGTCTTTTCCATCAGATCGGTCTTTTGGTTGCATTGGCTAGAGCATACAGTTCTACATTGATGAACGAGAGAGACGAGATAGATTAGCGTAATGTGATGTATATTATTGAGCCTCTCCGGGCGATTATAGATAGGAGTACATGGCAATTTCTTGGAATACAAGTCAAGTTTAGGATTGTATGGAAACAAATCCTAACTCTATCCTAGACTACCATAACAATTGTATATGCCATACTCTAACATCCCCTGCAGTCGTAGCGGTAGCATCGTGAACAAGAGAAACGTCGCAGTAGTAGCGGGAACGTCGTGGACGGTGTCATGGTGCGGTGGCTTGAACTGTAGAGAATGCTGGTGAGGTGCTCAGGCATGGTGGTAGGGCTTTGTGCCGATGTCGAGGTGGCCGAGAGCGTTGGACGCTGCAACCTTGGTCGAGGTAGCCGTGTGAGGAGTTGCCATGGTCGATGTTGTGGTCGGGTGCCAGTCCGAGGTAGCCGCCACATGAAGCTACAGGTGCATAGTACGCGTGGAGAGTGACGAGGACGCGTCGAGGCAGTCTTTGAAGAGGGGCGTTGATGCCAGAGTCGATGCAGTTCGAGCCGACAAGGATGAGGTGCGGCCTTAGTTTTGCTAGAACCAAGCGCACGTCGGGGACGAAGGCATACTCCGGTTTTGCCAGAACTGAGTACGCATAGAAGAAGTTGATGACGTGGTCGAGGCAATCGTAGAAGGAATCGATGCCGAGGAAGACGTCGTCGAAGCCGATGAACACGAGTCGCTGACCCAAGCTTACCAGACTCGGGGACGCGTCGGGGACGAAGGCACGTCCCGGTGTTGCCAATACCACACGTGCGATGGCAGGGATCATCATGGGTTGTGCGTCATTGTCGTAAGGACCAGCAGAGGAGGCCTCTAGGATGGTTGCGAGTCGCAGAGCGGCGAAGAGGGAGAGGTGTTGATGCAGTCTGCGATTGTCGGAGTAGACGAAGTACTCATGGACGAGACAATGATGCTGGCGATGAGGTCGTGGTGGATTAAGACGTAGAAGGCCGTGAAACCAGTGGCGGCTTGGAGTAGTCATGCTAGATGCCTATACGGGCATAGGGGTAGTTGGTGGGACCTGCAATGACCAAAAGTAGCCACGCAGGTTACCTGTGGAAGTGCAGAGGTGGCACTCGAAGTAGGCGAGGAAGAACCCGGCGGCGTGACGAAGACCATGCGTGGACGATGGTGACCCACACCAAGAGAGGTGGCGCAGTGATAGCCTGGGACGTCGGTGCGCAGGGACTGCGAAAGTGACCGCGTGCAGCAACGCTACATCCCGAAGGGTGGCATAGCTGCAGGGTGCGATTCGGTGTAGCGGCTAAAGACCACCAACGACGTACATGCCTCAGAAGACGTGTCAGAAGCTGGTAACGCGGAAAATAGGCGGCGGTGCTGTGGCGCAAAGGGGCGATGCAACCGCAGCCCATTGCTCGATCGATGGTAGGCGCGTGCTCGGGGACATGTGATAACCCTCAAGGGCAGGGGATCACTGTAGCACTTCTCAATGTGGAAGTATAGGTATCGAACCGCAGGATCAAGAAGGAAAAGCTATTTACTCTCTCCAACTAGGGTGTCACAATTCTAGTTGTCTCTGCACCAAACAAAACAAAGTAACGAAGGGGTTCAACTTGATGCTTAAAAGTAAAAAAGAAAACATAAAATGTAAAAGTGTGCCAATCCTCTAAATGCAAGAGGACAAGACGGATGTTTACTCTTATAGGAACAATGGACCCGGGTTCATGGTTTCACTTGATCTCTCTCTAAAACAATGGTGGCTATCATGTTACATGATAATAAAATTACACACAATTTTCATGCTTTAATGGTTAACGTTTATAGCGGCTACATGTCCTAAAACACATAGTTGAAAAGAAATACACATATGTGTGTTGTGTCACGCAGCGTGAGATTATTGTAACATTTCCACGTCATACTTCTCCTCTTTTTACCCCTAGACAAAGGATGTTGGTGGTACCGTTTCTATCACTCGGCTATGCCATTGTTATCATTTGGCTACACCCCGCATCTACATACATCATACTCCTTTATATAAAACACACTACAACACTATGGCAAAGATTTTGTTTGTTGTGCACATACCGCGTCTCTCTCATCTACCTACACTCAATGTTGTCAAATACCTCGTGATACGGGTAGGCAAGGCATTCACCACTAACATTACCCCGATGCTTCCGTGACGTATAATAACAAACCAATGCATAGATATCATAAATATGCTTCAAAATTATGACAAGCTATAAAGTCTCAATACAACGGTAAATGTATCACAATATCCACCAAATGAATTACATAGATAGCACCTTAATCATGTAGGGAGGCTCATATGGGCTAGAACAATGATCATACATAGAAAGATTGGATCAAGTTACTACCATAAACCCCAAGTCCAGGGGGTGGACTACTTCCCTCTCATGGTGGAGAGCGATGAGGAGGCGTTGGTGAAGGAGGAGAGGCGGCCGGAGGCAATTCCGGCAGTGGTTCCCCCTCCAATCTTCCGCCGACGACAGACTGCAGACTCTCTGTTTCATGGTTTTCGATCTCCGCCACCGCCCGTCGCGAGATCGCCATCAGGGCCCCTTTATAGATGATTTTAGGTCAAGACGAAGATATCAACGCGAAGACGAACGGCAGGGGGGCTTGAGGCCCAGATAGGCCTAGTGGCGCGGCCAGGGTATCTGGCCGGGCCATGAGCCCCTATTTTCATCTCATTGACCTCCTGCTGGCCCACTTTAGCTCTTTGGATCCGTGACAAAAATTCCGAAGTGTGTTCACTGACCTTGCCTTTTTTGGAGTACCGAAGCTCCTGAAAAGTGAAAATTCTAAGAGAAGGTTTTTCTGACAGACAGATTTAGAACCAAAATAAAGCGGATCTTTTGAAAAATCCCAAAAATCAATGTAAATCAAGGTAATAAATCATGATATGATGCAAATATAATAGAATATAACGCAATAAACTACAAAGAACATAAATGCATTTTACATGCATCAACGTACGTGCCCGGTGTGGACACGCGCGATATCGGATGATTGGACCGACGTGTGCGTGTACGGTCCATGGCATGGACGACGGTGTACAGATCGGAAGCGACGGCAATGTTGTCGATGAAGTCCTGGCCGATTATGGCGAAGACGGACTGGCAATGGACACCGCGCGGAAGGTTGCGACGCATGAAGGCGTCCCTTGTGAGATACAGTCGGGCGTGCCGCATTGTGTTGTTGATAGCAGGCCGATGCGGAGTCGATGCCATTGCCAAGTAGAGGCGCGCGGAGACAATGGGCGGTGGGCAACTCAATCCGATCTATGATCAGCGAACAAAAAATAAGAACCAGCCAAGCGACCGACGGAGAGAAAAACCGATCAAGAGATCAGAGAAAAAACTCACCAAGGCAGCCGATCATGGATCGGCGGGCGAACCCTGACATGGGTCGCGCGATCCCGACGGAGATCATCGAGATCGACATCCCCCGGGGCGGCGAAGTACGGAAACATGTGCGGCGGGTAGTTCAAGGATCTCGCCACTCGGATACCATGAAGAACGAGGGAGATGAGAGAGATTGGTGTAATGTGATGTATATTATTGAGCCTCTCTCAGTTCCACCTCTTCCAAGCCTTGCTCTTAAACCTGGAACCATCTGAGAATGTGGACTATTGGACTATTCTGGGAAAATCTGATAGTACCAAGATTTCATCTATCTATAAATCTCTTATGCATTCTGGAGGCACATTCCCAGTTCTCAAAGGGATGTGGAAAGGTTGTTGTCAGCAGAAACATAAGGTGTTCTTTTGGCTCCTGGTGCATAAGACTGAACACAAAAGCAATGCTTCAGAGAAAGAATTTCTTCATGGATGATTATTCATGTATAATGTGTGGCACAAATGGGTTGGAAACAAGGAACCATCTCTTCTTCCTCTGCCCTTTTGCACACACCCACATCAAATTGATATTCAGAGCATCATGGATAGTCTGAAATTTTCTCTTATGGAGCCTTTTTTCATGGAGCTAATTATGCTGACTGCTTGGTCTATATGGACTACAAGAAATGATTTCGTCTTCAAAGGAATTCCCCCAAGCCTATACAGATGCAGGAAAAAGTTTAAGGATGAGTTATCTCTCCTTTTGCATAAGGCCACCAGAAAGTCTTATGGTGACCTCAGAAATTGCGTTGAGAGATTTGGATAGCTTTTGCTCCAATTCTTTTTCTTTTTGGGCTTAGGGCCTGTAGATAGCTGCATGTTGCTAATCTCTAGCAACTGTTTTTATTGTATTTTATGCACTTTATGAAAATTAATAAAAATAACTCAGTGGGGAAACCCACTGAGCAAGCCTCAAAAAAACTAAGTTCACGAATCGTTGCTCAATCACATAAGAAAACATATCCATCAGCATATATGGAGAAACATAATATGCCCCAACCGAGGACAAGCTCTAGGTGCTCTTAACACACATGTAGTACAATTACTCCGCAAGTAGGTAGCAGAAGTTCTGTTTGTTCTCGCACGGAAGCCAATCTTTTTTACGTGGAAAATCTCTCAACATGAGAGGAAAAATGTTAGCGTGTATATAGTAGGCATGTAACATATTGTAACCTAACCCTAATTGGCCTTGAGCCCAATATATAAACCCCAAAACCCCACACGTGTGAGGCTTCTCCCAAACATCTCTCTCTCCCTCCAGTTTACATGGTATCAGCCTAACCTCACTGTTACGATCTAGCCTAAACCCAAGCCGCCAAAACATTCTTCCGCTGCCACGATGTCTTCCTCCGCCGCCGCCTCTCTCGACAGCACTAGCGGCGCCCTCGTCTTCGCGACCATCGGTGTGGTACCTCACATGGGCGCGCCCCGCCAGGTCATCCATGTCGTCCTCTCGTTCGACGTAGGCATCCACATGAAGTGGGACATCTACATGTGCACCACCCTTGGACGGGCGGGTCTCCTCAGCCATGTTGATGGCACCGTCGCCACCAACACGACTAACACCATCTGGGCCACCGATGATTACGCGGTGCTCAATGTCCTCCGTGCCGCCATCGACAAAGACGTCACCGAAAGGGACCTTGCTCGTGATCAAACCATCCGCGAACTTTGGCTCGCGGCCCTGGAGCTCTTCTCCAGCAACAATGCCAGAAAGGCCATCTACCTAGACAACGACTTCCGTCATCTTGTGTAGGGCACCCTCTCCATCACCGAGTATTGTTGCCACCAAGAGCAACTTGTTGACACCCTCGCTGACAATGACTCGCCCGTGTCGGTGTGCGCTCTCGTCCTCAACAGTTTGCATGGCCTCGGGTTGTGGTTTGCCTCCACCGCCACCGGCATATCCATGACGGATCCCCTACCCTCCTTCCTCCATGTTCGAAGCATGCTCCTCATGGAAGACATGCAGCAGGCCAACCCTGCCTCCAACGCGGCGTCCACTACGCTCATCGCCCAGGCTCGCCCCCCTACTCCAACCTGCACCGGCTTGGGCTGTCGCGGTGACTCAACCACCGGCAAGCCCAAACTGGCCCACAAACCGAACCCCAAGTCGGGCAGCTGCGGTGGTCCTCCTGCTCCAAACTGTGCGGCACCACCTGCTCCTGTCGGCCACTAGGTTTGCTTTTCCCCGGGCCTTGGGCAGTGGCTTGCTCTATACAGTGCTCCCTATGGTGCCGGCATATTTGGGACACGTCCCCAATCCTACAACACCGTGTCCGCGCCCCTGTACCAGTCCTCCCCATCAACATGCCGCCCTCATCACTGTCATCAACAACCTCGGCATGCATCAAGGTGGCTGGGCCATGGATTCCGGTGCATCTTCAGGCATGACCAACAGTGATGGTAATGTCTCCTCTCCTATTCCCCCGTATAGTCCTCACTTTGTCACCATTGGAAATGGCCACTCTGTGCGCATCTCATCCTTCGGTCACACCATCTTTCGGTCTCCTTCTAGCCATGTGTTAAACTCAACCATGTCCTTCTAGTTCCTCACTTAATTCATAATTTGTTTTCTATTCGCAAGTTCACTCGTCATAACTTTTGTTCGGTTGAGTTTGATGGCTTTCGTTTCTCTATGAAGCATCTGAAGACCCATCGCACGACTACCGTTTAGTTTGTCTACTTCAGCGTCTAGTGCTATTTTTGATTTGATACACTGCGATTTGTGGACCTCACCAACTGTAAGAAATTATCGTTTTCGATACTATCGTGTAATCATTGATGATTTCTCACACTATTATTGGTGTTTTCCTCTTAAACAAAAATCTTGTGCTCCGCCTGCACTCAAAACTTTTTTCTCATACCCACACACACACACAATTTGCTACCACTATACTCTCCCTACAGACAGACAATGGCACAAAGTTCTTTAACTCCGCCATTGGCACTCTCCTCTCCACCCACGGTACGACCTTGCATCTATCGTGTCCATATACCTCCCAGCAAAACAGCAAGGCTGAGCACGCTATTTGCACAATAAATGACACTATGCGCACACTTTTGTTCCATGCACACCTATCTGCGTCCTTTTGGGCTGAAGCACTTGCCACCGCCACTTTCCTCCTAAACCGACGTCCTTGCAAAGCGACCAATTCACTTGTGCCCTACACACATCTCCATGGTCGACCTCCTTCTTATGATGCACTTCGGTTATTCAGTTGTCTCTGTTATCCCAACGTTGCGTCCCTCACCAAACAAAAACTCAGCCCTCAATCAGTGCCTTGTGTTTTTCTTGGTTATCCTTCTAAATGTCACGGTTACCGCTGCTACGACCCATCCTCGGGAAAGATTCTAATCGCACGACATGTTATTTTCGATGAGATAGTTTTTCTGTTTCAGCTTGCTGCGCCATAGGTTACCTCCTCGACGGCATGACCACGACGCTTGGACATCCTTTTCACCAACGTGCCGGCACCTAGTCCGGCCTCTCACATTGGCACGGATGGCTCGCAGCAGAGTTCCCCTGCCGCGGAAGGTGAATCGGCTGCTAGGGCTTCATGGCTGGCTGTCGCGGCCCATCTCCCTCTCCTACCTCCGGGGAGGACCGTACCCGCCGCCGCCGACCTGTGGAGGTGCTGGCTCAACCTCGACATGCGCCCCCAAGGCGGAGGTTCTCCCCTCGATCTTGTCATCGTGCACCCCAATGGTGGAGGTGCTACTGCTCCCGTGGAAGAGGACGGCGATGCTCCTATCGGCAACCGAAGATGCTCCCATTGGCAGCTGAAGATGATGCCGTCAGCAACCGACGGTGCTGCCAGCGTTGTTGCCAATCTGGGAGTTGCCGGCGATGCTACCGGCGGTCGTTAGCAATGCTACCAGCGGCGAGCGGAGTTGCTGCAAGGGTATGTCAGCGTTAGTACAACGGCCGGCGGAGTTGCCGCAAGGCTATGGAGGCGTTGCTACCGACGGTCGGCGGAGTTGCTGCAAGGGCATGGCGCCCTTGCTGCAAGGGTAAGGCAGCGGCGGTGCCGAGTGCCGACGGCCGGGGGAGTTGTTGGAAGGCTATGGCGGCGTTGCTACCGGAGGCGAGCAGCGGTGCTACCGACGGCCGGTGAAGTTGCTACAAGGCTATGGCGGCGGTGGTGCCTCTGGACTCAAGTCGGCTGTGGTGCTGCAAGGCGTCTCACCGGAGCAATCGTTGCCCAAGCCCTTCCCGCGCAGAGTGTGAGGTCGAGAGGACGAAACTTGGTTTCGGGTTTATTCTTTCTTTTTTCTACCGCGGACTGTTTGACTTTGGGATCTACTAACAGCTTACGACGCGCCCATCATACGGCTGTCCACCCGGGAGATTGGGGGATTTGATTCCCCGGGAATGCTCAACCCTTCCCTCAAAAGAAAGCCACACAATAGTGGAAAAGTACGTGCACCAAACGCAGTGACCAAGTCGGTGGCTATGGCATCCGCCACAGAGCCGCTATGCTGGAAGGCCACTCCTTCCGCGTTGTGCTCTATCCCACCAAGATATGAAACCTCGTTGGCCATGGTTCCCGTGAGCGTTTGCCGTCGGTCTCAGCAGCATGCCCAGATAAATTTGCGGAACCAATAATGATAACCTCGTTGGGCAGAACTAGAACCAATAATGATAACACTAAATTTTGCGGAATATAATTTTATTAACAAAATTAGTCATTAAATAAAATCATCATACTCAAAAAATAACTTTCATTTCCTAATTCAATTTTCCCGTTGGTTCCAATTAAATTAGGAAAATTAAAAGATGAGTTCAACTTAACTAGCACAGCGGAAACTTAACTTAATTTTCGAATTTTAACCCACATGAAAATATTCATAACTTCCTTTTGTTCTTGTTACTAAACTATTTCCAGAAAATAAAACAGAAAACTATTACTAGAAAAAAGGTCATACAGCCCAGATGGGCCCTTTTCTTATCTCTCTATTAAAAGGAAAATGCGCAGGGGCCGAAATGGAACCGCATCGCTATATGGGCCGCGCCCAGCATTGGCCCATGGCCTCTGCTTCTCCCCTAGGCCCGGGAGTAGCTCCTGGCACCTCCTGGCCGTCGGATGGGATCAGAAGGCCGCGCGCCGCACTTGGTCAAACAAAACCGGCCAGGGAGCCAGCCGAAACCCTAGCCCCTCTCATTCTCCTCCCTCTTTCTCTCTCTCACTCAACGGGGCGATAAAAAAAGAGGACGGTGACCGCCGAAGCAGGCCACCATGGAGGGAGATGGCGGCGCCGTAGCCGACCCTCGCGCCGGTGTGCGCGTTCCCCTTGCGGGTGGGCGCACCGCCATCGAGCGGACTTGCCGCGGTGCCCTAGCACGGCGCCTCTGCGGAGGCGGAGGCCACTGCCCGGTGTTCGCTGGTAGGTGGAGGCCGGCAAGGATGCCGCCTCCCACTCTCTTCCCCTTCCCCTTGTCAATTTGTGTTCTTCCCGGAATATTTCCGATCTAGGGTTAGGGTTTGCGAAAAAAAAACTTCTCTATTTTTTATTCTGTCCCGGTTTAGTTTCTACCTCAACTAGATCAATGAAACAAGGCTAGTTCTGATACCATTGTTAGACCTATTAGGATCTCTAGCTGTTGCATCTAGTGAGTAGGATCTCTAGGCTAACCGGGAACGTAAACGAGAGGGGGAAAACAGCGTTGCATACCGTTGGGCTTGTTCGACGAGGATCTCTCCATGGCGGCAATGGAGGAGTGGCGGCGATGTCGGTGGTGCTTCCCGCCGTTACATCGCCACACCAGATTGGTTGGTTGATACCTTCGATCTAGAATACAGATTGTAGTATGATAAGCTTTTTGCCTAGAAGACCTAGGTTTAATCGAACCTTGGGAAGCACTGCTAAATGGTGTAAAGGAAACGTCTACAAGACTTGCTAGTGTAGTTTATCTTTAGTTTACCGGACCTATCTAGTTTAATTTTAAGGGGGTTGTGTTCAATGATGGAAATAGGCCAGGGTTAAGGTTTCACCTGCAGCTATGCATACATATATATAATTGAAGCACATATGAGTAACAAATAAAACAGAGATAAGAGATTGTGAGTATACTCTTGCCCCTAAAGCCAGAGGTGAAAAGAGCCTAATGGTCCAACCACTATTCTTACAGCCGCAAGCAACAATAGTTATTAAGTAAATGAATACATACCAAAGTCTTAAGCTAGATGATTGTGTCATGATCCCGAATGAATCACTAAACATGTACTGTTACTTTCCCCTTTCTGTCAGTGAGGTTTCGCGGTAGCACGCCGTTCTCCACTCATCCGACCTGTTCCCTTGATCGACTCGAATGATATGGGTACATGCAGATCATCAAGACGAGACAAAGAGAAAAGGATACAAGATTGTAAAATTCCTATTCATTCCTTACACATTTAATAAGATTAGATGCACATGAACGCTGCGAGGATTCACCCCAACCCGTAGCCCGTGAGGACTACTCACACATAATATCAAATACAAATATACAAATCATTGTGCAAAATACTTAGATTGAAATCACAATATTCTTACAATGGTCGCCAATTTTCAAGGAAATCTCTATTACAATGGTGATGGCTATAGCTATGGAAGAGATAGGAGATGGGATGGATGAAGTATGGTGATGGATCTCCTTCGGTGTGGTGCAGATGGATCTGGTGGATGGCGGCTCTGTTTGGCGACGAATGACTCTCTTTTCAGCGTCGGTCCCTTCATGAAATTTATAAGGTTTGACCTCGTGAATGCGGCGGCACATGGTACAGGCGGACGGTACAGGCGGGGCTTGCCCGTACCGATGCCCGTTAAAGCCCCTGGAACCGCCTTTTCGAGAATAGTTAACTTTGCCATGCTCCTGACGCGATTTTCTTCAGTAATTTCAAGTCCATTTGTCATTATGACGTGATTTCCTGCACAACATCCAAAACTAGAAGAGATTGCACATCTTTGCATTGAATAGTCATTAATGGCAAGTTGAGAGGTAACTTAGTTAATTTCTTGACTTAGCTAAAGGTTTAAACGCGAGAAAATATGGCGTATTTCACAACCATCAACTTCCCCAAGCTTAAACTTGATCATCCTCAAGCAAGAAACAAAGAACCATAAGGAACTTGGCATTTAAACCAAAACAACATCAAAGCAAAGTCACTTACAAGTGGTAGCCTTATGAGTCCATCACTTCTTCCATTTGAAAGCTTAGCATAGTTAGAAAAGTGGCAAGAATATAATAGAAGCATTGGTAACTCGAGACAATCACAATAAAGATTATAAGTATGAATAGCTAGTTGTGTAAACAATTACTCTAGCTTAAGTAGTTAACTCTCAGTTTGCCAAGGAACACTGGAAGTTTATGATCATCAAATTAAGTATGAGCATTCATGTCAAAAGAGGTATAAGCAATGTAGTATCTTAATTACGCCCACATCAATTGATCAAGGCTATCAAAACACTTTACTATCCATTCATTGCCTTTCAAGAATATATTCATCTAATAGTAGCGACTCCATGCCAAGACTTGAGAAGTGATATCTTTCGGATTCCTTTGACAGTTTCCAAGCAAAAGTCATGAACGATCTTTTAGTAGTGATTGTGACAATCATGGGGCCAGTGGTGCTAATATCCCAAGAGTGTGCGCAACAGTCATGTTGACACGCATAAAGCAATATCATACATTAATGCATATGTTAACACGCGTAAAGCAATATCTAATATTTATATACAACCTTACATCTTGGCATGTGTCTCAGCTACCACTAGATTTTAATTCCATCAAACAACTCCTATTAAGAGTGCTATCAAGTCTATCACAACATCTATGGAGTTAAGTATCTTCAAAGTTAAAACCTTAAGACAATTGGTCATCATACAATTCATAATTTTAGACTTCTTATTGTTGTACTTGTTTGGCAATATTATTTCCAAGGGAAGACTCGATTAACTAAATGAACTAGAGTAAGAACTTTCACAATAAACTAAACATACAAATAAAAGATCTGCTCCAATTGCTTCAAATCACTCCCACTGGTACAATATCTTAACAATTCTACTGACTAGCATAAACAATTCCAACTTCAAAAGTGGGATACATAAGACATACCTCTTGTAGGTGGCTTCATATTTACTTCCTTATGATGTGTTCCTTCAAAACTCTTGGTAGATCTCTCTCATTAATAATATCAAGCAAAGAGGCATTAGAAAATTTAGCTCTTTCAATAACAAGGATAAAAGGGGAAAAATTGTATTTTTGTGAATTGGGATAGAGAAGAAAAAAGAAAAGAGATCGGCGACAAAGTAAAGAACTAAAACAAAACAAATATAAAAAAAGGAAAACGAACTAAAACAAAAGGAAAATAAAAAGCAAAGTGGTGGAGGATAATTTTCATAGTTCCATTGGCTTCTCCAATGAGTGAACTGGGAATTGAGTTCGGTGGCGTTGTCTCGAAGGTTGATGGTGAGGTTGCTCGGGTTCTCAATGCTTCATTCGAGCGCGTGCATGTCTTGGTAGGTGGTGAAGTCATGAAGTGGCTGCTGCTCCTGTTCTGGTCCTTGAGATTCTTGTTCAACCTCCTCTTCTCCTTCGAGTTCATCTTGTTGTTGGGGTAGATTTGCCTCAACCCGCACATCATAATGCAAACGCCTATCCTCGAGAAAGAATAAACCATTAGGCAGAGGGGCAACGATCAAGTGATCAGCTCCCGGTATATTGAAGTAATATCTACCTTCTATTTTTCTAACCATACCACATGCATTCAGAGTAGTAAAACCAATACGGTGAGGGCCTTCCAATGCTCGTAAGTTACTTATATTGATATTAAGACTTCTTGCCAAGATGGTGATGACTCCACCTCCGCATTTGGGGCCCCGTGCTTCAAGTGCTTGGTGGTTCAAGTAGAGAACGAGAATTGTGCCCAAGTTTGGGTGGAGGTTGCTTTCTGGGAACACAGCCTTTGCGAGGATCATCATGTCCTCTTCATTATGTCTTGTGAAATCACCTCGTGCCTGCAAGGTGTTAGAAATAACATAGTACAAATAGCAAATAGCAGGGCACTCAATAGAATTTCCTCGGGGGAGTGTGCTAGATACTCTCAGCCTAGAAAAATATATGCTAGGTGAGGGGTTCAAAGTAAAGCATGCATAGAGGTTGGTGGTGGCATTGTTCTCATAGCCAAAGTGGTTGCACCACTCATCTAAAGTCAAATCATAGTCACGGTTCATCAAACGGAAAGATATCTGGTCGACTCCGGGTTGATTCTCCTCAGTGTTGTAGTAGTGGTTCACCGTGTGCTTCAGGACGCTGAGGAACTCGAGTGTCAAGCGGCGATAGGTGGCGGCCTCCTAAAAACAAAAGTCAAGCAAACCAACATTGTTGCAAAGAGTATTGAAATCATCGCTTAGGCCTAGTTGGTTAAGAATATGGGAGCATGCCCATTTTGTCGACTTGATCTCGCGGTCCTTGAGACGGTTGAAATGGTTGAGATGACGACGGTCTTCGAACTCGATACCGAGCTAAGCGGGTGAGTCTTCAACCGGTAGTGCAGCCTGTGTAGCCACAACGCGCGAGCAACTCTCTGTGTTCATCTAAAAAGATTAATTGGCGGTTTAGTATCTTAAGCACAACTTAAAAACTTTAACAAAAGGAAAAATCTGATCCGGTAGAAATAGACATATGATTATCCTCTAGACATATTATAAAAGAATCTCCTCTAAAATCTAAATCTAACATGCTCATTAAGGTGATGAAGTTCATAATATGACCTAAGTCTAGATTGATAATGGCAAAAGCTAGAGCATGCATTCGTGGATAAAAAGTCGGGGATCGAAGGAGAAACGTACCATACTTCAATGGAGTGCGAGGAATCGAATAAAAAACGAACGAAATTAAAGATCCAATGGAGTGGGTTTTGAGTTTGGAGGTGGAAAGAGAGAGAGAGGATATGAAATTTTTGAGTTGGTTACCTCTTCTCTGCCTGTTTATGGCTCCCGATACGTGGTACGGGGCGCATCCCGCCCGTACCAGGTGCAGCCGCCTTAGGACTAAGGCGGTCGATGCGGTACGGCCGGACGGTACGGATGTATCCCCCGTACCGATGGTCGTTAAACTTACAGTATCTTTCTCGAATTTTTTTAGTTTCCATCGTCGAAACGGTACGGGCGCATGGTACGGTCTGGTCTGCCCGTACCGATGGTCGCCAAAGTTACAGATGGTTTCGACAAATTTTTTAACTTTTCTTCCTCGAAGCTGCGGATGCGGTACGGGCGCGTGGTACGGGCGGCTCCGGCCGTACCGATGGTCACGAAAGTTACAGTAACCTGCGAACATTAAAAATTTCTGTGCAATATTCATGTGCCCTTGTGCACCAACATTACCTCGAAAATGACTAAGGAAAAACATCAGTATATATTATCAAAAATGCGCAACCGTTAGTATATAAAATCAAAAGCCATTGTTTCTTATTTTATTCTCCTCTTTCCTAAAGGATCTCATGAACACTCTTTACTAAAAGCGAAAACAAACGAAACAAACAAATAAAACTATGAGGACGCGGGTGCGCCGCCACCACCATCTTTCAGCACCGGGCACATCGACGACGATTACCATGGTGGCGACAAACACGAGGTTCAAGGCGGTTGCGCTCGGAAGGTTAGAGGCTCGATAGCTCAGACCGAGTATGAGTCCGCTGAGTGATGCCGAAGACAGGCAACAACATCGACGCAATTAAGTGAAAGAAGAATATGCTTCACTGTTTGTCGCGAAATACGGTTTTTCTTGCGTGGCTAAGTCCATGTCAAAACCGTGTGGGTCATGGTTGTGAGCCTGGTAATCGATATATTATGCAGCGGTGTTCTCAACAGGTGGAGGCGGCAGCACATGTTGACTTTGTTTTTGGCAGTGTTCTTCGAGTACCGGGTCTCGATTTCCAGGAGGTACACTCTAGGTCTGACCATTATTGATTGTACCAGGCAATGGCGGTCTTCTTGCCATTCCCTTGTTGAAGGCATTGTATGGACTTTGATCAGACTGTTCCTGGGTAAAAAAACACATGATTTGACTTTGGTGGTTAGATCAGGCGACGGCATCGTCTATGCATAGTTCCGTTTCTGGAGACATCGCTGTTGGAAAACCTAATTCGTAGTCAAGTGTTGCCAATGATGGTGGTTGTTTACTGCTGTTGCGAGTCATTGATCATTTTGGCGGGGATTTGTTCTTTTTTTGTTGTCTTTTTGGCGGTGTGCATGCTTAATGTTCCCCCTGACATTACGTTGGTGCAGAGACTGGGTGTAATTGGTATCTTTTTGATATTAATATCTTCCCTTTATCGAGAAAAATACTATTGTTTTCAGATGCACCGTACTTTTTCACATGTGATTTACTATGCTTGTTTAGTTAATCAATAAAAACAATCTATAGTAAAGTTAGCAAACATGTTCTGACTTGCATTTTTGCTTTAGTTCACATACTCCAGTGTACAGGATGCCGGGGAAAGTATTTATAGAATGATTAAATCCAATAGTCGTGAAAAGGTAATCTATTTTGGTGGTTGTGATGGATTTGGGGCCTCTGCCGTTTTTCGATACACAGCAACATTGCTCCGATCCAGGAGAACCTCTCCGGAACTATGCCTTGACAGGACAATTTTCATAGATTGTTCAAAGTGGAAAAATGGAAGAGCAGTGCAGAGGGCAATTATAAGAGAACTGAAACTTGACCACACTGTAATGGCTATTCTAGATAAGCAAGATGAAGAGGATGATTTTAAGGGAGTTGATGAAAGCTCACGGAATGAGATAGACAGTGTTGCCCAAGTGATTTATCAAACCCTCAGTGCCACCAAATTTATTATGTTTTTTCTCAATGGAAGTGACAACGAGATTGATGTGAGTCTCTATGGTATTCCTTGGCCTACAAGATATGGCAACAGCATAATGCTATGGACCTTCACAAGAAGATCCCTTACCACACATCATTACGGTCACAAAGCTAGCGAGCCAAGATATACTCACACTTATTTTCATTACTATAAGTCAATAAGTGATTTAGGAAGTTCAGAGTTTCGTGGACTACTGCACCAGCATGCTGCCACCATTGTTGATCACGTTCTTGGTATGCAAGACATCAACCCGACAATGGTCGTAGAATGTTTGCTCTATGGGTTATTTCTGTGTTATAATTTTCACATCGCCACGAAACTTGATTGGCTTTCTCATGCTTCCAACTATTGGATATGCGATGCAATCATAAAAGGTGACAGAGCCAGGGATATTAGTAACACATTGCATGGAGAGATAAGTTGGGACTGTGATGCTTCTTTGATTGACTGGGTGCTTAATAATTACATGCAATATATGGAGCCTCGTTTTCTGGTAGTTAAAGATGCTGATGTATACAAGGAAGGGCCATATCGTTGGATTTCAGTCACATCGAGAAATATGGAAATAAGTGGCTTCCAGACTATACCTGCAACGACGTCATCTGTATTTTTGGCATTTGAAAGATTCAATCACTCATCAATTTTACCAAATGGCATGTTTGAAAATGCCAGCAACCTTGGTGTGTTAGTTCTCTGTTCTTGTGCCTTCAACTTTGCATCACCTCCTTTCCGAAGGTGTCAAAGCCTCAGATTCCTTGGATTGGACCACTGCACAACTAGCAAAATAGGTGAAGAAGAAAATCATAATCATACAGAATGGGCATGCTTGTATAACCTTTTGGTGCTGGACCTCCGCTACACAGACTGGGATGAAATCTTACATGTGGAGAAAATGAGTCTGATGACAAATATTACAGAACTAAATATAGAAGGAGTCAGATGTTGGCAGTATACAGCTCAGCTACAAGGACGGCTACCTAACCTTCAGAGGCTCCGAATAACCAGACCAACATGTCCATGGGTGACGTCAAATGATGTTGATGACTCATTTATAGACAAGACATGCATGGAAATACTTGATTTGTCGGGGAACAGTGACATGAAAAATCTTCCAGCAAGCCTATCAAAAGCGAGCAGCCTTCAGATGCTCGTACTTGATGGCTGTGATGGACTGGAAAATGTTGGTGTCCCTAGCCGGCTACCGGCTTCCCTCAGGTGCTTCAGCTTTGATGGATATGGCCCTGCTTCCCAGCGTACACTAACTATTGAGCTACCTCCGAAACACTTTCGCCCGTCTACTGCAGAAGATGAGAAGGATATCAGGACCTCCAAGATCTCCCTAGAAGGATGCACTGAATTGGATAATCTGTTTGTGCGTGGGCTAAACAACCTCGTGGAACTGGACCTCTCAGGAACAGCAATCAAGATACTTGACTTCAAGACCATGGTGGTGCAAGTCCCAAGGCTGAAGCGGCTCTTTCTAATAGGATGCAAGCACCTTCGTGCAATCATTTCTTTGCACGAGACCAGTCTGGAGTTGATGTGCATAGATACACGGGCTGGAATCATGCGTCCTCGACCCTCCATCGACACAAATAAATGCTTCCGGTTGAAGGTGCATGCTATTGTTGTGGATGCTAGGATTGCTTACTCTTTTAATAAATTATTATATCCTTATTCAGGTCTAGTTGAGGATATTTATTATAATATCCATATCACTTCCTCACCCCGCGTGTATGATGGGGTTGTTCAATTTGAAGAAACCAACAACGAGAAGTTTGACCTCTATGATCAAGGGAGCTTGCAACAGCTTATTCCAGCATGCAAGTACAGTGATATCCTTAGCATGGTTGAAGATCCCCCGATGCTAGCTTTCCCGCAACCTCCGGCTACAAAGCTAGACCGACATATGGAGATTGCTGAAGGGAGCTGCTACTTGGAAAGAGAACCGGAGGGAGCACTAGGTCAGCTGATGCGGACTGCCGAATCCTTGTATTTGCACGATGTCTCGATACATGCTATTATTCCCGATGATCAGCGGCTGTGGAAGCACCTTAGGTGGTGCCGCGTGGAAAGGTGCCCCAAGTTGGATACCGTCTTCCCTTCAAGGAGCTATGGATTTTCTACATTGCAGACCTTGTGGGCATCAGATCTCCTAATGGCCCGCTGCATTTGGAGTAAAGTTCCACGCCTTTTCTCCGGAAGTTTCTTCGAAAATTTACATCACCTCCACCTGCAATCATGTCCCAGGCTCCAATTCGTGTGCCCTGTGTGGTACTCCTCCGTCCCCTGCTTGGAGACGCTCCACATCATCCACTGCGGCGATCTCGTGCACCTCTTTGAGGTGGATGGACGCAACCGCAAGAAAATAATCTCCGTCGGCGTGACGACCCGCAAGAAAATAATCTCCGTCGGCGTACTATTCCCAAAGCTGACGACCATCCACCTGCATGACCTCCCGAAGCTCCAGAAGATATGCGACGTCAAGATGGTGGCTCCTGCGCTCGAGAGCATCAAGATCAGGGGATGCTGGGGCCTGCGCAGGCTTCCATCCGTGGGGGCCCGTGCCCACGGCGAGAAGAAGCCGACCGTAGAGATCGAGAAGGACGTGTGGGACGCTCTGGAGTTTGACGCCGGCCACCGCCGGGACCACTTCGAGGCGCCCGTCCACTCGTGCTACTACAAGAATAAAAAATTGCCCAGGGTCTCCTTCCTCAGGTACGATGCTACTGAATCCACCTTTGCTGTTTTAGTTCTGCACTGCTCCTGTTCATTCAGTTAGCGACTGACCGACCGTTTTCTGTCTCATCTCTCGCATCGCCTAGGTGATCATCCAACTCTGCACTGCGGTGTTTCTTCCATCGCTACGTGAAAGTGATGGACACTGCTGCTACTGGATGATCATGCGTTTGGTTTGCTGGTGTGCCTCCTTGGCTTGCCAGCATTCAGGGGAGTGCGGTTGTCATCGATGGATACATCGCCTCTCCCAGTGGTGTGGTGGGAGCTTATGGTGGCTCTCACCTTATATTTGTGTGTGGCTTTCAAATAAGAAGAGGACAGATCTGTGCCTGCCTGCACAGACCTGGCCCTGTTGCGATTGCAGCGGCTTCATGTGTGTTCTACGAGGCTGCGTTTGTGTTTGTGTGTGCGCGTTTGTGTTTGTGTGTGCGCGCCTTTCTTGAGTGCTTCGCTATGTGTTCGGAACTGTAACAATATGACTGTGAGTGCCTTTGCTATTTGTTCGGAACTGTAACAGATGCCTATGTGTGCCTGCGGGCGTTTAAGCGTGATTTGGTTGGGAGTGCTTGCATGCATCGATATTGCTCAACTCTGTGCTTTGCCTGTTATGATTTTTTTTTGAAAAAAAAGAAGAAGGTAGCAGCTATGTGTGCTCTCTCTCATGATAGTGATACATCATGCAAAATGTCAACAGAAAGAACGAGCACAGTTGAGCAATATGACAACAATTTGATATCAGATATTACGCTGGACACGCGTCACCACAGCTCATCAGCAAAACAATAAACAAAGGTTAACTACCAGAATTAAACAAAGTTGGCAACACATTGCTGCAAATGGCACAGCAAATTCAGGACTGGTCCAGAATGCTCAGCTTCTGCAGCCAGCTCCCTAACAATCAATTCTCATCATAATGGTACCCGCAGGAGAACCAATTTAATCTCACTCTCATGCAGTACTCAATTTTTGATAAACGGCTGAAGAAGCTTCTCATTGATTAAGCTTGATCACCTTAGATGCATCAAGCAAAGTGACATAATTATTACCTATATAAAAGTTGAACTTGTTGAAATCTTAGAGCTTTGGAATTTGGATATTGTTCACGATTTCCTTTTATCCAATTAAATCTTGACGCGTGCGTCAGCGATTTGGGTTACTATTCAGTTGCATGTACAGTAAAAGGAATTAACACTATTTCTCGGTTCCTCTATTCCTGGACTGATCAAAGCGGTGAGGACTCCGGCATAGAACAGTCCAGAGGCAGCCCACGTCTCATTTTTTTTTATTTCCCCACCCCAGCAACCCATGCCGCCGCCAGGCCGCCATCCGCGCTGAGGTCGTCGGCTCGTCGCCGTCTGCTAGGCCGCCGCCGCCACCCGCCTCAACACCGTCACGTCGACCACCCCTGACTCCTCTTTTCTTCCGCATCGCCCCCTCGCCTCCACTCCCGCCTGCCGGCGACAGTGTTAACCGTTGGCGCCCTCTCGTGCTTCATCGGGTCAAGAAGAAGGAGCCCCCGCGGAGCTGCAGCCCTGCCCCCATCCGCCCTCCCGTGCTCTTGTGTCGTCCTCGAGGCAAAACGCCCGCACCTCCCTGGACTCTCTCCGTCGCCGGGAGATGGGAGTGGTGGTGCACCATGGCATGCAGATGACGCCCTCTCAGACCTGGGCATGGAGCCCCAAATCCGAGCTCCACCTCACTGTCCCATCTCCAGGACGAGACCGAGACACGCAGGTGAGGGATTTTTGTTGTCTAGATCTAGCGGAGAAGGCGAAAGGCCGGTGGAGCAGTACGTAGAAGATGCACGGGTCTAAGCTTCATGTACTTTGTTTCAAGATTTATTTCATCTACTTTTCATGAACAAAAACCGGTGGATTTTACACTTGACGCATGGCTAAATTAGTTTTCTTGATGGTGCATAGAATTTCTAAGTTTGGTGATCTGATGATGCAGATATTGCGGATGTTTTCCTTAACAAGATGTGATGCTGCTCCCATCTGTGCATTATTCAATGTGGTTGAATCCTTGAACTGTTATTTTCGCGCTTTGTTCTTAGTCAGTCAAAGGTGGAGAGCTGACTCATGATGAAACTACTATCGTTACCACAGCTTTGTATATGATCATTCATTGTATAACTGGACTGAAGTTTTAGAGACAGAAACTTTTACACCTTCTTGATTGCAGTTAGATTGAATATTTGTAGGTTTTTAGGCTATGCAATCAACTTTTAGTATGCGCGTGTCTTATGCAAACAGAGAAGGGCTTAAACATGGTAAACTTTCACAATGAACAAAATCATATTAATTCATCTCATTTGTGGACATCTTACGGTAGTGATTTGCAACCTCATAGCCTGCTCGCATAGTTCTTTCTTCTTGAGTTAGTTAGTTAGTTTATCAGATTATAAATAATATAATGTGCATCCCAATGTTCTCGATGCAATTAATTCTGTTCTACCCCAATTCATGAACGTATTCTACACGATACATGGGAGATGCACGAAGTCATTACAAGTTATTTTTTCTTTTGCTCAGACACCTTATTAATGGATTAACCTTTTTTTGCTATGCTAGAATTACTAATATTCATTACTCAAAAAAAAAATCATTACTCCGCAACTTCTGATAAATAACTCCCTATACGATTTAGAGGTGCAGCGGTTGCCCAGATGGTGTCCTATTTTCTTCAGAAAGACAGAACACGACTGACCTGCAAGGTATCTCAGATTTCCTTGGCCTGTTCATTCCACCTTCTGGTGCAACGTATTTTTTGTGTCAGTCCTATATACCCCTTTGTATTCTAGGTACCATATGTTTTTCTTTTGCTCAGACACCTTATTAATGGATTAACATTTTTTTACTATGCTAGACTTACTAATATTCATTACTCAAAAAAAAATCATTACTCAAAAAAAAAATCATTACTCCACAACTTCTGATAGATAATTCCCTATACGATTCAGAGGTGCAGCGGTTGCCCAGATGGTGTCCTATTTTCTTCAGAAAGACAGAACACGACTGACCTGCAAGGTATCTCAGATTTCCTTTGCCTGTTCATTCCACCTTCTGGTGCAACGTATTTTTTGTGTCAGTCCTATATACCCCTTTGTATTCTTGGTACCATATGTTTGGAGCTGAATGTTAGCATTCAGGGTACATCACTAACTTTGTTCCGAATTATGTTACTGACAATATGCATTGTCCACTCACTTTGTATGCCTTTTGTTGATCCTTATCAGCCTGCTGTAGTACATTTATGTTTTTTTTCTTTTAAAACAGAGTAATCTTTTACTCATTCATCCTAATTGTTGGTGCATGTTTCTTAACAGATGTCTGCAGATCTTTAAGTGTACCAGAGCGTGCAATCTTTATATATTTTACTGGGAGAACTGATATAGATGGTGACAAACAAATAAATTCCCATTTGAGGTATCTTCACTTCATTTTTTCCCTGTGCCAATTTGTATATATATATTTACTTTAAGTTTCCATAAAATTTGGTGTTTTGCTTACATCGATTCATTAATATATGGTTCCAGACAATGGTGCACTCTTGCGTACATTTTTTCCCTGTGCCAATTTGTATATATATATATTTACTTTAAGTTTCCATAAAATTTGGTGTTTTGCTTAGATTGATTCATTAATATATGGTTCCAGACAATGGTGCACTCTTGCGTAGACTAACTGTTGTAGCTTATGATATCAAGAGGAAGTATCATTTCCCCACATTTCTACTGCATCCATATGATGACTACAGTATATAGACACTTCATCTTGAGTGTCAACCTGTTCTTATGTGGTTATGCATGTACTCTTTTTTTATACATTTTATTTGTTGGAAAGTATTACTTCTTGCAGGACCTCTTCAGAATTTATTGACATGTTTTTCCGCACATTTTCTGATGTGAGCTTTGCGTCCAAGTTCTAATGCTGGGTGTCACTCCTGTTGGTATTTATGTTTTTGACAGACGTCAACATACTGTCTTTGTTCTTTAATTTATAAGCTAATTTCCATTCAAACTTTGGAAGTCATATCATTAGAAACATCGGTGTAATAAGCTAATTTCCATTGGAACTTTGGAAGTCATATCATTAGAAACATCGGTGTATATTCTGACATATCGATGAAATAAACTTGATCACTTCATATTTGTATCTATGATATGCGTCCTTGCTGTTTTAGTTCCCTGACGATTCCACGGCATGTATCAAATAGAAGGCATGAGGGGTAATAAATTGCCGACACATACCTTGCAAATAGTAATGTGTTGTTGTACAATTAATTGATTGACGCGTTTTGATTCCTGCCTGTTGCCTAGCACTTTCCTTTGTTTTGTTTGTGAAACCTAATTATCCTTTCACAATCTTTAACTCTCTTACTTTATTTTGAAGAAGTTTGCAAAAGTCCCCACTCTCCGGCTGGAGGAACTGAACAACAATCAGATTTTCGTAGCCACAACAAGATGTAAGTGTCCTTTTTTGGGAATTATTGTTCTTACTGTACCTACAAAGCTTGCATACACTAAGTGGATCATTCTCTTTATATGAGATCCATTTTATTCTCTACGTGTGCTTCTCTTCCAGTCTATGGAAAATGGGCTTCTTATGGCTGAACAAATGAACCTGACCTATCCCTATATGAATATATATTTTAAATTTGATGTGCATTTTGTCAAGCCTTATACCGTGTTATTAAAAAAAAATTACCTCAAGGTTTCCTTTTCTTTGCACTATAATGGCATCAAGGTTTGTGTGTCATCAGAAGATTCAGCAAAAAAAGTCGTGTGAAACGGCCAAAGCATGTATACGTGTTTTTCTTGCATCTAAGGATAAACTGTCCCAGCTGGAGGGTTTAGGAGAATAGTTTTTGGACTATTAAGGAACAGGAACACGGAGCAAAGGTTATAAGTAGTCCACATTTCAGCCAATGAGTTATAGCATATTTATCTTTTTTAAAATGCTATGGATGTATGTCATATGCATAGGGACTATAATTTTTAATTGTTGTGCCTTGAAAGCATATAGTTGTGCAGGGCAGCCTTATGTTATCTCTCATGGTTGATTGATTAGCTATATTTCCTTTCACTCCTTGATATATACTATTCAAAATTCTCATAACTGAATCGGATGAATACACACTTAAATCTGAATTGTGCATCTCTTAGCAGATACATCAAGCGCACCACCGATGAGTCACTTCGGTCGGAGCGTGACATCTATGTCGCCCTTGAGAAACAGAACCAGACGGACACCGACATCTCCATTGTAACCAAGCAGGACCTCTATCAACAAGGAAGTAGCCACTTCACTGATTCGTGCATCAACTCTCCACCAAGGGCAAAAAAGTAATCATCATTCTTCCTTCCGAATGCTGATCAATATTCTATGATGTCACTTGGAGTTCTTTTGCATCGAAAGAACTTTATTGTACCTTCTTTAGGATAAGCTATTGTATGAACTATGTAACTGAATTTGAATACTCAAGTTTAATATTCACTTTTGCCTACGGGCATACTCTCAAATGACATGGCTTAATAGTGATGCTACATAGTTCTTGTGAACATCAATTGTCTACCCACGGGCGCGGCGTGTCACGCCGCGCTAAAACTTCCTAGTAAGATTGATACAAGCATAAGACAGGTGCACAGAGTAAATTTTTGACATCTCTACCAGGCTAACTGCTACAGGACATAATTTGATTTGGATATGGAAACTATTGACTCTAAATTTGTTTAACTAGTAGTAACAGAACATGTAAAATGCCAACAGAAACAACACTACAATTTAGCAAACATGGCAACAATTTTCTAGAGCACATAATTCATCATCACGGCAACCAAAGTTTCCAGACAAAAATATCAGAACTAGCAAGAACTCAAATCTCTCACACAGCTTGCTGCATACGGTGCAGCAAGTCGAGGATCGGACCGGAAGATTCGGCCTCGACAGCCAGCTCTTTCACCATCACCTCCGCGGCACACAACTCCTTCCGCAGTTCCGCGTTGAGCACAAGGTGGGAGAAATGCTGGTCCAGCACCAACCCCATGGCCCTGGTGACAGCCCCGAGCGACGGCACACTCTCACACTGCTCCAGCCCCGGCATCTCCGTCGGGCAAGCCCGCGCCACCGGGAACCTCCAGTACTTGCCTACCCACTTGGAGAGGTAGCTCAACAGGGCGGCCACCTCGGCGCCGTCCAGCTCGGACACGGCCGCGGCGAGGACCACAGAGTCGACGGAGTCGGCAGCCCTCGACGCGAGCAGGTAGTGCAGGCAGACCTCGGGGGAGGTGAACCCGTCGTGGCCCATCATGAGCAGCAAGGCGGCCTGGCGCGCGGCAGCGGTTTCCTTCTTCCCCGCGTTCTTGCCCTTGCACTTGCTGACGGCGAGCAGCGCGGCGTCCTTCCAGCGGCCCTTGACGGCCGCCATGGCGTCGTAGGCGGCGTCGGAGGCCGGGGAGAGGAGGCAGCGGAGCGCGGCGAGGAGCTCGGAGGCGCGGAGGTCGGCGGCCTGGCGGAGGACCGCGCAGAGGAGGTCGGGGCGGCCGGCGTCGGCGAGGGTGGCGAGGAGGTCGGACTGCGGGTGCGGGATGGCGCGGGCGTCCGCGAGGGCGAGGACGACGTCGTGGTCGGAGAGGTGGGATGCAGTGGAGGCGATGAGGGCGGCGAGGGTGGCGGGGAGGTAGGTGGCGGCGGCGCGGACCGCGAGGGGGAGGTTGGGGGAGGGGGGCGGGAGGGAGAGGGAGTGGGAGAGGGCGGCGAGGAAGGTGGCGAGGAGGGCGCGGAAGCGCGGGGCGGTGAGGGAGGAGGCGGAGAGGGAGGCGGCCAGGGAGGAGGCGGCGGTGGCGAGGGTTGGGTCGGCGGGGGAGAGCGACCAGACGGTGGGTGGGATCGGGGTGGGGAGCGCGGAGGAGGTCGGCGGCGGCTGCGACGGCGGCGGCGCGGGGGTGAGCACGAGGTGGGCGGCGGTGGTGGCCGGGGTGGGGTTGGTGATGGCGGCGAGGAGCGTCATGGCGCCGCCGAGGGACAGAGCAAGGGGATTAGGGTTTAACGGGAGTTGGATCGAAAATGGGGAGGGACGGCTGGGTTTGAGGTCTACTATGTGTTGGCGCGCGTGTGGTATTTCCGGCCCGTCGGCCTACCTCCATTCGGCTAGTGGGCTTAAACTGGCCAGATGGATGGATGCTGCTCAACGTGCATGGCAGATGGGGCAAATCCTATTTGACGCCACCAACGCTAACAGAGGGAGTGGGATGGGCCTCGGCCTGCTAGGGAGATGATGCTCATCGGAGAAGAAGTTGAACTCACCGGAGACAGAGAGGGCGGGGCTGGCCGCGGCGTGCCTAGCGGAGGCGAGGCCGGGATGTCATCGGAGACGGGGACGACGCGGCTGGCCGCGACGTCGCCGGTAGAGGTGAGGCCAAGAACTTAGGGTAGAGGGTCCAGGATCTTAGGGTTCCGGAAATCAGCGGCGACGGACTTAGGGTTTCGGTGGTGTGGGGGCTTCACCGAAGTTGGGGGAGGTGGGTAGGTTTTGAGGGAGGTCCGAGGTGGCGACGGACCGATGGAGGGTGGCGGATGGAGGAGGTGGTGCGGCAAGGCACCGTGGGAGCTTCATTGCCACCCTCGCTCAGTATCCGGAGCTAGCCAAGATGGCCTAGAGAATCTCCTGGCTGGTCCATGACGGTTTAACCGGAATGGACCTGACCTTAAGCTGGTTCACCTGTCGGATTCAACCGCTGAAATACAACAAGCGGTTGATCAGCGAATACTCCGGGGTCGACGATCAACTGCGGGCGACCAAGGACAACCTGCCGACGGATTCTCTGAAGAAGAGGATCCGAACACTTGTGAAGCCTACCCAGGGCCAGGAGGTCCCGGAGATCAACAAAGATATATACACCAACAACGGATGCCCTCCGATGCGTTTTCTCACTTTGTCATTTTGCTCTTCACATTTGAAATGTTCTAACTTCTTCAACGCTTCCTCTTTCAGCTCAACACTTTGGCGGAGGATGGCTTCAGGGATATTTTCCGCACTCCCGCCGATGCTTGAATGGCGGAGGAGGATCCGGAGGACGAAGACGAGGATGAGGAAAAAGTTCCCAAGAAGAAACCCACTCCTCGCGCTACCAAACGTCCCCGCGCCAAGGTTTCCGGTACCGATACCGGAGTCAGCGGCGAGGCCTCCGCCAAGAAGGCGAAAACCACAGCTCCATCTGACCCTCCATGCCTTGACCTCCAGGAAGGCGGAGCATGTTCGGATCAAGCTGCTGGCAACAGCTGGAAAAGGGACGCGACCGATACTTCCCGGAGCCACATAAGTGTTTCAGAAAATAAACTCTTGGTTGTGAAGTTAAAACTTATCGCTTATGTCTTTTCTTTACTTGGTTCAGGAACCAGAAGAATCTCCGCTTCACGGGTTACTACCTAGAAGCCAATCACAAGTTTTCTCCGGACATCTCCGGATGTTGGCCCCGCCACTCCAGTTCCTCCAAGTACCTCCAACACCGCTCCCCAACCTACTCCGCCTGAAGCTCACCCCACTCCGGATCCCGCCGCCAAAACTCAAGTGGAAATAATTCCAGTGAGCAACGGGAGAAAGGATGGAAGAACCTCCTCCACAAAGCAAGTTGCCCCTGAGGAAGCTCAAGGAAAGGGTCCAGAGGAGGCGGAAGTCACTTCTGCAGATAAGGCTGAAGCTCCGGCTAATGATGCCATCGTATTTCCGGCCAACTTTGGCGATCCTTCTGACCTCTATGCTACGCCCAAGGCGTACTCCACGGTGGGCGGCAACTGTCGTTGCCTATTCAACGGTAACTCGGCGGAGGGATCCTCACGAGGGGGAGAAGAAGTAGGGGCCATCGGGCGGAGAGTCCTCGGGACGATGGTACGCGATTTACCAGCTTCGGAACACCTACACGATGACAGGGTCTACTGCTGCTTGTCTGGAATTATCTGGGCGCTTTCGTGTTGTTACAATGAGTTGTGGTTGTGCCTCTAGGGCTCCTAGGATCCAGCTTGTAAAGGCGTCTGGATCTAGGGTTTACACGGAGAGTTCTAGCCGGAATACAAGATGCCTAACTACGGGATATTACATTGCCGTGCACGTCAAGGATCCACCTTTCCTTATATGTCGTAATGGATCCGGATACTTCATGGGTCTCCATGGATCCGACTACCTGCATAGGTCGGTTGAGATTCGACTCCTGTTCTTGGGCTGGACTTCATCCATCTTCTATCAACAGCAACTGGGCCGCCCGATGGGCCATATGCCACCATCACCATTTGTGGACCACACGGGTTTGCCGGACTAGACCATGTCGTTATAAAGTATACCCACAACAGTAGCGCCAATAGGCGGTCTGGCCGGCGTTGGAGGCGGGGGGGTCGAGGAGGTAAGTGGAGAAGGAGGCTTGCGGGAGAAAGACGACAACCTAGGGTGAGGAAGAAGAAGCTTCCTGCGTGTCGGCCGACCTTGCTAACCACGCGGGCGTCGGTGGCATCTTAGACGCTAAGAGTGTCATATAGGGGCATCCGCTAGATGGACTAGGACAAGGAAATAAGCCCACATATAGGAGGGGTCAATCCAATACACCGACCAGGTCGATGCCTAACAGGAAACGCACACTGTTGTCGGGTATTGGGCCTGGCCCATTTACTTTTTCCCGTCTTTTCAATTTTTTGTTTCTGATTTTTTCTTTCATTTTTTGTTTGTTTGTTTGTTTTATTTTTTTTACTTTACTTTTCTGTTTATTTTTCTTTTTTGTTCAATTTCAAAAAGTTCAGATTCGAAATTATTTCAAATTAAAATATGTTCAGATTCGAAATTAGTTCAAATTAAAATATGTTCAAATCTGAAAATAGTTCAAATTTAAAATGTTCAAGTCTCAAAAATGTTCAAACTGAAAAGTGTTCAAATCGTAAAATATTGAACTTAAAAAATTATCCTTATTCGAAAAAATGTTCATATTCAAAAATGTTCGAATTCGAAAAATGTCCAAATTTAGAAAAAAAACCAAAAGTCCAAAAAAATGTTCAAGTTTCAAAAATATTAAATTCTAAAAATATTTAGATTTCATAAAAAACTAAAATTTTAAAATTCCTGATTTTAAAAATTGGATCTAAAAGGAATCAGCCTTTTGAAAACGTAAAAAGAAAAATAGAACAGAAAAAAATGCAGAAAATAAAACAAAATAAAAGGCGGGGGAATGTTGGGCCGGCCTAACAACCCACCTAGGGGGTGTGCGGCGACTGGTCCGTGCCGACCAGGTCGGCATACAACACCCCCACTACTAGGAATTAGCTTATAGACGCACTTCTTACCGCCGGCACGCTCGGTTCGAAGATGCCAGCAGTAAGTTACCGCCGGCGAGTTGGTTTGGGGTTGCCGGGGATAGTCCCCTTACCGCCGGCGAGTTGGGGCTGAAACAGCCGGGGGTAAGTTGGGCCGAGAGCACCCAGATGGGCCTCCCATTACCGCCGGCGATTTGGCCCGAAAACGCCGGGGATAACTTTAATTCCACCGGCGAGAAGGGTTTTATTTCCGCCGGAGGTAAACTTGGCCGGTGTGAGTGAGTTGGGCCGAATTTACCGCCGGCATTTCCAGTTGAAACTCGCTGGGGTATTTCGCACGCACTTATCCCCTTCCATCCCCACCTACCACCCACGACCCACACATCACACACCTCCTCCATCTATCCCCTTCCCCCGCCTGCCCGCCCGCATGGCTGCTCTCCTCCGCACGGCTGCCGCCCTCGCGCCCCCGCCTTCGCCCGCCCGTGACTCCCCACGACGGCCATGCGCCGCGTCCCTCGCCTGCTCCCGCGGGCACCGACGCGGCCGCTCCACGGGCCGTTGCTTAATTACGGCCAGACGCGCTCCCGACTGCGGAGATTGGGGGCCACCAACGCCGATGAGGCCGCGCAGGCGGCGACGCAGGTGAGGTTTCGCGCAAGTGGTAAGCCACCCCACTCTCTCCCTCCCGATCCGTCCGTCCCCAACCTCGCCGATCTGCGCCCGACTCGACCCGCGCCGCCCGCGCGCGCCGTACGTACGGTCTCCCTCACCTCCTCCCTCTTCTCCTTCCAGGTCAGCAACGCCTTCGTGATGCAGTACTACAACATCCTCCACCAGCCCCCGGAGCTCGTCTTCCGCTTCTACCAGGAGGCCAGCCACATCGGCTGCCCCGCCACCGCTGGCGCCGACCTCGACACCGTCACCACCTTGGAGGTAACCCCGTCCGCCCTCCTCCCACTCCCCTCGGCCCGGATCTGGCCCTCCGCGTCCGATATTTCCCAAAGAACCATGGCGAAATGTAGTGCTCGCAAGGAGATGGCCCCAGCCCGGCCGCCACTACGTATTTTATTCCAGTTTGCAGCACTTGATAATTGCATGTATACCCGATGGTACAAGTAGAGTTCAGCTAGCCATAGTCTGATTCACTTTGCCCAAATCTGAAACTAGCTACACTAGCAGTACTGCAGTCTAGCAAAACTGAGATATCAATGGATTAAAAAGCACTCCTAATGAGTACTTTTTTTGTGTAAGATAATTTAGGACTAGACCGTTGTCTTGATTTAATCTTTAGAAAGAATGAGTATTTCTCAATTACAAACTTATTAGCTATGGAGTACTTGAAAAATGCAGCCTCCAATAGATTAGGTAGCTGGTCGTAATTGAAGAACAAATGCAAGGCTTGCTGTTATCTTATTGTCAGATGTTGACCAAGTGATTTTTGTCCAATCTTTATGATATGTACTGTACTCCATTCCAGCAGAGTTGTAATATGCTCGTGAATTCTGCTATTTGTAATAGGAGGCCAATGTATACCCCTGCAACCGATGGCTTGCTAAGTTTTGGGCAGTTGCTGCCAACGCATCCTTATAATTTCCGATCTCTGCCTATCCACCATCTTGAAGGACACCCAAATATGGAAAATTTGCACTTTGTTGGTGCTTCTCCACATGTTTAATTTATGTGTTTATCCATGATTTGATTGAGCATATTTGGAAAGAATATAGGCCACTATAGATCATTTTCATGTGTTTATCCATGTAATGCTAAATATTATTTATATATTTTAATAACATTACATTTGCAGGGCTAGAGGAGAAGAGCAGAAGCAGTGATCTAGGCCGTGCCATGCGGGAGAAGAGGAGAATCACAGCGAGATGCAGGACCTGCCGGCTAGGTGCCGTGCCGGAGGTGTTGGCTAGGTGCTGGGCCGGAGGTGCCATGCTGGAGGTGCCCACTAGTAGACGATGTCGTTGGCGAGCTGAGACGGGCAACGTCTTCGGCACGCTGAGACGGAGCTGGCGACGAGAAGGCGACGTCGCTGGCGAGCTGAGAAGGACGACGTAACAGTCTTTGTGTTTTCTAAACATACTGTTGGTCTATGCGTTGTAGTATAGTACCTGTTCTGTTTAAATAAAATAAAAAAGACAAATTGGCCTTTCCGTGAATGTGTGGACCTGCGGTTTTTTTTTAAAATTCTATACAAACTTATCGCTGGCGAACTGGGCTGTGCGCTGGGGGTAGTTTAAATTAGCGCTGGCAAATCGGCATGTGCCAGCGGTAGCAAATACCGCCGGCGAATACACGAAAACGCCGGGGATAATGGCATGTTACCGCTGGCGAAACGAAAGGTGCCGGCGGTAACCACTTACCACCGGCGAGGTGATCGCCGGCGAACACGAAAACGCCGGCGGTAGCCCAATTCTGTGCGTCGGCGGTAAGCAAAATCCTAGTAGTGCCCTATAGGAGGTGCGCAAGCCCTATGTCAAGAGTTGTACCTTCCGAACACCATCCCCGGGGGTCCATCGAACTCTTCAACACTAGGCCGGTCGCACATGGCCATCGCGGGAACTAGATATATGTACAATGAGTATTCAAATTTAGGCACAAGAAAATCAATCGCAGGCTCAGCCTCGTTGTGCCGCTGAATCGAACTTTGAGTTGGCGGGAGACATGAAGGTTTATTGTAGATGTTATGAGCAAGGAGTATGTAATTTTTCTTGGCCGAATATAATGGGTATTCACCTGAATACCTATGATTATGCTTGTGTCCGCCACTGACATTACGTCTTGATTGGCATTTTGGCAATTCAATCATTGTATGGTGTGGTTGCTATATTAACTAGTTGAATGTTGCCACGAGCTATAGATGGATCATTCAAAACATGTATAATTCGGTATGTGCAGAACATATAAAGCTAACACAAATGGATCTCTTCTCCTAGGGCTAGCCAATGTTTGCCATGCTGCTGTCAACTCCCAATCAACCAGTAAATCAAAATTGACAGGGAAATTGTTTTTTCACTACAGATAATCTATTTGGAGGAACATCTTGTCAACGCCACCGGTCCACGAGTTAGTCGTTACCGTTGTTACCTAGCGGTGAGTTATATACTAATTAAGTTGGTTTATGTACGTGACGTAGATGCAGAGCACATGCATATCTGAGGTACGAATTGGCCAAAGGCGAGCGGCGGCACATAGCCACGGGCCACGGCGATCCTCTTGCCCGTTGACCACCGCCGTGTTCGTCTTGTCAGGATCCATCGATCCATGCATCGATCGCGGCTTCAGTTCGGTTGATCAGGAGCTAGCTCCCTTCTCCTCTGTGCTCCCGCTGTTGTGTAGGCTGGCGCACACGCTCTGCGTGCCAACACAAACTGAAAGAGAGGCGTGTGAACTGGGAGCTGGAGCTGATGACACAAGAAACGCGTTGGCGAACACGTAAACAGGCAGGGCACCGTCGATGTACCGAATGTGGTCGACGGTGCGGTCTGACGTGTGCACTTTGTAGGGGTGAAAATCCGGTTCATGTAAACACCTGCCTAAATACAGCGCAAGATTTATCAAATTGATTGACTGATAAATTTTCCAAAATTTCGTTCAGTATTACTCCAAAATCAGAGGGTCATGTCTGATTTTAGAAAAAAATTATTTGGGTTCTTTAGCAATAAAATTGTTCTTCTTGCTAGAAATTGCTTTCAAGTATATTTTATGGGTATGACTAATTTAGACGAGCTTAATTCGCAGTCAAGTGATGTCATCCAATAACTTAGTAGGGCGTGAACCATTTTTTACAACTCACTTGCGATTTAGAAAACTAAATTCCAACCCAACTTATAACAAGAAAAATCTCAGTTGCAGTGGGACTGGCAACTAAAAAATCTTGACTGTCAGTAAAAAAAAATCTGAGTTGCAACCTCATTTCCAAATAAAACCTTAGTTTCAACTCCGCTTGCAGTTCATGATGCGCATGAATTGCAATGCACATCTACTAGTTGTGAACTTCACTGATCAGAAAGCTAGTTTCGAGTTAGCTGAAAATTGGTAATTCCTGTATTTTATAAAATATTTTTTGACTCAAGATTCTGAAAAATACTCCATGTTTGTGTGAGTGTGTGCGTGTGCGGGTGCATGCGTGTGTGTTTGAATCAACCAAGTTTTGACGCAACTAATCATGTAGACTACATGACATTACATTCTTGTTCTTTTCCTTTATACTCCTTCTTTTTTACCTTTATACTCCTTCGATATACAAACGGCAACACTACATGGCAGTGGTGGATCTATATTTTTTTTAGGGTGGGGCAACTAAGATAATGTCAATATGTATATGAGCTATATTTTTAAACTTTTCTTTTCTCTCACTAAAAAAATGAGGTACGATGAAATGCTAGCTCCGACACTACTACAGGGGGCGGACGCGCGCCTAGCTAGCTAAGGAATTGCATGCTGGGCTTAATGCCAAAAATACCTTATGCTGATTGTAACAATATATGTTTTACGTTGAAAATGTAAATATTGTACTCTAAATATTATCAAAGCTGACAAAGTTTAATTTCAATTATACTATGAACGCAAACTGATTTACAAAGGTTAACAGAGGGAATGTCATTCTGCACGTCCGTAAGCAAACTCCGTAAAAGTAAGGAGTGGTGTTTTGGCACATGTAAGCATATGATTTCTATATTTTGAAATGCATCTTAGACATACTTTAAAATGTAAAAAATAGAATAAAAAATTCACACATACATCTTCACGTGCTACGTGCCAATAAAGTTGTTTCATGAAAAATCGACTCGTCGTATGGCGTGTATAAAAAGGACGAAATCCAGTGCTAAAATAAGGCTTTTGACAAGATTTATTTTATCTTTTTTACATAGATCACAAAAAATATCGTTTTTTAGGAAACTTGACAGACACATATATTATGGAGATGTATATGTAAAAAAAAAATTGACACATCGAAATAAGTTTTTGTGGCAGGAGCTGCATATACACCCGGGAGCCGAATTAAATTTCTGGCAGAAGTAGTGTTACCTAAGGAAAAATATACATGTAGTACCTAGAACTAGCTAGGTACTCAGTACAAGTCGAGTACAGCAGTCGGTACATGCATACGTGCGCGCTAGTACGTGCCTACGTCGAAGGCTAGCTAGTTCGACCCAGCTGTTGCACCGACGGGGCGAGCGATGACGACGACTCTGCTTGACGTTCCTCTGCCGCCACAAAGGAAACCAACGATCGCATCGGACTGCCGGACGGCTAAGTTTAAGAGCGCGCCGAGCAGCATGCCGGCGACGGGGGCGACGACGTAGATCCAGATGTGGGTGTACCTCCCGAAGACGATCGCGGGGCCCAGGCTCCTCACCGGGTTCATCGACCCTCCCGACACCGGCCCGATCACCAGCCCCAGCGTCCCCACCGCCGCTCCAATGGCCATCCCTCCCACCGCCTTGCTCTGCATGCAGTGCAACAATGGACGATTCTGTTAGTTAGCGTTGTAGCGGCGAGTGAGTGAGTATGTAAATTTGTGTACGCACGGCCGAGCTCCTGGCGACGGTGGCGATGACGATCATGAGCACGGCGGAGGCGAGGAGCTCCAGGAGGAACGGCAGCCGCGCGCCCGCGCCCGGCGGCCTGGGCACGGTGCCGTAGAAGTCCTCCTCGCGCGTCCGCATGACGGCGTTGACGGAGAGGCAGGCGAGCACGGAGGCGCCGAGCTGGGCCGCGGCGTAGAGCGGGAGCTTGCGCCAGGGGAAGTAGCGGAAGGCGGCGAAGGTGACGGTGACGGCTGGGTTGAGGTGCGCCGGGCCCATCCAGCCCAGCACGAAGGCGACGGTGAGGCCGACGACGAGGCACACCGTCGGGAAACTGAGCGCGTGGCGCGTCTCCTGCATCACCGCCGCCGTGCACGACCAGAACACCACCAGGAACGTCGCCACGCCCTCCAGGCTCCAGCACCAGCTTCAGTCACACGATCGATCGAATCGATCACAAGTTAACTAAAGCATGTCACTTGACAGTGTCAGTTCTTAGCTCGTTTCTCTGTACCTCCCGTATGAGATTGCCAATGGCGAGACGGTTGGTGCCATGGCCGGCGGACGGCGGCAGCTCCAGGCCACGGCGAGCCTGCTCAAGGTCCTGCCCGGTCGCCGCGGCGACGCGCTCGCCGTCGGTCATCTTGTCAAGATCCATGGAGGTGAATTTCACCGTTCGCTCGTGTGCTCCATTGCTGCCGCCAATATAAACGTCTCGGCCACACACCGCGCATATGTAACGGGCTGGAGCAGATCAAGCCGCGGTGGCTGGAGCACACGCTCTTGGCGTCTCAGAAACTCAAGGGTAAAACGGGCGAATTGGTGCTGCTAGTTCTGCTGCTTGCTGTTACGGGAGAGTGTGCACGTACTACGTACCGGATCAACTGAATTAACCATACTGCTGTTGCACTTGCTTTGTGTGCTGCTTCAGCTGGCCAGATAAAGATCCTCATCGTTCCTCCATCACCTTATCTTAAAATCGCAAACTTAAAAAAAAAACTGAGACGAAATGAAGAAAACCAAACGTTCCTCCTTTAGAATTTCATATGTTGTGAGAATGACCGGAGGGTCAGATGGTTAGCTCGAGTTGGTGGCTACCCCGCAACCCGGGTTCGAATCTCCTCGAACACGGATTTGTGGCTCACTTAGCTTCTTCTATAAGAATATGCCCTGGGTGCTAGTGCCCATGGGTCTCTTTTTTTTTTTTTTTTTTTTTTTTTTTTTTTTTAGAATTTCACATGTTGCTGATAATGAGCACGGGAGCCACAGGTTCCATCGTCGCCGCCTTCTCCCCATCGTAAACCACCTCCCGGGTTGCCTCTGCCCAGAGCAAACCCGGAGGCCTCCCGTCGTCGCCACCTAACCTCCCCCGCTCCCAGCCCCGCCAATCCGCTGATGTCAGCAATGGTGGGGGCGCCCATCTTGCCAAAGGGGGAGGGTTGGTGAGGGCACGTACAACCGATCTCCTCGGGCGGTGGGGTACTGCACGGTGGACCATGGGCATCTCGCGGAGGACATGATGGAGAGGAGGGGCGGACAGCGACGACAACGCTGGCTAGCGGTGGCGTGGCAACCTATGATGGTGGCTGGGTAGGCCGATCTTGGGCCCAGTGGTGTCTACCCCGGTAGCCTATGGTGTCGCATGATGTCTGCTGGCCATGCGCCCGGATGTTACCTGTTTGACTGTCTGAGTTCGTCTTCTTATCCGCCGTAGGCCCGTGACGTGGGGGATGCTGGCGTGGCTTTGAATAAAGGTGGCGGTCCTTGGATTCCTCTCTCTTCGTGATCAAGAACTGTCTGTCGCCAATCGCCATTGATTTTGGGTGGACTACCGAGTTCCGAAGACTCCGTCGGCGAATTCCAAATGGGCTACATGCATGGAGTTTGCTCGTGAAGATTGTGTTTCGATCACGCGCAACCATGTTTATTTTTGACCGTTTGGTTTTAGATGGGGCGTTGTGAAGCTCTGTGGTCTGATGTCATGATGGGACATGCCTTAGTTCCATGGTGATGTCAGATGCGGAGAATGGCATGGAATCCATGAACAAGTTTAAATATTGGGGGTGTAGGAATTCTGGCTTGGTGATTTGTCACTTGGAGAGGAGGAATCAAGTGTCTAAACTTATAGGGTGAAAACCCAAGGCCTGGCCTTAATTGGTTGTGGCTCGCGATGACCTTGTTCAAGGCATTGTTTTGTGAGTGCGGACTTTCTCTGGGGCGAAAATCTATGGTCTTTGATTAGGACGATGACGGTGCTTGTGCATTGTTCCTTTCCTGGAGGCATTGTTTTTGGAGTTGATGGATTTCTGGTAGTGTTTTGGTGGTGTTTGATCCGCTGTTATAAGGAACTGGTCACTGTAGCGGTTTTTTTTATGTAATTCTTCTGTTCATTTTTTGGATGTGTGTATTCGTATTTTCAATACGGCACTACATTGTTGTGGAGAGGCTAGGTATAATTAGTATCTTGCGATATTAATATATTTCCTTTATCGAAAAAAAATGTTGATGATAATACAAACTGCTTACAAAAGCTTATATTTTTTTTAGTAGATTAAACTAATCTATAATGGATAAAAATCAAGTGAAAGCCCAACTTTGACGCCACATAATCATCAACTATTGCAATTTCCAAAGACATTTACGAGTCTGATGCAGCCGTCAGCGGAAACATATCAATGGATGCACATCTTTTGATTCTTGTATCAAACATGACCGACCAACTTCCTCCCTGAAATAGGTTTTCACCGTTTTATATTAATAAAGGAATACGGCTGAACGATACAAAGTGTTGAGAAGGTCCCCAAACACCGAAAATACAAAGATACACGACAAAACTCGCTGAAAACGCTAAAACACCACTGAACGCCTCTAGCGAATGTCGAGAAGAAGCTCAGGAAACGCCACCGCGCTAGGGAGACACCCTCATTCAACAACGACACCCTCAAGAGGGTCATGACGTCAAGTGTCGCCATCGCCGCGCCAGCCCAAGGCAGATTATATTTCAAATAAATTCTGCCCCTTTGTGGCCTTGCCGTGATATATTAAGCTGCTTGCTCGAGAGCGCCACCCAACGATAGAGAAAAGATTCAGGATCACTAACTTGCCCGTCAAGACGGAGAGGATGCATGCGCTCGAGGTGGAGGCCTCAGAGAAGATTATATTTCGAATAAATTGTGCCCCTTTGTGGTCTTGCCGTCATATGTTTAGCTACCTTCTCGAGAGCGCCACCCCAACGATGGAGAAAAGATTCAGGATCACTAACTTGCCCGTTCTTGTGTCTGGAAGTGTAATATCAGTAGTGTCTGGAAGTGGAGTTTGAGATATGAATAGAGAATTTGAACAAGGAGGAGGAGGAAAGACTAGAATTAGGCGGGACAATTTGATACTACTATAATTGTTTGATGCATTTCTCTTCACTCATGTTTCCAATATCTATGAGACCATAAACTCATCTCATTAACTCACTAGACACGTTAAAACATAATTCCCTGGTAGAAAGGAAAAAAACACATGATGACTTTGCAATAAAACTTGTTTGATTAATTGCAACAAACACCAAAAAATGTATCTGCCAAAGAATCTAACGTTAATTGTCACAAAATATACTTCCAAGGATTTTTTAGCAAGAATAACAATGCCATCACTAAACGATCAATGTAAATTTGTTTAATCGCCGCAGCAAAATAAAACCTTATGAATAAAACTTGACTTAGAAGTCGGGAGGGAAGCACCACATTGGACAACCTGTGTGACTTGTAGTGTAGTATCTCACCGAGGGGAAATGCTCCTTGCCATGGCCGTCGCCATCAGTTATTGCGTCTTTTCGGCAATAGATATCGTCACCATATCCCGATCTTGCCAAGTGCACTTCCTCGTTGAACTCTTGGTACTCTTTACTTTCCGTATTGCGATAGTTTGAGTAGTAGATGTGGTTTTTCTGTACAACAGCGCGCCAGCCCTCCTGCACATGTACCACCCGAGAGGAGCATGTTTGCCCCAAGAACAAGGCGCAATCGCCCAAGGTGCACACCTCTTTCCACTCATAGTCGCGTGCACCATCTGTTGTCACCGCAAGTTCAAACACCTTGAAGAAAGGGTTGTGATTTTCAAACCATCGGGTCATCATGGCCATTGCCAACTTACCATGTAAACCAAAGATGTAGGTGGTGAAGTAAATGTAACTGCCATCAATTGGTACGCCACACGATTGGACGTCCAACAAGTGGGCGGCGGTGACCACCGGTGCCCCATCTTGGTTAACACCAATGTCAAACTTGAACAATTTCTCGCCACGCCGTGTGAGGCCATAGAGCTCCCCATGGTGGAATACAATATCACAAAACTCCTCCCTATCACATCCATCCTCCATCGGGGCAACCAACTCTGCACAGCGCCACCTTGTCGTGGTCGGTGGTTAAGGCGGCAAGGATGCAGGCGCTCGAGGTGGGGGCCTCGGAGAAGATTATTCTCCGGATCAACTGTCGTCCATTGCGGCCTTGCCATGCCACGTCCATCTGCTTTGTGGAGACTACCACTTCGACGCTGGAGAAGAGGTTGACGATCCCTAACGTGCTCGGTCTCGTAATCGCAGTGATCCAGCCGCCATCGTAGGTACCGCAGAACCGCGTGTTGTGCAGTTTGCTCGGGAGCGGAACGTGGAAAACCCTGCCTTCATCGTGGCAGTAGAGGTCATTCTTCTTGCCCCACGCGTTGAGGGAGAGGACCAGCAGCGGGAGCGCCGGCGTCACCATGTGCTGAGACGCGGCGGCGCGCCAGGATCTGCAGACGGCGGCGAAGCAGACGCGGCCGCGCGGGGAAGCGACCCGCGCGCGGATCATGCCCAGGAGGTCGTCCAGGAGGTTGGACCATCCATCTCCGTCGACGATTCGTCGGCGGCCATCTGCGCGTGTCAATGTTCCGTGCAGATCGACAAATTGGTACGAACAGATATCGCCGAATCGATCACGAGTTTTAACGTCACGAACCTGTCCAATGCTACCAACGTTTCCAGCCGAATCTCTTGCAGCAAATCAAACAATTACGGAAGCCCTATCCATGGGTATTGGAACCAAAGACCATCTTGGATTCTCTGCTGAGTAAATGCCGAAATTAACGTAGAGATTAGGACTCTGCTGGAACGCAGATTTTCTTAAAGCTGCCAAATTAGAGAAGACTTAACTATTACACCGTCCATTAATTTTTATCGGAGGGTCCAGATTAATAGGTCATCATGCATGCAAAAACTGAAGAAAAAACGAGTGTGCTGCTGCGATGGAAGTTTACGTACCTTCGGCATAGCTCTTTTACCCTTTTCCCAAATTAATATTTGATAGCATATGTCGCTATGCCGACGGCAATGTTGTCGGCGTACCTCTTTTACATTTTCCACAATAATGCTTTTATTTCCTATGTATGATTTTGTTGTGTTTGTATTTTTTTTGTTGCATGATAGTTTTAGTTTCAATAAATATATCACATGCGCTTAGGAAGGTTTTGGACGGATACGGGGAGCTCCCGCATCAGGTCAACCGGAGGGAATTTTGAGATAAAATGTGTTCATCCTTGTTGCTACATATTACTAAGACCTAACCAAACACAAAGAAAGACAAAAGTCCATTGGGACATCGCCGTTAGGATCCGGTCAAAGGTGTAGACTGCTTAGGGTTTCGCTGGATCCTGTTCTTAGAAGGGTCGGAATCCCTCAAAACTTGCATGTGTCCTTATGGTATGTATGAAAGTGTAGTGGGAGCTTGGTAGATCCAATATTTATCCCCTGATGTGATCCGCTTCACAGATGTGCGCTGATGATACTCACGAAGGTTCTGGGCGTATATAGGGGAACTCCCGCATCGGGTCAACCGGAGAGAACCTTGAGATAAAATGGGATCATCCTTGTTAATTACTACATGTTCATGTGACTAACAATCACAAAGGAAGTAGAAGTCCATTGAGACACCGCCACTGGGATCTGGTCAAAGGTCTAGACCGCGCGATCAATGGTTTAGTTTTTTGCTTGATTCCAATCTCGGAGGGTCGGAATCCCCCCCCCCCCCCCCCCCCAACTCGTATATGTCCCTATGGTATGTATAAAAGTGTGGTGGGAGGTTGATTTCACGGACGTGTGCTAACGACATTCAGGAAAGGTTCTAGACATATTAGGGGAACTCTCGCATCGGATCAACTAGAGGGAATCTTGAGATAAAATGGGATTAGCCTTGCTACTACATGTTCCTATGACCTAAGATAATAAAAATAAAGGTAAAACTCCGTTGGTCAACCATCGCTGGAGGCCGATCAAAGGGGCAGATATGCGGGGGCCCGGTTTAGGGTTTCACCGGAAACCGAGCATCGGAGCGCTGAAATCACCCTAAAACTTGCATGTGGACCTATAGTATTATATTTTAGTATAATATAGTCGAAAATCCTTTTTTTGCTAGATGGGCCGACTGCAGTGGCGTTGGCGTAGACTCGTTTTTCGGTGGGCCAATCGTCCCATGCCCGTGCCCGAGTCGGCTGCGTGCCCCAAATCTAACTGCACCCGACCAGTCGACCACGGGCTCGCAGCCGCCCGCCTCACGCGCCGCCTGCCGTCAAATCACGTTGCCACCTCCCTTTCCCTATCCCACGTCACGACCCTCACCCCGAGCCACCGCCTCACCAACGAGCCCTCACCTCGAGCCACGCGCCAACTCGCCCGCCTGCTTCAGATCCAATGAGGAGCTCGCCCTCCTCGGTTTCCAACGAGGATCCTAACAAGGAGAAGCACCACCCCTCTCAGCACACCCCCAACCCCATGGAAGCTTCTGGCACATCCCTGGTAAGAATTATTTCATTTTTTATTCAATTTGGTAATATATTTTTGTTGATTGTTGCAAACTTGTGAATTTGTAATTTTAGTAGAAATGGAAATAGAATGTGGTAATAGAATCTGCATGAAATAGAAAAGGAAATCAAATTTAATTTGTTAATTGTCGCACGCTTGTGAATTTGTGCTTGTCTAAGAATAGTAATTGACTCTGCTAAAGTTTGTTCAGTATATATGTACACTAGGCCACGTTGTGACCCCGTCCTGGAGGTCGTCATCCAGGATCCACCACTGCATGACTACTTCTCTACGGCTGTATAGCTGAGCGTAATGGTCTCCCACTCGAACTAATCGTAAAAGAGAGCTAAACACTATGAAAGGATGCAAAGCAAGAACACCAAAGGTTGTCAAATCCTTCACACTGAAATCCCATCAAAGAAACAAGTGCTAGGGAGAAATTTTAGAAGAAAAACAAAGGTGAAAATCAAGAAATGAATCCAAAATCTAGATATAATGGATTCCCCTCATATATAGGAGGAATTTAATGGGTGGGAATTGTAGATCTAGATAGATCCCATCTTCCAGAACCCTCAAGAAGATGCAATAATCATAGGAGAGAAGGGAGATGAAGGAAGTTTTTAAGGGTCAACGATGGAATATGAGAGAGAGCAAATAGAATGGTTGACCTTAATTTCTCAAGGAGAAAGAATGGATATTTATAGTCCAATGAATAAAACTAGGCGGCTGATCCAAACGGGAGGCAATTTCAGCGGAGCCTGTCCTCCCGCCGGAATGATCCGGCGAGCAAACTCGGGACTGAAACCCTTGCCGGTTTTCTACATCGCACAAGGCTAGGCCCGGCCGAGATCGGCGGGCCGATTTTCTCACCTGTTTCAACCGGTGCGCTGGAACGATTCCGGCTTCACCGGAATTTCTCTCTGATAAGCCTCTCGGCACATACGAGAGCAATCCGGCAATGTTGTTTTCTCGAAATAACTAAACTTTTAGTAAGAACTAAGGTGAAAGAGTTGATCTGTAAGAAAAGGAGAACGGGTCTACAACAATCAAACAAGAGAGACTGTTCCGCTACATACCCCACGGGCGGAGGCGGGTGGCCCATCAACCCTAGTGCCGCCAGACTTCCTCACTCCTTCTCCTGCCACCGCCGACGGAATTCCTCCCGCCCGCAAGGCGTGTAACGCGCAGTGCTCCCGTGCTAGCGGTGGTTCTTCTTGGCTTGTGGCGGCTTGGCGGCGCCTAGACGGTGGCGACCCGGCGGCGTGGCCAGGGTGATGCGGGGCGACGCAGGATGGCTAGTGGCAGCGGGACAGCCCTAACGGGTCCGTTCGGCCCAGATATGGGCCCCTTTGGGCCCAATCTAGGTTGGGGGCGCCGGGAACTCTCCTTTTTCTATTTGCTCTGCAGCCGAAGGTGAAGTACCTAGTGATGGGGTTTGCGGCTCCGGTGGCCGGTCTGTTGCAGTGTGGTTGCGGTCTTTACGGACCCGATCTTTGCCTGGCCGAACTCTCTTGGGACTAGTTTGATCCCACGAGGGCCTTACTAATCTACCGGGCTCGGCTGTACCTAACTTAGTCTGGTGTTACGGCCGCGGCGTTCGGTCGACAACCTCCTCGGCGGTGAATGTAGTTCCCTCCTACGCGGCCATGGTCCCACTTGCCCCGATTCGAGCTACTTTCCGCCTCTTCCTTGTAGGCCTCATGAAACTATCCACGGTAAGACGATGATGGAATATTTTTGACCGTAGTTGTGCATGTTTGTGGGCGGCGAGTTTGGTGGTGGCGAGGCCGTGTTCTAGCCGGGCATGATCGCCTGGGGGTGGTGGATAGGGTTTTTCGGGAGAAATCCTTGTCTGCTCGCCTAACACAAAACAGTGCCGCCCGCGCGCGGGTGGCACCGTTCCTTCTTGGAGCACATCGTGGCTACCCTTCTTTCACTTCCCTCTATGTGCCGACCGAAACCTGTTGGAGATATGCCCAAGAGGCAATAATAAAAGTGGTTATTATATATCTTTATGTTTATGATAAATGTTTATATACCATGCTATAATTGTATTAACCGAAACATTGATACATGTGTGATATGTAAACAACAAAGAGTCCCTAGTATGCCTCTTATCTAGCTTGTTGATTAATGGATGATTAGTTTCATAATCATGAACATTGGATGTTATTAATAACAAGGTTATATCATTGTATGAATGATGTAATGGACACACCCAATTAAGCGTAGCATAAGATCACGTCATTAAGTTATTTGCTATAAGCTTTCGATACATAGTTACCTAGTCCTTATGACCATGAGATCATGTAAATCACTTATACCGGAAAGGTACTTTGATTACATCAAACGCCACTGCGTAAATGGGTGGTTATAAAGGTGGGATTAAGTATCCGAAAAGTATGAGTTGAGGCATATGGATCAACGAGTGGGATTTGTCCATCCCGATGACGGATAGATATACTCTGGGCCCTCTCGGTGGAATGTCGTCTAATGTCTTGCAAGCATATGAATAAGTTCATAAGAGACCACATACCACGGTACGAGTAAAGAGTACTTGTCGGGAGACGAGGTTGAACAAGGTATAGAGTGATACCGATGATCAAACCTCGGACAAGTAAAATATCGCGTGACAAAGGGAATTGGTATCGTATGTGAATGGTTCATTCGATCACTAAAGTCATCGTTGAATATGTGGGAGCCATTATGGATCTCCGGATCCCGCTATTGGTTATTGGTCGGAGTGAGTACTCAACCATGTCCGCATAGTTCGCGAACCGTAGGGTGACACAGCTTAAAGTTGGATGTTGAAATGGTAGAACTTGAATATGGAATGGAGTTCGAATATTTGTTCGGAGTCCCGGATGAGATCCCGGACATCACGAGGAGTTCCGGAATTGTCCGGAGAATAAGATTCATATATAGGAAGTCATTTTATAAGATTTAAAATGATCCGGAAGGTTCTATGGAAGGTTCTAGAAGGTTCTAGAAAAGTCCGGAAGAAACCACTAAGGAAGGCGGAGTCCCGGAGGGACTCCACCTCCCATGGCCGGCCAACCCTAAGGGGGAGGAGTCCCAAGTGGACTCCCCTAAGGGGGCCGGCCACCCCCACATGGAAGGGGGGAATCCCACCCCAAGTGGGATTCCCACCTTGGGTAGGTTTCCCTATCACATGGAAGGTTTTGGGCTCGGGTCTTATTCGGAGACTTGTAGTCCAACACTTGGGACTTCCACCTATATAATGAGGGGCCAAGGGGAGGGGGCCGGAAAACCCCAAAAAGACCACAAGGTGGCCGCACCCCTAGTGGCCGGCGCACCCCCTCTCGCAAACCCTAGCGGCCCTCTCTCCTCCACCACATCCCGCACGCTTAGCGAAGCTCCGCCGGGTTTCTCCACCACCACCGACACCACGCCGTCGTGCTGTCGGATTCAAGAGGAGCTACTACTTCCGCTGCCCGCTGGAACGGGGAGGTGGACGTCGTTGATGCGTGTAATTGACACGTCCGTTGGGAACCCCAAGAGGAAGGTGTGATGCGCACAGCGGCAAGTTTCCCTCAGTTAGAAACCAAGGTTTAATCGAACCAGTAGGAGTCAAGAAGCACGTTGAAGGTTGATGGCGGCGGGATGTAGTGCGGCGCAACACCAGAGATTCCGGCGCCAACGTGGAACTCGCACAACACAACCAAAGTACTTTGCCCCAACGAAACAGTGAGGTTGTCAATCTCACCGACTTGCTGTAACAAAGGGTTAACCGTATTGTGTGGAAGATGATTGTTTGCAAGAAAACAGTAAAGAACAAGTATTGCAGCAGATTTGTATTTCAGTATAAAAGAATGGACCGGGGTCCACAGTTCACTAGAGGTGTCTCTCCCATAAGATAAAAGCATGTTGGGTGAACAAATTACGGTCGGGCAATTGACAAATAGAGAGGGCATAACAATGCACATACATGTCATGATAAGTACGGTGAGATTTAATTGGGCATTACGACAAAGTACATAGACCGCCATCCAACTGCATCTATGCCTAAAAAGTCCACCTTCGAGGATATCATCCGAACCCCCTCCGAGTATTAAGTTGCAAAGCAACAGACAATTGCATTAAGTATGGTGCGTAATGTAATCAACAACTACATCCTTAGACATAGCATCAATGTTTTATCCCTAGTGGCAATAGCACAACACAACCTTAGGGGTTTCTGTCACTCCCCAGATATCAATGGAGGCATGAACCCACTATCGAGCATAAATACTCCCTCTTGGAGTTACTAGCATCAACTTGGCCAGAGCCTCTACTAATAACGGAGAGCATGCAAGATCATAAACAACACATAGGTAATAACTTGATAATTAACATAACATGGTATTCTCTATCCATCGGATCCCGACAAACACAACATATAGCATTACAGATAGATGATCTTGATCATGTTAGGCAGCTCACAAGATCCAACAATGAAGCATAATGAGGAGAAGACAACCATCTAGCTACTGCTATGGACCCATAGTCCGGGGGTGAACTACTCACTCATCACTCCGGAGGCGACCATGGCGGTGAAGAGTCCTCCGGGAGATGAATCCCCTCTCCGGCGGGGTGCGGAGGAGATCTCCGAATCCCCCGAGATGGGATTGGCGGCGGCGGCGTCTCGGAAGGTTTTCCGTATCGTGGTTCTTCGTACTCGGGGTTTTCGGGACGGAGGCTTTAAGTAGGCGGAAGGGCAACGTGGGGGCCACACGAGTGCCCCACACCACAGGTCGGCGCGGCCGGGGCCGGGCCGCGCCGCCCTATGGTGGCGGCGCCTCGTGGCCCTACTTCGACTCCTCTTCGGTCTTCCGGAAGCTTCGTGGCAAAATAGGACCCCGGGCGTTGATTTCGTCCAATTCCGAGAATATTTCGTTACTAGGATTTCGAAACCAAAAACAGCAGAAAACGACAGCGGCTCTTCGGCATCTTGTTAATAGGTTAGTTCCAGAAAATGCACGAATATGACATAAAGTGTGCATAAAACATGTAGATATCATCAATAATGTGGCATGGAACATAAGAAATTATAGATACGTCGGAGACGTATCAGTCGTCTTCATCAACAACCGAACGTGTGACCAAGTACGGAGGTGCTGCCCGTTTGTGGCGCCGTGAACAAGATCTTCTACGCGCTTTTGCAAGCGGCAAGTGAACGTCTACCGCAGCAACAAGAGCCTCATCTTGTAGGCTTTGGAATCTCTTCAAGGGTGAGACTCGATAATCCCCTCGTTGCTACCGTCTTCTAGATTGCATCTTGGCTTGGATTGCGTGTTCACGGTAGGAATTTTTTTGTTTTCTATGCAACGTATCCCAACAGTGGTATTAGAGCCGTGTCTATGCATAGATGGTTGCACGAGTAGAACACAATTGTTTTGTGGGCGTTGATGCTTATGTTGTCTTTAGTTTGAGTACTTTGCATCTTTGTGGCATAGTGGGATGAAGCGGCTCAGGCTAACTTTACATGATCGCGTTCATGAGATTTGCTCCACGCTCGACATGCAACTTGTATTGCATAAGTGGCTTTGCGGGTGTCTGTCTCTCCTACTATAGTGAAGATTCAGTTTACTCTTCTATTGACAACACTAGTATTACCGTTGTGGTTCATGTTCGTAGGTAGATTAGATCTCACTCGAAAACCCTAAACCACGTAAAATATGCAAACCAAATTAGAGACTTCTAACTTGTTTTTGCAGGGTTTGGTGATGTGATATGGCCATAATGTGATGATGAATATGTATGAGATGATCATTATTGTATTGTGGCAACCGGCAGGAGCCTTATGGTTGTCTTTAAATTTCATGTTGAGTAGTATTTCAAAGTAGTTGTAATAGTTGCTACATGAGGTGAACAACCATGAAGACGGCGCCATGGACCTTGACGCTACACCGACGATGATGGAGATCATGCCCGTTGATGATGGAGATCATGTCCGTGCTTTGGAGATGAAGATCGAAGGCGCAAAGACTAAAGGGCCATATCATATCACATATGAATTGCATGTGATGTTAATCCTTTATGCATCTTATTTTGCTTAGAACGCGACAATAGCATTATAAGATGATCCCTCACATTAATATCAAGATAATAAAGTGTTCTCCCCTCGTATGCACCGTTGTACAGTTCGTCGTTTCGAAGCATCTCGTGATGATCGGATGTGATAGACTCAACGTTCACATACAACGGGTGTAAGCCATGTTGCACACGCGGAATACTTGGGTTTGCTTGACGAGCCTAGCATGTACAGACATGGCCTTGGGACAACGGAAACCGAAAGGTTGAACACGAGTCATATGGATGATATGATCAACATGTTGATGTTCACCATTGAAGCTACATCATCTCACGTGATGATCGGTTTTGGTGTAGTGGATTTGGATCGTGTACCACTTAACAACTATGAGGGATGTTGTATTAAGTGGGAGTTCATTAGTAATTAGATTAAAACATGAACTAATTAGAATGAACATAGTCTGAGTAGTATTTTGAATTAATTTTGTAGTATTGGCATCCGTTTTTCTATCATGCGCTAGTCTTGTAATTGAGATTGAAATACTGTTAAAATCTGACAATAAACTTTACGGACTGGTACCGTATTGTTAAAGAATCAAGAAATAATTAAATCCTATTGCAATCTTTTAGTAAACCTCACATTGTTGATTCAAAGAAGTATGATTTCAATTAGTACCTAAAGTTATCTTGTCTCCGTGAAACTTGAAGTTCAAATCTGTTTGAAAAGTAAGGAGCTGAAAATTTAGTTTTCAGAAATAATCAAGGAATGAGATATATGTGATATTGATACGCATACAGCACGCGTCCGTTGGGAACCCCAAGAGGAAGGTGTGATGCGCACAGCGGCAAGTTTTCCCTCAGAAAGAAACCAAGGTTTATCGAACCAGGAGGAGCCAAGAAGCACATTGAAGGTTGATGGCGGCGGGATGTAGTGCGGCGCAACTCCAGTGATTCCGGCGCCAACGTGGAACCTGCACAACACAACCAAAGTACTTTGCCCCAACGAAACAGCGAGGTTGTCAATCTCACCGGCTTGCTGTAACAAAGGATTAGATGTATAGTGTGGATGATGATTGTTTGCAGAAAAACTGTAGAACAAGTATTGCAGTAGATTGTATTCAATGTAAAAGAATGGACCGGGGTCCACAGTTCACTAGAGGTGTCTCTCCCATAAGATAAATAGCATGTTGGGTGAACAAATTACAGTCGGGCAATTGACAAATAAAGAGAGCATGACAATGCACATACATGATATGATGAGTATTGTGATATTTAATTGGGCATTACGACAAAGTACATAGACCGCTATCCGGCATGCATCTATGCCTAAAAAGTCCACCTTCGAGGTTATCATCCGAACCCCTTCCAGTATTAAGTTGCAAAACAACGAGACAATTGCATTAAGTATGGTGCGTAATGTAATCAATAACTACATCCTCGGACATAGCATCAATGTTTTATCCCTAGTGGCAACGAGCACATCCACAACCTTAGAACTTTACGTCATCGTCCCAGTTTAATGGAGGCATGAACCCACTATCGAGCATAAATACTCCCTCTTGGAGTTAAGAGTAAAAACTTGGCCAGAGCCTCTACTAATAACGGAGAGCATGCAAGATCATATACAACACATAGGTAATAGATTGATAATCAACATAACATAGTATTCTCTATCCATCGGATCCCGACAAACACAACATATAGAATTACAGATAGATGATCTTGATCATGTTAGGCAGCTCACAAGATCCGACAATGAAGCACATGAGGAGAAGACAACCATCTAGCTACTGCTATGGACCCATAGTCCAGGGGTGAACTACTCACTCATCACTCCGGAGGCGACCATGGAGGTGAAGAGTCCTCCGGGAGATGATTCCCCTCTCCGGCAGGGTGCCGGAGGTGATCTCAGAATCCCACGAGATGGGATTGGCGGCGGCGGCGTCTCGGTGAGGTTTTCCGTATCGTGGCTCTCGGTACTGGGGGTTTCGCGGCGAAGGCTTTAAGTAGGCGGAAGGGCAACGCGGGGGCCACACGAGGGCCCCACACGCCGGGGCCACGCGGCCAAGGGCCGGGCCGCGCCGCCTCTGTTGTGTCGGCGCCTCGTGGCCCCACTTCCTTCCCCTTCGGTCTTCCGGAAGCTTCGTGCAAAAATAGGACCCCGGGCGTTGATTTCGTCCAATTCCGAGAATATTTCCTTTGTAGGATTTCTGAAACAAAAAACAGACGAAAACAAGCAACTGGCTCTTCGGCATCTCGTTAATAGGTTAGTGCCGGAAAATGCATAAATACGACATATAATGTGTATAAAACATGTAGATATCATCAACAATGTGGCATGGAACATAAGAAATTATTGATACGTCGGAGACGTATCAGATATCTAAAACCTTATTACAAGATGATAGAATATAAT
>NC_061513.1:307894828-307938162 GCF_022539505.1 Lolium rigidum
GGGTCTCCGCCGCTCGGGTCCCGCGCCCGACTTGACTGGTCTGACGCCTGGGCTCTGCCGCCGGTTCGTCTGGTCACATCAATGTTTCCTCCGGATTCGGTGCGGTCGTGGGCGACGTGGTGTGGCAGTTTCTGGTAACGGCAGCGGTCGTGGGGGAAATAACTGCGCAGAAAATCCGGACGACGTGGCCACGATTGCCACGTGGAGGCCAACCGCCCGCCGCGGTCGGCTATAAATGCCGCGGGGGAGGGTACCGAGGCGGCACTTGCCCACTTCGTCTTCCTCGCGCCCCCGCTCTACTCGCTCTCTTCTTCGCGCTCGAGTCCGTCGCTACTCCGGCGAGCGCCTCCCGCTGGCGAACTCCGGCGAGCGAGTCTCCGCCGATCCGCCGCCGCTACTCCGTCGAGCCGGCGCCACGGGGCCCCGCGTTTCAACGGAGCGCCCTCAGCCACCGTCGTCGCCGCCGCCGTCGCAAGGCTCTTCGTCGCCCTTTCGCCTTTCGTGGTCAACTTCTTCCTCTTCCTCGACAATGGCCTCCGCCAGCGGATCGTGGCGGGGCTCGTACATGCGGGAGGACGACATCGAGCGGTTCGTGCGCCTCCGCCGGATCCCGTCGTCGGTGGTTACGCGGGCGCCCGGCGAGGAGAAGGAGCCCCAGCCGCGGCCCGGCGAGCGCGTCGTCTTCGGCGTGCATCTCGATCGCGGGCTGGGCCTGCCGGCTTCACCCTTCTTTCGCCAATTCCTCGACAACTTCGGCCTGCAGCCGCACCATCTGCCGGCCAACGCCTGCGTCCTCCTCAGCTGCTACGTGGCGTTTATGGAGGCCTACGCCGGCCTGTGGCCAGACATCGACTTCTGGAGCCGGCTGTTTTACCTGAAGGCGCAGACCACTGATGGCCGCCTGCGGGCCCGCGGCGCCGCCTCGATCTACACTCGGCCCGGTACGCCTTTCCCCAAGATTCCAACCGTTGACTCGGTGAAGAATTGGCAGATGTCATTCTTCTACGTGCGCAACGAGGGCCAGCTCGTCGACCGGATCAACCTTCCGGAGTTCAACCCGGTTCCTCCGATCGGCCGGATCAATCGGAGCTACAACGCCCGCACGACGGATCCGGATGCCGAGGTGAGTCAGCTCTGGGACTTCCTGGGGGCGGCCGTCGCGAACGGGCTGACCGCCGAGGACCTCCTCTGCACCATCGCCGAGCGCCGGGTGCTGCCGCTCCAGATGCGCACCCACAAGATCGGGCACATGTCCGGCCGGTTCGATCCGAACCGGACGTCCAAGGCGCTGCTCTCCAAGGCCCAGGTCGCCCACCGGGTGAATAACATCACCAAGGCGAACATGCCTGAGGAGTGGAACTACGGGTTGGCGCCCCGTGACAGGGACCACCCGCCCGAGTTGGTAAGTTTTATGTTTCTGCCGACTTCCGGCTTGCGGCTGCGAGGCCGACTTCCTTTTCTTCTGCCGATTTCCGGCTTGCTGTTTGCTCATGCTCTGCTTTTTCTAGCTCTTCGACCGCCAAAACGTCGAGGATGGCGACCTGGCGACGAGGAGATGGGCGGCGGATCACGCCGATCCAGCTGATCAAGCCGGCGACCAGGCCGGCGACGACGACCTGCCGCAGGCGCCCGACCTAGGCGGCCGTGGGGAGCACAACCCGCCCCCTTCACCGGAGCAGCAGGAGGAGGAAGAGCCGGTGACGTCCACCACGGGGCCAATCCCCGCCGTGCCTCTGCGTGCGAAGCCGCCAAGCACCACGGCGACTTCGGCGCCCAAGGGGAAGAAGCGAGTCGGCGACCTCCGCTCCACTGCCGCCTGCGAGGCGAAGGCGAAGAGGCTCCGCCGGCTGCAGTCGAAGGGGGTTCCTGAGCAGGCCGGGTGAGTTCTCTTTCTCTCTTTGTTTGATTCCTTTTCTTTCCTTCCTTTTTGTGCTTATCTTTTCCTTATTCGTTCGGCTAGGGCTCCCATCAAGTTTGCCCGGGCGGCGGCTCCCGCAAGCTCCGCGCGTCGTGTCGCCACTTCCTCGACAAAGGAGGGAGTCGACGCCGCAGCCTCCATCGCGCACACCCACGCCGCCGCCGCCCGCGGGTACTCCGCCCCGCAGGGGCGCCTTCCTTCGCCGTGCCGCTGGCCTCGCGCTCGATCGCGGCACGCGGGCCGAGCCGACGCGCCGTGCGACGCCGGACGACTTGTTCCCGAGCCGGACTCGTCTTCCGGGCCCAGCCGCCGGGGCCGGCCTGGGCATGCCGCTCGACCGGAGCCGGAGCCGGCAGCTCTGCACCGCCCGCGACCGGAACCGGAGCCGGCAGGGCCGCGCCGCCCACGATCGGAGCCGGAGCTAGGCCGAGCGTGGTGGTGCTGGATGAGAGCCCGGAGGGGGCACCTCAGGCGCCGGAGATGGCTGCGCCGACTGGACCATCTGCTTCTCCCAGAGCGCCGCCACCACCGGGAGCCGACGACAGGAGGAGCCGGCCGGGCAGGAGCCGGCAAGGGATGAGCCGGCGCGCACGGAGGGCGCCGACTCGCGCGCGCCGGTGAGGACGGAAGCCCCATCGGCGCCGCCAGCGAGGCCTCGCACGTGGCCAAGGGCGCTTTGCTCCTGAATGTGCCGTCCGCCTCCGACTCCAGCCTCGGCTCGGCTGGCACTACGGAGCAGGCGTGGCTCCGCGCCGACTCCTACGAGGTGACCAGCCGGGAGGGGAACCCCGGCCAAGCATCGGTGGAGATGTTCTTCTCCAGCCCGCGTGTGCCAATCTCAAGGCTAGGGCTGCCGAGGCCGTGGCCAACCTCGCCAAGGTGGAGGAGGCCAGCAAGGTAAGCTTCATCTGTTTTTGATTTGGTTATCATCTTGGTAGCCCTCCGAGGCATGGGCCGGCTGCTTGGAGCCGGTCCGGGTTTCGCCTAGCATACTGATTTTTCTTTTTTCCTTAGGGTCGTGGCGGATCGGCGCACCAATCCGTACAACCGCGCCGTGACCCACTACCACAAGGCCAAGCCGGACCGGCCGGCTTGGCTCGGTGAGCCGGAGGCCGTCAAGGGTAAGATCTTGCTTCTTCCGACTCGATGTCTTCTTTCTTTTCTAGTCTTTGTTGGCCGACATTTCTTTCCAGCTGTCTTGCTAGCCGAGGCCGCCAAGGTCCCGTAGCCTGGAGGCGGATCTCCGAGCTGCTCGCGCGCCGGCGCCCTCGAGCGAGGAGGCGGGCCGATCCGCGGCCGCCAAGCTCAAGGTGGCTGATGGGGAGCTCGACGCGGCTGCGCCAGCCTGGAGCATAAACCATCTCGCGGAGCTCGCTCCCTTAGGACGGACGGAGAAGGAGAAGCGTGGATGATCCGAGCCGGCGGCCGGACCGAGGTGGAGAAGCAGCGGCTTGCGCTTCGGGAGGAGGTCACCACCAAGTCCGCGGAGCCGACGGCTACCGCCAAGCGCCGGACGTGACGAGATTGGCGCGCTTGATCGCGGCTTGCTCGGGTGAGTGCTTCTATGTTCCTTTCCCTTGCCGGCTTCGACTGTCGGTCGCCGACTTAGGTTGGTAGCCGGCGGCGGAAACTTTATCTTTTTCGCTATCTCCATCTTCGGGCCGGGGCAGCCGAGCTCGTAAGCGCCGCCGCTGTGCTTTTGCTTTGATCCTTCGAAATCTCCATCTTCGGGCTGGTGGCGTCGGTTCTTGCAGCGGCCGCCGCTGAGCCTTACTTTAGAGCTTCGGAATCTCCATCTTCGGCTGGGGCATGTCGGGCTGCCGCTGGCTTTGCTTTAGAGTTCGACTGCCATTCGGCTGGGGGGCCGTGCTGATACGCGCGCCTTACTCTTAGGACTTCGAAAATTTGCATTTTTCAGCTTATTTCGGCTTTTGGTGGTTTCTCGACATGCTTTCTTCCTCGCAGCGGCCTTCCCGGAGACGCAGGATGCGGCCTTGGCAGCCGTTGGCGTTGAGCGCGAGTCCCGGGAGGCGGCGACCGGCGAGGGCAGCTCGAGTACTTCACGCATGGAGGATCACCCGGCGTCCATGGCTGCCCGCGTCGAGCCCATCACCAAGCTTGGCTGGGAGCTTCGAAGGCGGCCGAAGAGCTGGTGCCCATGTCGTGGCCTCGACAGAGGCGGCGCCGCAAGATATCTCCGGCCTCATCTGCTGCGATGGAGCGGCGCCGACCGCTTCCTCGATCGGAAGGAGTCGGCCACGCGCGCTCGGTGCCGACATGGCGCCGTCCTTCGTCCTCTCCCGGTACAACGAGGTGGACTCCGGGGCAGCTTGAGTATCGGCGAGCCGGCGTGGAGGACAAGCTCCCAGCCGATCTCAAGGCCGCCCGCCTTGCTCCGAGCCAGCGCCATCGCCGAGTTCGTCGACAAGACCCTCTTCGTCGCGGACCCGAACCTCCTCCGTCCGATGGAGAGTACGAGATGGACGATGAGGAGGCGGAGGACGTGCTCGAGGACGACTCCGGCAGCCGGCTCCGACCGATGCTCCTCCTGCGCTTAGATTTACCTGTCTTTCGATTGTTGCTTTTGCCAAGACAATTTATTAAATCCCTGGATGCCGGGTGCATATGTAAGACAATATAATTATCCTTTTATTAAGGCACACTTTAATGTGTTTGTTAATCATTTGTGTGCCGAGCTTGCTTTCTTTCGACTTGTTCGCTTTTTCCTATCCGCCCCACTCTTTGGCCGTGCTCTTGCCGGCCGTACGTCCGACTTGCGATCCGTCGCCGGATCAAGAGCGGGCCGCCGGGGAGGCCGACAGCGATTTCAGCCGAACGAGCTGAATTCGGCAATCCGACACTTTTATGAAAAGTTGCAAGTCAACTCGCTTTTACTCTTTCCCTTAGTCGTTTTGCGTGCCGGCTCTCTAGGCCTTACTCCCGCCAACCGGACAGCCGGGTTGTGGTCCGTAGCTGGATCGGAAGCCGCTCGTCGAAACCGGATCACGTTATCGAGCCGACCGCGTGAGAGGGTTCAAGCCAATTGGCGAAACAAGGTAAAGTACGCGAAAACTTGTCTGAAACGGCGCTCTTGGCGCAAGCTTTTTCATAACTCACAAAAGGGATACAAGGGATACATACATTCCTCGTTCTCATGTGTAAAATGGGCGGAGTAACCCGACATTCCGTGGACGTTTAGTCTCCTCGTCAGCCTTGTCCTGGCTTGTTTTTCTTAGCCTCTGGGCATCTATGAGATAGTAGGAATCATTGCCTACCGCCTTGCTCACGATGAAGGGACCCTCCCATGGGGATGCTAGTTTATGCTGTCCCGCTGTCCGTTGGATCAGCCGGAGCACTAGGTCTCCTTCTCGAATACTAAGGTCTTGACCTTCCGACTGTGGTAGCGACGGAGGCTTTGTCTGATATACGGTTGACCCGGACTCGGCCATCGCCGACCTCTTCAACCAGGTCGACTCCATCTTCGCGAGCTTCTTTGGCTTCAGCTTCGTGTAGAGCTTGATTCTTGGCGCGTCGTGCTCGATATCGCCGGCAGACGGCTTCGGCCCCGTATACGAGGAAGAAGGGTGTGAACCCGACCGAGCGGTTTGGCGTCGTGCGCAGCTCCACAGCAGACACCGGGCAGCTCTTCAATCCAAGCAGCCTGGCCGAGCGCTCAAGCGGCTCCACCAGCCTGGGGTCGGATGCCGGCTAGGATCAAGCCGTTAGCCTTCTCCACTTGGCCGTTGGTCTCCGGGTGCGCCACGGACGATAGGTCCATCCGGATCCCCATCTCTCCGCAGTAGCGTTTGAAGATGCCTTCGGCGAAGTTGCCGCCATTGTCTGGTGATGATGCTATGCGGGTAGCCATATCTCACGATTATTTCCTTGAGGAATGTGACGGCCGTGGAGCCGTCCAGCCTTCTTGATTGGCTTGGCTTCGATCCACTTAGTGAACTTGTCAATCATCACCAAGAGATGAGTCATGCCGCTCGGCTGTTTTGAATGGGCCCACCATATCCAAGCCCCATACGGCAAATGGCCATGTAATGGGGATGGTCTTCAAGGCGAAGCCGGCGTGTTCCTTTGCTTGGCGAAGCGTTGGCAGCCGTTGCACTTCTTCACCAGCTCTTCCGCGTCTCCGAGCGCAGCTGGCCAGCAAAAACCGTGCCGAAGGCTTTGGCCACTATGGCTCGGGAGGAGGCGTGGTGGCCGCACTCACCCCGATGGATTTCCCGTAGGAGTTCAATCCCTTCAGCCGGCTCGACGCACCGTCGGAACACCCCACTTACGCTGCGTTTGTACAGCCTCGTGGTTGATGATTGTATAGGCCTTGGCCCTTCTCTCAATCTGCCCGGCCCGGACTCCGTCATCGTGCAAGCACACCGTCTGGTGAGGTAGGAGAGGAATTCTTGTGCCCATGAAGGTACGCATCTTATCTCGAATACGCCGACCAACGTGGTCTCCCGCGTGGGAGCTTCCGGCTCGATCGCATGGTCGCCGGGTTCGGCTTGCTAGCCGGCGGGTTCGGCTTGCTAGCCCCCGAGTGTGGCGATGAAGCCCCCGGGTTGGACCGAGAAGTCCCCGGTTCGGCATGGTAGCCGGCGGGTTCGGCTTGTTAGCCCCCGACTTGGGCGATGAAGCCCCGTGTTCGGCCGAGCAGCCCCCGGTCAGCCGAGCACGAATATTGAATCCGAATCCGGTGACGGTATGATGGACGGCTTCTTGATAACCGCCAAGGCGATGCCCGGCGGAATGGCTTGCCGGTTGAGCCAATCTTGGACAAGGCGTCGCCCGCCTCGTTGTTTGCTCGTGGCACATGGTGGAATTCGCAGCCGTCGAAGAAGCCGGATAGCTGCCGGACATGGAAGCGGTATGAGGCCATGTTGGCGTCCTTCGCGTCCCGGGCCGCCGATGCTTGTCGTATAACCAAGTCGGAGTCGCCGAAGCAAAGTATGCGACGCACGCCAATCTCCTTGGCCAGCCTTCAGCCCATGTATGAGCGCTTCATACTCCGCCACATTGTTGGATGCGGCGAAGTGGATCTCAGCAGGACGTAGTCCAGCCGGCCTCCTTGGGAGAGGTGATGACGATGCCGGCTCCTAAGCCGTTGCGCATCTTCGAGCCGTCGAAGTGCATCTTCCAATGTGTGGAATCCTGACACAGCGGCGTGTACCGCATCTCAGCCTCGGCCGACGAAGAAGTCCGCGAGGATCTCGCGACTTGATGGCTGTGCGTGGCTCGTAGAGGATGGTGTGGGCGGCTAGCTCCAGTGGCCCACTTGGCAACCCGGCCGCTGGCATCCTTGCCGCCGATGATTTCCGCCGCAGGCGCCGTGGCAACCACCCGGATGGGATGTTCTTGGAAGTAATGCTTGAGCTTCTTGGCTGCCATGTAGACACCGTAGGTGACCTTCTCGGTAGTGGGGGTAGTTTTGCTTCGACCGGGAGAGCACTTCGCCGAGGTAGTAGACCGGGCGCCGGACCAGCCGCTTCTCGCTGGCTCTTTGCGCTCCACCACCAGGACAACGCTAACCACTCGGTTGGTGGCTGCGATGTACAACAAGATCGGCTCCATTGAACCCGGCGCTGCAAGGATTGGCGCGGTTGAGAGCACGCGCTTTAAGTCACGGAAGGCTTCATCCGCTCTGCGTGACCGGACGAACTTGTCCGCCTTCCTCATCAACTCGATATAGGGCAAGGCCTTCTCCCCAGCCCGGCCGACGAGCGGCTCAAGGAAGCCGGACAGCCAGCGAACTTCCGGACGTCCCTGAGGCACCGCGGCAGCTCCATCTTCTCAATGGCACCGATCTTCTCCGGGTTGGCTTCGATTCCTCGCCGAGAGACGAGGTAGCCCAGAGCTACTGGCCGGGCACGCCGAAAGTGCACTTGGCCGGTTGAGCTTCATCCGAATCTTCGCAGATTGGTGAAGGTTTCTCTCAGTCATCAAGGAGGGTAGGCATCTCCTTGGTTTTTACAACGACATCATCCACATATGCGTGAACATTTCTGCCGATTTGATCCTCGCAAACACTTTTGCATGCACCTTTGGTAGGTGGCGCCCGCATTTTTCAAGCCGAATGGCATAGTCGTGTAGCGTAAGCTCCCGTACGGGTAATGAACGAAGTCTTTATTTGATCATCCGGATTCAAAGGAATCTGGTGGTAGCCTCGAATAGGCATCTAGAAAAGACAACAATTCACAGCCGGCAACGAGTCTATGACTTGATCTATGCGCGGCAGGGGAAGGGGTCCTTCGGGCACGCCTTGTTCAGGCTGGTGTAGTCGATACACATGCGCCAGAGCCGTTCTTCTTCAAGACCAGGACCGGGTTCGCCAACCAGTCCGGGTGCAGACTTCCATGATGAAGCCGGCAGCTAGGAGCCGGCGATTTCTTCACCGATGGCCTTCCTTCGTTCTTCGGCGAAGCGCCCGAGAGGCCGCTTCACCGGCTTGGCGTCAGCCGGACGTGGAGGTGGTGCTCAGCCAACTCCCTCAGCACACCCGGCATGTCTCTTGGAGTCCATGCGAAGATGTCCCGATTCTCACGGAGGAAGCCGGTGAGCTCGCTTCCTATTTCTTGCTCTAGCCGGCACCGATGGTGACGTACTTGTGCCGGCCGCGCCGGTCCAAGCAGGATCTTCTTGGTGTTGTCGGCCGGCCGGAAGTGAGTCGTCCCAGCCGGGCTGCCTCGCAGCCGGCATGTCCGTCTCGCGCGGCCTTGGCGAGGGCAACGGCGTCGTGGATGAGCTGCTTCTGCGTGGCGATGACCAGCGTCCGGGCCATCTTGGAGCTCGCGTGGCGCAGCCCATGGAGCGGCGATAGTCGCCGGCTATGGTGATGACCCCTTTGGGCCGTGCAGCTTCATCTTCAGTGTACCCATAGTGGGGCACCGCCATGAACTTGGTCGTGGCCGGCCTGCCTAGGAGCGCGTGGTAGGGACTCACGAGGTCCACCACCTCGAACTCGATTCTCTCGGCGGAAGTGGTCCGGCTTCCCGAACATCACCTCCGCCGTGATCCGGCCGATCGGCCGGCAGCAGTGGCCTGGCACGATGCCATGGAAGACGGTGGGGTGGGGCGCAACTCGGCCTCCCGGATGCCCAGCCTTGCGGGCGGTGTCGCGGTAGAGGATGTTGATGCCGCTGCCGCCGTCGATGAGGACGCGCGAAAATCGCACGCCGCGCCGAGTCGTGCCGATGGTGGGGTCGAGGACCATGGCGTAGCTGCCCGGCTTCGGCAAGACAGCCGGTGTGTCGCGGCGATCAAAGGTGATGGCCTCGCTCGACCAGCTTTAGGTACCGGGGGACCGGCGGTATGACCGCGTTGACCTCGAGGGAACGGCTCGCCGGCTCGTCTTGTCCTCTGGCTCGGAGGTGAAGATGATGTAGGTAGCATCTTCGGCCAGATATCGGCCATGGTGCACTTGGTTAGCCTCGTGGTGCTCGAGGTTGGCGTCTCCGCGCCGCCTGACCACCCGGCCCGCCGGGCCGGAGGGGGCGGGGGTGGAGGGGGAGGGGTTCGCCGCTTGTCGCCCGCTTCATGAAGTGGCGCCGCGGGTGGTGTGGTTGGAGGGGTTCTTGCCGCCGTGGTACTTGCACGGCGAGTCGAGCATCCGCTCGAAGGTGTACTTCGGCTTCCATTGCCGGCCTCGCTTGCTTCGGCGGCGGCTGCCGCCGCCGCGTTGTCCGACACGGCCGCCACATGGGCGGAACCGTACCGGCGGTCCGGCTGGTCGCCGTGACGCTTGCCGCGGTAGTTGTCCCGCCGGCTGCCATGCGAGCCGCCCTCGGCCGGCTTGTGCTCAGCCGGCTTGTTGTTGTCCCGTCTTGCCGGGCCGGTGAAACGTCGCCGGCGCCTTGCCGGCTTCCTCAGCCGCAGCGTACTTGTCCGGCGATGGCCATCAAGGCGGCCATCGTCTTGGGCTCGCTCGCGGCGTAGCTTGTGCCACAGCGATGGTGTTGGGCCGGCAGCCTCCCATGAAGAAGCTGATGGCTTGCATCTCGTGCACGCCCTCGCAAGAGTTGCGCATCTCGCACCAGCCGCGCAGGTATGCGCGATCCGTCTCGGCCCGGCCCCGCTTGCACATCTCAAGCTGTTGAGGGCGACCCGGCCGGCGATAGGTGCCGGTGAAGTTGCCGATGAAGGCGGCCTCGAAGTCCAGCCAGCCGCTTATGCCGCCGGCCGGCAGTGTTGTTGAGCCATGTGCGGCGGAGCCGAGCAAGCATGAGGGGGGAGTAGCGCACAGCCCAGCCGCTTGTTGCCCCGAGAGATGCCGACCGCGGTGGAGTAGTCCAAGCAGCCGTCCTCCGGCTTGGCGGTGCCGTCATACTTGGGCGTGTCGCGGGGAGCCGGAAGCCGTCGAGCACGGGCTCGCTGGCGATGCGGGGCCCGAAGCACTTGGGGCAAGCCGGCGCTCCTCTTCCGCGATGCGGGATTCGATCAGCCTGGCCGAGGCGGTCTCTCGGCGTCGGCGGGCTCGATGCGCGGGCCCGGCCGGGAGTGGGCCGGGCCGGCGAGCGCCGCCGGCTTCCGGAGCCGGCCGATGTGGGCGTCGAGGCTCGGAGTCTTGCTCCCGGTTCCCGCTGATGGGGCCCGGCCGCGGCTGCGCCGCCGCCCGGCTGGTGGCTCGGCCGGCTCGAGGTTGCGCGCGTGGCGCGGAGTCACCGCGCCGGCTTGGTGCCGGGAGGAGGACTCGGCCGTGTCCCTCGGCGTTGCCTGCGGCACCACGAGCGTGAGGAGCTCTAGGGTCTCGGCGTACTGGGGTCTTTCGACCGCCCGTTGGCAGCCTTCACCAAATCAGCCACCCGCGCAGTCCGGCGGCGTAGCTCTTCGCCTCGAGGCGGTGCAGCTCTTCCGCGGCGGCTTCGGCCGCGAGCATGTTCTTGTCGGGGGTGTTGTAGATGGGCAGCTCCATGGATGGAGCCGGCTCGTCCGCGCCGTCGCGGTCGATCTCGGCGCCTAGGTCGCGGCCTCTGCGGCGGATCTCGCCGGCTCGGCTGGGGTTGTCGCCGCCCGGGGTGAGGCCGTGGGCGCGGTTGTACTCGCGCTGGGTGATGTCCCACTGGCGCTTAGCAGCAGCCAGCTCCTCGGTCTGCTTGAGGAGGAGCACGCGGTGCGCTCCGTGTCTGCCTCGACGGCGGCGGCGTCGGTGCCGGCGCCGGTGGTGAGCGGGGTGCTCAGCCTTGCCCGGACTTGCTCCAGCCCGGACGGTGGTGGTGGCGCTTTGGGCCCGAGCCGGAGGCGTTGGGGTCGACGTGGCGCTCCAGGTTGGGGCCGCGGGTGCGCGGGTTCTTGGAGGGAGCTTCCTCGCCGCCCATCATGACTTGCACGACGGCGGGGCTGACGGGAGCGCCGCTGCCGGCTCGCGGAGGAGGGCTGGCGCAGCGCAGCACCCGCCGCGGGTAGCGCGGCGGTGCGACGGTGGCGACGTAGACGTCGTGGCCGCCGAAGGAGATGACGCTGCCGCCGGCCGGGAAGGGCCGGTCGGCGAAGCAGCCGGGCCGCTGTCGCCGACGCAGCCGAGGGAGCCGAATCTCCAGCATCAAGCCTCGAAGCGACTCGCTCGCCGGTGGTGATGGTGAGGCCCGTCCGGATGAAGACACCGGCCGAGGATGCCGAAGGCCCCACGGTGGGCGCCAAATGTCGTGGTATCGTCACGGCATATGCCATAGGGTGGCTAATCGAAGGGGCTCCCGAGAGATCTCACGGCGGTATCCGAAGCGGGTATGGGCACGAGCGACACGGCGACGTACCCAGTGTTCGAGGCCCTCCGGTGGAGGTAAAACCTCTACTCCCGCTATGAGTGTATATGGTAATCACACAAGTACAATGGTGCTCCTAGAGCCGTGTCCGGCCGGCCCCGGGAGGCTAAGGGAGACGAAGGTCTCTCTCACAGGCAGCGCTGTAGGTAGGTGAAAGCAATAAGTGATCGATCCTCCCCGCACGAGAGGGGTAGTGCGGCTTATATAGGCACCGGCACTTTACATATAAGACCCTATAGTCTACTGGCCGGCTTGGCCGGCTTCGGCTTCCGCTCCTTCCCGAGGCGGTGACGTCGGAGCCGTTGAGGCGTCATGGCATGTCCCATCCGGCTGCCTGTGTCAGCGGTATGGAGAGGAGGTGTCTCCGTCGCCGTCGCCCACCGTAGCCTCGTGACGGCGCGTCGTAAGCCATGATGGCCTGTCCGGCGCGTGGCACTATTGCTCCACAGTGCCCCGCGCTTACGGAAGATGAAGTCAGCGTGGACTTTGGGAACCCGGATCACCAACCCGGTTCCTTCCAAGGCAAGACTCGCCAGCCTCGAGTCGGTCCGAGGTACGACCCCCGCCGGATATGGCTTGTAGAAGCCGGCCCAACTACAGCATTGGCGGCCGTAGCTAGGCCGACTAGGACCTAGAGCCAGCCGACTTCCGGACCAGCCGGCCACGGCGCCAGCCGGCTGCTCCTCAGCCGGCCTTTGCCGCGAGCCGACCAGTGGTCAGCCGGCTGCTCCGCGTCCATTGCCCTACCCGGGGTCTTCCCCCCGACAATCTATAGTGAAGAATAAGCCCGAAATAGAAATTACTAAGAAGCAAACTTAAGGTCATTTTAGGTTCAGTTTTACTATAAGCATCAAAAATTCTAGACCATGCTTCTTTAAAATTCTCTTCACCTCCTTGTTTAAAAGTGAAGATCGATTCCTCAGGTGATAGAGTAACAACTACGGGACTAGACATGATAATAAAGTAAATGCGAGTAACTAATTTTTTTGTGTTTTTGATATAGCAAACAAGATAGCAAATAAAGTAAAACTAGCAACTAATTTTTTTTGTATTTTGATTTAGTGCAGCAAACAAAGTACTAAATAAAATAAAGCAAGACAAAAACAAAGTAAAGAGATTGGGAAGTGGAGACTCCCCTTGCAGCGTGTCTTGATCTCCCCGGCAACGGCGCCAGAAAAAGAGCTGTTGCCGTGGGAGTTGGCAATCTATGGGGTGTAACTTCTCTTTAGATCCCCGGCAACGGCGCCAGAAAAAGAGCTTGATACGCGTACAGCACGCGTCTGTTGGGAACCCCAAGAGGAAGGTGTGATGCGTACAGCGGCAAGTTTTCCCTCAGTATGAAACCAAGGTTTATCGAACCAGTAGGAGCCAAGAATCACGTTGAAGGTTGATGGCAGCGGGATGTAGTGCGGCGCAACACCAGAGATTCCGGCGCCAACGTGGAACCTGCACAACACAACCAAAGTACTTTACCCCAACGAAACAGTGAGGTTGTCAATCTCACCGGCTTGCTCGTAACAAAGGATTAGATGTATAGTGTGGATGATGATTGTTTGCAGAAAACAGTAGAACAAGTATTGCAGAGATTGTATTTCAAGTATAGAGAATTGGACCGGGGTCCACAATTCACTAGAGGTGTCTCTCCCATAAGATAAACAACATGTTGGGTGAACAAATTACAGCTTGGGCAATTGACAAATAGAGAGGGCATGACCATGCACATACATATTATGATGAGTATTGTGAGATTTAATTGGGCATTACGACAAAGTACATAGACCGCTATCCAAACATGCATCTATGCCTAAAAAGTCCACCTTCAAAGTTATCATCCGAACCCCTCCAGCATTAAGTTGCTAACAACGGACAATTGCATTAAGTATTGCGCGTAATGTAATCAGTGACTACATCCTTGAACATAGCACCAATGTTTTATCCCTAGTGGCAACAAGCACATCCATAACCTTAGAGGTTCTTGTCACCCCTCCAGATTCACGGAGACATGAACCCACTATCGAGCATAAATACTCCCTCTTGGAGTTACTAGCATCAACTTGGCCGGAGCATCTACTAATAACGGAGAGCATGCAAGATCATAAACAACACATAGACATAACTTTGATAATCAACATAACAAGTATTCTCTATTCATCGGATCCCAACAAACGCAACATATAGAATTACGTGTAGATGATCTTGATCATGTTAGGCAGCTCACAAGATCCGACAATGAAGCACAATGGGGAGAAGACAACCATCTAGCTACAGCTATGGACCCATAGTCCAGGGGTAGACTACTCACACATCACTCCGGAGGCGACCATGGCGGCGTAGAGTCCTCCGGGAGATGAATCCCCTCTCCGGCAGGGTGCCGGAGGCGATCTCCCGAATCCCCCGAGATGGGATTGGCGGCGGCGGCGTCTCGGCAAGGTTTTCCGTATCGTGGCTCTCCGTACTCGGGGGTTTCGCGACGGAGGCTTTAAGTAGGCGGAAGGGCAAGTCGAGAGGCGGCACGAGGGGCCCACACCATAGGGCCGCGCGGCCGAGGCCGGGCCGCGCCGCCCTAGGGTTTGGCCACCTCGTGGCCCCACTTCGTCTCCTCTTCGGTCTTCCGGAAGCTTCGTGGCAAAATAGGACCCCGGGCGTTGATTTCGTCCAATTCCGAGAATATTTCGTTACTAGGATTTCTGAAACCAAAAACAGCGTAAAACAACAACCGGCACTTCGGCATCTTGTTAATAGGTTAGTTTCAGAAAATGCACGAATATGACATAAAGTGTGCATAAAACATGTAGATAACATCAATAATGTGGCATGGAACATAAGAAATTATCGATACGTTGGAGACGTATCAAGCGTCAACAAGGAAGGATCTTATCGTCTCGAAGTTCCGATCTCGTCGAAATTTTCAGCGGTCGATTCTGACTTTTCGACAAGTGATGAAGAGTTTTCATCGCCACGTTTCATCGACACCAAGGCAAGCGAAAAGTTCGTCAAGATCTTCAGCGACACATCCTTCGAGTCGATCACGGACTCCTTTATAAGCAACGACTCCGACAAACGATGCCGACAACTTCATCGACAAATCTGCCGCCATCGAAAGGTCTTCACCAATCTTTATGATGGTGTCACCAATCCCGACAAAAATCAATACTCAAAATATCATCAAGTGTATGCAATTGAAGAGGCAAGCCGAGCAGAACCAGAGACGTCAGAGGCTTTCGATGATTTGGGAAACCCATACGTCAATCCCACTGATCTCAGAAGAGGTTTAGGCACCAAATATGTCGGGACCTCACCTCGCGAAAGAGTCCAACTCCCGCAAGCAGCGTGGGATAGGGCTGCAAGAGCCATGGATGGTTCAGAACCAATGACCACCACAGCTACTGTCGAGGAATTACAAGCCTATCAATATAGACTTGCTTGTGTGAGTAGGGAGTTGGAAAAAGAAACATCATCCCTGAATAGAAGAAAAGAGGCAGCATCCGCGTCAAGCAGGCGTCGAGCAGAGCTCAGTCGACAATCAGGAACTTCGGGAGATAGTCACAGAGAAGCTCGGAGGAGGGCAATATCTCGGCTGCTAAATATACCCGAAGCGAGAGAGGCAACATAATTCAAAATCTCGACATGTCTTTCATGTCGATTGATACAAGGGGAAATATCATCCCGAAAACGCCAGAAGCAGGATACATGGCAACGCAAGCTTACATCCTCGCGTCAAGACCACCCCCCGGAGACCCGAGAGAAGCATTGTTCAATATGGCAATGGCTGGAGTTGGAGTCATGGGAACAGCATTCACAGCCACACCTCCCGAAGGAACTGCAAGGCAAAATAGTCCACGACCTACTGCTGCAGTGCAAGATCCACCAAGAACAAGTGGGGCAAGAGATACGGCGGCTCAAGCAAGGGTAGACAGAGCGCGGCAAGAAAGAAGAGAACATTGGCATTCACCAGAAGTTGCCGACGAAGATCAGTGCGGGCTTCCGTGCTTTACGAGACGAGTCCGAAAAACTCGAGTACCAAAAGGGTTTAAGTTACCCGAGAATTTCAAAAAATTCGACGGTCTGCAGGATCCCGAGGATTGGCTCGTTGATTATCTCGAGATGGTGAAGCTGGTAGGAGGAACCAGAGCAACAGCCATGCAAAGTATCCAAGTCCACCCGAGTGGTGCCGCGAGATCTTGGATAAAGAAACTTCCCCGGGTTCCATCGACAACTGGGATAGTTTTGAAGATATTTTCGTAAGAAACTTCCGATCCACCCGCAAGAAACCTGCGTCATTGGAAGAGTTGAGGGCGTGCCGACGTAAACACGACGAGTCGATGAGAAAATATATACGAGAGGTGGAACATTATTAAAAACTCAGCAGAAGATATATCCGACGAGAGAGCAATAGACGCGTTCGTGGCGGGAATCCGACGGGGAGATTTCGTCGAGGACTTAGGGAGAACCAACCCCAAGACAATATCAAGACTCGATGGAGATAGCCAACAAGTGGGCAGATGGAGAAGACGCAATATATAACAAGCGACACGAGTCGCGTAAGAGGACCGCGGTCGAAATTTTCAAAATAGAAGGCGATTTTCCCGCCGCTCTACAACAACGACGCTCCCGGCCACATATCGGCTGGTTTCCAAGGAAATCCTGGAGGAAATAGTCGAGATGACTACCAAAGAAGTAATGAACAACAAGGCGACAATAGAGGTGATTCTCGCGGTCACAGGCAAAATAGTGGACCAAGGTTTCAAAGACCCTATGTGTCCCCCGAGGAGATGATGAATGGACCGTGTCAGATGCACTTTTTTCTCGATAGCAACGGAAAGAGACAGTCAGGACATCTCCAAAAAGACCGCCGCAACTTTCGTGCAATGTTGCGAGCCGCAGGAATTGCAAATACCCAAGCAATGAATAGAAATCACCAGGGACCAAGGAGCGAGATACATCTCCCACCTCCTCCCGCGATTACAGACGAGAATCGGCACCAGCTCAGAATAGCGGCAGCACCACAACCACCCCCGTATGTTGATCCTAATTCTAATGGCGCAGTCTTGATGATTCGTAAAGCTAGGCCATCTAACAGGGCGCAGAAAGTAATTTCGCGGCAAGTATTTATGGCAGAAAAGATGCCTCCACCAACAGTCGAGTATCTAAATTGGTCAGGACAGGATATCGGCTTCACAATTGCGGATCACCCGCAGCAGGTTCCTCGACCAGGGCAATCCGCACTTATCTTACCCGCAGTAATTGCTGGCTTCGACGTGTCGAGAGTCTTCATAGATGGCGGCAGCAGCTTAAACCTTATGTATGCAGATACATTAAGGAAGATGAACATATCCCTGGCAAATTTAGCACCAACCGATACACGCTTTCATGGGATCACGCCAGAGAAACCAAGTTATCCGCTGGGCAAGATTAATCTCGACGTTCAGTTTGGAACCCGAGAAAATTACAGGATAGAGAAATTGGAGTTTGAAGTCGTGGATTTCCCGTCGCAATATCATGCTTTGTTGGGACGACCAGCGTATGCCAGGTTTATGGCAGTACCTCATTACACGTACTTACTGTGGAGGTTGCCCGGACCCAAGGGACCAATCACAGTTAAAGGAAGCTTTGCGTTAGCTGACAAGTGCGACAGAGATTTTCATCAACTATCGGAAACCTTCGGGATGCAAGCAGAATATATGGCGCCAAGGCAAACTGATTACGATGTTTTACCAGACACAGGGAGGCCGCTCAGGGAACCAACCTTTAACGCAGCGAAGGACTCAAAAGAAGTACAAATCCACCCGACGGACCCGAAGAAAACGACGTCCATTGCAACAAATATGGACCTCGCATAGGAAAGCGCGCTCGTCGAGTTCCTCCGTGAGCACTGGAAAATCTTCGCATGGTGTCCAGCTGACATGCCAGGAGTACCCAGGAAACTTGCCGAGCACCACCTCAACTTGGACCCTCTCGCGAGACCAATCAAACAACCCTTGCGGCGTTTTTCGGAACCAAACCGCAAAGCTATAGATCGACTCAAGGATGCTGGTTTTATCAAAGAGATATCTACAGAAGCCACATGGGTAGCTAACCCAGTGATGGTGCCGAAGAAACACACGAAAGTCCTTCGCATGTGCGTCGACTTTACGTGTCTCAATAAACACTGCCCTAAGGATCACTTTCCCCTCCCAAGGATCGATCAAATCATCGACTCCACGGCAGGATGTGAACGTCTTTCCTTCTTGGATGCATACTCTGGTTATAACCAGATCAGATTAAAAGAAGATGATGAGGCCAAGACAGCGTTCATAACACCTTACGGCGTGTTTTGTTACAAAACAATGCCCTTTGGTTTGAAAAACGCGGGAGCAACATATCAGCGGATGATGCAGAAGTGCCTTGCAACACAGATTGGGAAAAATGTACAAGTCTACATCGACGATGTCGTGATAACATCAAAGAAAGGGTCAACACTGATCGAAGATTTGAAGGAAACCTTCGACAACCTTGACAAGTTTTGCCTTAAGTTGAACCCGACAAAATGTTCCTTTGGCGTTCCTGCAGGAGAACTTCTTGGATTCTTAGTATCAGCAAGAGGGATTGAAGCTAATCCCGAAAAAATACAGGCCATCGTAACTATGAGGAAGCCAACAAAGTTGAAAGAAATACAACAGCTGACGGGGCGAGTCGCAGCTTTAAGCAGATTCGTCGCCAGGCTAGGAGAAAAGGCGCTGCCATTCTACGCATTGATCAAACAAGGGGAGAAATTTCAATGGAACGAGGAAGCAGATAGAGCCTTCGAGAACCTCAAGCGCACAATTTCGACACCACCAATTTTGGTAGCGCCTAAAGAGAAAGAACCTCTCCTTCTATACATTGCAGCCACACCCCAAGTGGTTAGCACGGTTTTGGTAGTCGAGAGAGAGGAAGAAGGAAAGCTCCATGGAGTTCAAAGGCCAATATATTTCATCAGTGAAGTACTGTCGCCTTCAAAACAGCGGTACCCTCAGTACCAGAAACTGGCGTATGGAGTATTTACGACAAAGAAGAAAACTGCGACACTATTTTTCGGCGCAGCCGATAATAGTGGTCAATGAAGCTCCTCCGTCAAATATATTGAACAACCCGGAAGCTACGGGTCGTGTCTCCCTTTGGGGAATAGAACTTTCCCTCGGGACATCACGTATGAAAAAAGAAAGGCAATAAAATCGCAGGTCTTACCGGATTTCATCGCAGAAGGGATGGAGCTACAAAATACGGGGCCTCCGCATTTATCGAGAACCCGGACTATGAACTTTGACGGGTCCAAAAGGTTAGAAGGCGCTGGAGCAGGCGTGATATTGGTATCACCTGAAGGCGACAAGTTGAAGTATGTCTTGCGAATGACGTTCCCAAACGCGTCTAACAATGAAGCAGAATATGAAGCTCTCATACACGGGATGAAGATGGCAAAGACTTGCGGTGCAACCCGACTGAAAATTTTCGGCGACTCACAGTTGGTAGCACAGCAAGTTATGAACCAATGTGATGCAGTCAATGAGAGCATGATAGCATACAAGGAGATGTATAATGAGCTGGAAAAACTGTTTGATGGATGCGAGGTCAACCACATCAGCAGATTGAGCAATGATGAAGCCGATGTACTTGCAAACATCGGGTCACAATGTCTCGCGATCCCTCGAGGCGTGTTTTGGGAAGAAATAAGCGAGAGATCAACAAAGCCAATGAAAACAAAGAAGAAGGAGAAGGAAGAAAAACCTTCAGAAGTCACCAAAAAATCACTGGAAGAAGAAGAAGAGGAACAGGAGCTAGTCATGATGGTGCAAATTCCATGGATGCAGGCATACATATCATACATCCTAAGGAAAACAATACCCGACGATCCAGTTGAAGCAAGGCGAATAATTAGGAGATCTAAAGCTTTTACTGTGGTAAAAGGGGAGTTGTATAAGCGAAGTATCTCAGGTGTGCTACAGAGATGTGTCACACCCGAAGAAGGACGGATCATCCTGAAAGATGTACACGAAGGAATATGCGGGCACCACGTAAGCAGCCGCGCTATCGCGGCCAAAGTCTTCAGAGCGGGATTTTATTGGTTAACAGCAATTGAGGACGCGAAGGACATAGTGCGAACTTGCGACGCGTGTCAAAGATTCGCCGCCAAACCTCATTCTCCGTTAGCAGAATTGATGCCAATCCTATTGTCTTGGCCCTTTGCTCAGTGGGGTCTCGATATGGTGGGAAAACTACACAAAGCTTCGCCAGGTGGATATGAGTATATGCTCGTTGTTGTCGACAAATTTACTAAATGGATAGAAGCAAAGCTGATAAATTCACCGGACGGCGCGTCAGCAATCCAGTTTGTGAAAAGCATCGTCTTTCGATTTGGAGTACCTCACAAAGATCGTCACAGACAACGGCAGTAACTTTACTTCCAAGGAGTTCAAAGCATACTGTGCAGAAGTAGGCATCAAACTGAGTTTTGCGTCTGTCGCACATCCACAGACCAATGGTCAAGTCAAGAAGGCCAACGGCATTATCTGCAATGGTATCAAGAAGCGCTTGTTGGGACCATTGGAAAAAGCTCGACATACTTGGCCAGAGGAGCTGCCAAGTGTGTTGTGGAGTATTCGAACAACACCAAACACGGCGACGCAGGAGACGCCGTTTTTCCGGTCCATGGAGCCGAAGCGATATTGCCGATAGAAATAGAACATGATGCTCCAAGAGTTACAGAGTACGATGAAGAAACCTCAAGAAAAGCCTTAGAAGATGATGTCGACGCACTTGATGAAGCTCGAGATGAAGTCCCGTCACGAGTTGCCAAGTATCAACAGGACCTGAAAAATTACCATAGTCGACGACTGCGACCGAGGTCTTTCCAAGTTGGCGACTTGGTTTTGCGACTAAATCAAAAAAGTCATGAAAAACTCGAGTCACCTTGGCTTGGACCGTACATAGTCACAGAGGTAATCGAAGGAGGAGCATACAGACTCAAGGACAAGAAGACGGGGATTGCTGAGCCAAATCCTTGGAACGTGGCACAGCTCAGGCGCTTCTACGCCTAGATGCCGAAATATAGTCTCCTCTGTAAACATACAATGTACTGAAACGCTCGCGAGTTTTCATACGCACTCTTTTCCTTTTTCGGGGCACCGAGTGGGGCCGGGAAAGGTTTTTAATGAGGCGGGCTCGCGGTGCTGCAATATAATAAAGATAGTGGAGATATATTTCTTATTCTTCGACACGCTCGGGGGCTCAATGCCTTCAAGTCACAAAATATATACAATATAGATAAACTGGACTTACCGAAATATTTCGCCTTGGTACAAGATTACCTCGTCAAATAGAATATTGGAAGCTAAATATAGCGTACTCGCCAAAATATTATTGCTTTGGTCTGAAAACCTCGCAACAAAAATATAGAACGTGACCACCAAGACACTCGGGGGCTCATGACCATTGATAGTAAAATATATATACCTTCTCGCAATAAGAGAAAAATCTTCGAGATAACAAAATGGTACAAACCCCAGCCAAAGGCTCGGGGGCTGGACGATCAAAAATAACAACAATACATACTTACAGAGTCGACAGCTTTACAATATAGATCATGTTTACAAAGGTGTATCAATGGTGAAACTACAGCAAGAAAAAAAAGGGAAAACCCTCAATGGATACCTAGCACATGGTCTATGTTTACTTGTTCATTGGAAGGACGAGTACTATGCTCGGCATAGCTACTCTTCACGAAGAATTCAGCGTCCATCCGAAGAAGTTCATCCATCATATCTTCGGCTACAGGAGTCACCAGATCATCAATCTTGCTCATATTTCTCTTTTTCTTCGACATCTTAGCCAGGCACGTGGGAACAATTTGATCCATGGGCAATTTTGGATGGCAAATCTTTATCATCATCATAGCAAATCTTGTGCCAGCAGAGAGTTGAGCCCGCACAAAGCCATGGATTCGAGGAGCATCTCGAAATTTTTCCATTAATGCAGGAAGAGTTTCTGGCATTTTGTTGCGAGGGAACATGGTTCCATAAACTAAAAATAAGGTCTTCGTACAGAAATCAAGGAAATCACGGACCTGACCCGCGCGATCTTGAAATCTCGACAATTTGACGGGTACGCTCGGAGTGACCCCAAAAGTTTGAACCATGTTGTGCGACATGCTTGAGCAAAGCATTGGATCGAGCTTCAACACGTTGATCTTCGGCAGCAAGTATCCAAGAATGAGCCTGGTACATCGAAGAAATTGATCAAGGAAGGAAGAACTAGCAAAATAACGTCCAAGCATGGTTATAAACAAGAAACATACCTGTCATGTCCAAGTCTGGCGTCGACTCATCAGCCGAAGCATATAATTTTCTCGAGAAGAAGCTTCAGTAGCCTCAAGCAATAGCAGATCCCTTGCAGCAATGGCTTCTTGTGCCTGTTGAAGAGCAATTTTTCTCTCTCGGATGCTTGTCGAGATTGTTCCATCATTGCAAGAGTTTGTTTTTTCATGGATTGGAGTTGTTGGCGCAACTCTTGCAAATCTCGCGACAGATATTGCCCAAAAGAACCATCGACAAAGTTGTCATTAACCAGCGTTTTCTTCGAGAATGAGGAAGCATGAGAAGTATCGGTAGAACAAGGATCGGCAGAATAGTTATCAACTATCAACTGGAAAAGAAAATTCCAATATCAAAGGATTGCATAAGATAGAATTCCATTGATCTTCAAGAAATTTACATGGATATTACATAAGGAGTTCTTCAAAAGTACTAAGGAAATTGTCGCCAAAGCTACTATGGAGACAATAGCTAAAGAAACAATAAAAATAAAAAGAAGGGGCATTCAACTAGACCTCCGGCTTTGATGAGCTAGGAGTCGAAGATGGTTTGATCCCAAGATAGGAAAGGATTTTCTTCGTGTTGGGCTTCGCCGCCTTGATCAACGACCGCCATTTTTTCTGTTCTATCTGTTCTGCGTCGCCTACTTTCGCCCAGTCGATGGTTTGTTGGCTATCAGCAACTAAGGCAACAGTGCTTTCAACAGCGACCTTCATATTTTCCTGGCGCATCTTCAGCCCAAGATCTTCAGGAGGATTAAAGCACTTGGCAAGAGTAAGGAAAGTTGCGGGTTCCTCTTTCTTCGGGAAGAAATAGGGGAAGAGTCGCGACAGCCCTGCTTTCGCTTGATCAATGCCCTCGCGTGCTTCTGTTCCATGAAACTCCAGGAACGAAATGGCGTCAAGGAGAGGATCATTGTCGGGGTCTTCAAGTTCAAATTCTTGAGATGTTTTACCTGTCAAGATAAAAAATAATTGATCAACAAGCAAGAGAAGGAAAGAAAGTCGAAAGGATGCGAATTGGTTCAGATACTTACTGACAAAGCGACGGTTTTGCGACCTTACGCGCTTAATGATCGCTTCCTCGCGAGCAGATTGTGCGGCTATATGCTCGCTCAGCGAAGTCTCGGCATCATGAAGTCTCTTCCTAAGATCTTCGACACCAAGAAGATCGGTCTTGGCCTTGTCAGCCTCTGCTCTAGCTTGGATAGCATCTGATTCGGCCTTCTTACGAGCCTCTTCACTTTGCTCTAATTGTTGAGCAAGTGTACTGGCACGATCGTTGACCTCCGCCAGTTTTTCTGCCAAGAAAGTTAAATATAGTCAAAAACATCGACAACAAAGCAGTAAGAAAGCAAGGGAAAAAGAAGCAGCAAGGCATTACCTTCAGTCTTACTCGCATACTCACGATACCCAATGAATTGGGCACCGATACGAATAAGCTCTTTGATCATAGGCTGTCAAAGAAGGACAAAGAAAGAAAATATCGGTATGGGAAAAATATGATGGCATAAAGAAGCAAATGGAGGAAATATAGACAGTGACAAGAAAATTAAAAACTTACATCATCCAAGAGAGGGCTAGAGGAGTTACTCAATTGAAGAGTAGGCTCCGGGATTGTTTCAACCCTTGCCCTTTTTGGTGAAGGGACAAGGGGGCTTGAAGGAGCAAGAGAAGCGCCGAAGTTTTGTTGAGGAGGCGAGGATTCCTCTCCTTCAACTGTCATCTCCGAAACAACTAGAGTATGTGACGTACTCGTTCGAGCAGCCACATCAACAGTTGGTACTTCTTCCTCATCATCACTGCGATTAAATGTTGGCAGCATAAAAAGTAAGATAGGAAAAAATCTTCGAGGGTAAAAATAAAAATAAAAAAAGGGGGAAAAGAAAGAAGTGACTTACGAACTGATGAGGGCCTCAAGGTATGGATCATAAGCTGCCTTCTGATGTGGAGGAACAGCTTCTTTGGCTTTGGAGGTGCCGGAATCTTCGACATCATTCCTTTTCCTTTTGTTCTTTGGAGAAATAGCAGGAGGAGGAGATTGTGCTGATGCAAAGGCCTTCGCAGGCAGCTTCCTTTTCACGGATCCCGCAGATTTTCGAGAATCTGCGGGTTCATTCACAAAAGAGGGGGCATCTTGGTTGTCGTCGGTAACAATCGCTCTTTCTCGACTTCTCCACCTTCAGAAGGGGAGGAAGCGAGACAAGATTTGGATGGTTCTATATAAAACAGGGGAAGATGTCAATAAAAAGGAATTACAGGAAAATAGCAAGGCAATAACAAATCAACCAACAAAAATTACCTCGGGAAGCGCATTGGTGGCGCTGTACGGTTTTACACAGGATGAAGGGACAGAATCTTTTTTGCTGAGAGAAGAGATTTTTCGGACAAGTTTTTCTAAATCCTTGACCTCCAAATCCACCGACAGCCGATCTACGTCCAGAGAGGATTTTTGCGAGCCTGAAGAGGCTGCACTCTAGTCCTAAGAAAATAAGCCGTGATTTGGATACCCGACAGCTCTTTGCCGCGAGTATTTTGCAACTCGTGGATACGAGCCATCAAGGTTTCGTCGACGCCTTTTCTTCTTCGGTAGCCTCGCGTCCCAGTGAGCGGCGGCGAAGGATTTTTTCGGCGCCATCAAAAGGAGGGATGTTGTCTTCAGCACATCCGTGGTTCTCCTCCTGAATATACAGCCACTTCTTGCGCCACCCTTGAACTGAGTCAGGAAGTTTAACGTCGAAGTAGTCGACAGTGGGCCGAACAGAAATTACAACGCCGCCTATATTATAGGCGACATTGGGCGAGCCATTACGGCGGCAAAAGAAAATGCGCTTCCATAACGCCCAGTTAGGCTGGACGCCAAGGAAGGCCTCGCAGAGGGTGATGAAAATGGAGATATGGAGGATTGAATTTGGCGTGAGGTGGTGGAGTTGCAAACCATAGATAAAAAGCGATCCGCGGAGAAAAGGATGAATGGGGGCGGAAAGACCGCGGATGAGGTGGTCGACAAAACTTACCCGGTACCCCATTGGAGGGGTTGGGTAGCTCTCCTCACCGGGGAAGCACAGAGCTTTGGGCTTCTTGCCGATCCCCGCTTCTTCAGCATGTTGATGTCTTGGGTGGAAATGTTCGATCTTTCCCACTCCGCCGTCCCCAGATCCACGGCGGCCATGGAGGACTCCGACGTGTTGTGCCTTGTCAATCGACGCGGTGGCATCAACAATGGCGCAGGGTTTGCAGCTTGGAGACGAGGAGCTTAGGTGGTTGTGGGTCGCAGGAGCAAATTTGCAGATGAGAGCAGGAGAACGGCGCGAGCGGAAGTGCTCGAGGAGGAAGAAGAAGATCTTATATAGAGGTGCGGTCAAGCGGCGGACCGTTCGATAAGAAAAATGTGTGGCAGATGGTAGCCACGTAGACACGAGGGTAAAAAAGTAATTCAACATTAAAGAAATTACGGTACGTGCGCCAGAAAAAGCGGAGGACGTGTGTCCCCCACTTGCACGACGTGTCAAGATAGTGGATCAATTGGGCCCGCAAGGCAGCGGGAGAAGACTTCTCGAATTTTTTTGACTAGCAATCGTGGCTATCGTCAACAATAACGTCACCTTGGCAGAAGGAAAAATTCGACTCCACAGCTTCATAAAAGGCGACATGGAAAATAATGCTGAGCCTTTGATCAAATACAAGTTTTTGATCAAATGCTCGGGGGCTACTTTGGAAAAATGAAAAGATCAAGAATAGCAAAATAGAAATGGCATGAGCCTATGATCAAATACAAATATTTGTTCATAGCCTCGGGGTTACTCCCATCGGGAGCGCTGTTCGCGCACCCGAGAAATTATAAAACTTCGGGAGAGAAAAAATATAGCGACATAAAGCATGGAGCCTACAACCAAGCACAAGTCCTTGGCTGTAGCCTCGGGGGCTACTCCCATCGGGAACGCTGTTCGCGTGCCCGATGAAATTATAAAAAACAAGAAAAAAGAGGAGAGAAAGAAAAAGAAAGAATGCAAAGAAGAAAGATAGAAGAGCCAAAGAGTATATTTCGAGTTATAAATAACTTTGCATATACTCTCATCGGGAGAAAAATATAAGTCATCTTTGACTCAATAAAATGTGCCATTCCAACAGCCGAATAAGCACTCGACAATATATTCTCAGAACGCCAAAGTTGCGATCAATTTCTGAATGCCGCAGAACTTTGCGAAGGTAAGACCCCAGATCCGTTCTGTGAGGCGTGGCGCCGTCTTTGACGTCGGTTTGCTACTTTTATCCGTATCAACAGATACGAAGAAAAATCCTAACGGACGCGTTAGGTAACCGATAAATATAACTGGGACTCGACAGAATGGTAAGACCTTAAGCGGCACCTGTCGAAGTTTGCACCAGTATCCCGAGATCATGTCCAGGGACGTGATTTTGAAGTAGGTTTTTGCGGATTGCCACTAGAGCAGCTTAACTAGTACCCGATCCGTCGATGAACTAGCCCCAACTACCATTATCCCCGCACAATATAGAAACTTATGTGAAGAAATATAGAAAGGTTTTTGAATTGTCGAGTAAAAATAAACGGTGGAGATTTTCCCCGACTCTACGATTCAAGCAAAATCTCGGGGGCTATCGACATAGGCATCCCCAATGGGCCTCGCCGATGATGGTACCCGGGTTTATCGAAGGCCCACTACCCGAAGAATAAGAAGGTTCGAAGCCGAAGATATTGTTAAGGAAAGCTAGAGTTGTAATAGGAAGCATTATTTGTAATCTTGCGGGAGGAATTAGAAACCTACCCGGACTCGTAACTTGTACAATACGAAACCCTCGGCTCCGCCTCCTATATAAGGGGAGTCGAGGGACGTAGAAAGCATCGAATCATTGTCTCTCAAACCCTAGTTTTTACATCGTCGAGTACTTTTCGGCTGAAACCTTCGAGATCTACTTGCCCTCTACATCTAACGAAACCCTAGTCTACAATCCGTAGGCATTGACAAGTTAATCCCTTGTCACACATGCCTTAATTATAATGCTCAAGAGTAGTTAACATGTATGTAAGTAAAATATTATCTAGACGTCTCACAAATCTTGAGAGGGCAGAAGAAAGAAGTGTTCTTTGGCTCCACTCAGGGTCTGATGTTGTTGTTCAAGAGCTTTAGCTTGTGCTATTTGTAATCCCTACTTCTTAATAAAGCTCCGTTTTACCCCTAAAATGGTTAGCAAAAGTTTCCATTTCCTGAAGTAAATCCACAACTCCGACCAAGTATGTGCACCACATAGGAACAAATAAGGGTATAAATAGAGAACTAACCTGAGGTTGGGTGGTTAGGAGGGTGGTTGTACCCCCAGCCCACCAGAGTTCAAATCCCAGATTTGACATCTGTGTGTCTCATAAAGGCGGAATATTCATTCAGTGGGAGGCGACGTTCCCATCGATAGCGATGCGCCTGTGGTGACTTCGTCAATTTCAAGATCCAATCCGCTGGCTCAGTCTTCCAGAGATGCTCATAGGGGTAGGGTGTGCGTGTGTGCGTTCATAGGGGTGAGTGTATGCGCGTGTATCTGAGCATCTGCGTTTGTACTGTGTTTCTCAAAAAAAAAAGGGTATAAATAGATAAGATCAAGTTTTGCTTGTACCATATTTTCTATCATAATTGATTTCTTAAATTCGTAACAGAGTAATATTCGAATCAGAGCGTGGATTCGAATCGGAAACAATATGGGATCTGATCGGGAATAAAAATAGTCGGATAAATATTCTCACGGTCATAGATATATTTCAACCAGTACCCAAGTGGGATTTAACGTTTAGCCTTGAAAAGTCAATTATTTAATAAAATATAAACATGATTTAGATAAATACACAAGCATCACCGATTTGGTATAAATATAAAATGACTAGTGAATCCATCAGTTAACCTGTAGCAGAATGTGGAGCGAGCGACATGCTCACCAAATGGACTAGGTAACTCAATAACTACTAAATGTGTTGATTGAACTTGTATTTTAACTAAAAAAATGGATAATTTGATTTAAAATGTTTGGATAATCCTTTTTTTTTTTGGATTATCTATATCTCGGTATCCTATTCGCTACACCACATTTGGGCGCCACTTCAAAATTGGATATATCTATCCATCAGTTGTTTAAAATTGGATATGTATTTTCTTTAGATGGATCCTAAATAGGATTTGGTGCGTGAAATACCCTAATTTTTTTACATCTACAGAAAATAAATCAATATAATTAGGGATGACTGCTAGTTTATTTACGTTGCTAGTATCTCCTGCTGAACGCTCTACAAGTTGTACTAATAGTTATTTTAGGTGGACAAATGCGACTTCAGTACTGAGAACATGAAACATAAAATTCACCACTACAATGTTATATGTAAGATATATTTGACTCAAAAAAGCGACAGCTACGAGGCAATGATTCGGTGACAGCATGCTCTTAGACACCATGTATACTCTAGAATTGATATTTGAGTATATCGAATCACAAACTAGGAACCTCTGACAAAATATTGTTATAGCTGGAACTTAGAGATCTCTAGAAAATAGCTACCTATACACACAAATATATACACCATCTTCATCAATGAATACATATGACTTTGTATTCTCTTGTTTATTTTTCACATTTGAGAGGTGCAATGCATTAAAAAAAAGTTATATTATTACAATTGATTTTATTTTTTAGGTAGTATAATACTATGACCATGAATTGATAAAAATGGGTTATAACTAAGTAAAAAATGCTAGTGTAAATACCGTGATTGATACGCTATTGATTACGGTGATTGATTACTGATACATGGTAGTGCCAACACGGGATGGAGGGGCTCTTGCCGTTAAATTACATTGGACGATAGGATGTTAAGCGGAGATGTGAGATTAGATTGAATGGTTTGGATGCTCTGAATCTCCTTCACTATTGTTGTATGACCTATGATCAACTCCAATACAATAGTATAGATAAAACCTTATACTACATAGTGGAATTCTTTTATTATAGCGTACAGAGTACTTTTATTACTAGTATTGTTTAAAAGTCAAGTGAATATCCACATAAACCGATGAACCAATTTTCTGAGTAAATTACATAAATCTACCAGAATTGAGACAGTGGCAAGATCAATGTCATTTTTGGTATTTTTTTCTAAAAACTACCACTTCTGAGGCACGGAGCAACAATTGACGCAAATATTGGGTAAACAATGGATTAACATCACGGCCTATTGTCAGAGCTGACCTGTCAAACGTCTCTGTTAACTTTGGTTAGCAAAACGTGGAGTTGACCAAATCCCCATCTTACCCGTGCAGATCTAGTGTGAAAAAATGGGCTAAAATAAAAAAGAAACAACAAGTGCCTCCATGACCAGCTCGAGCTCGACGCCCTCCCCGATGTGCTCCAGCGCGCGCGGCCGTCCCTACAGGTGACCACCGTCCAGTTGGCGCAGACGGGACGGGAGGTGCACAGCAGCAGGTCGCCGGCGCCCCTAGGTCGGCGCACAATCTGCTTTCTCACCACGCACCCCCAGGTCGCCGGCGCCACCGTACCAGACAGGATGCACCTTCTGCTTCTGCCCTCGCACCCATCGTCGCAGTCCATGCATAGGTACGTCGGCTCGCCTCCCCTGGCCACCACGCGTGCGGCGACCGGGCGCACCGCGCAGAGCAGCGCACGTGGTTATGCGGAGCGCGTTGGCGGCGTGAACGTGGCGGTCGTAGGCAACGCAGAGCCGCGTCGCGTCCGCGCGGTAGTGCAGCGCCGCCGGCGCCTCGGCGCAGTAATCGCACGACCACCGCTGCCTCCTCCTCAGTCCTTCATCTCCATCTCCCTGCCCGCCAAGACACATCACCACCGGAAACTGGACCAAACGAGACGGGAGCAGAGGAAGCATAGAGCTAGCTCTGCCTGAACCACCACATCGCCGGCGGCGCGCAGGGACCTCGCCGGTGGGCACTAGGCAGAGCGTTGTTTCTCCAGGAATTTGTTCGGGTGATTTTTTTCCTACCGCATGGGTCCCTTCCAGAAAAGTTGCTCCTGAACTATCGAGAAAAAACAGCCGTTGGCTGGGCCCTGCATGCCTTAAACTGCTCTCACACTGCCGTTTTCGTGACCTGTTGCGGATTATCGAGAAAAGTTATAGTTTTTAGAAAAAAATTCGAAGAACGGTATTGACCTGTGACAATTGTCTCAATTGTGGAGATTTATGTAATTCACTCCCAATTTTTTAGAGTAAGACCAAATGACAAACAAATTCTGTGCACCACACAGAAACTAATCAATTTGATTCGCGTTGGTGGTTGATTCAGATACATTTCTAATATCTCTCGGGTGAATGTACTACAAGCTGTACTAAAGGCTATCTTTGCTATATCAGTGCAACTTCGATACCAAGAGCAGATGCATGCCATAAATATTACATACATTTGACGAAAATAAAATAAAAATCATCACAATAATTCCGTGACAAAATCCTCTTTGACACCATATATACTCTAGGTTTTTCTATCTGAATATACCTAATTATTGACTAGAAACATCCGTAAAATATTCGTATAGCATATAATTGGAGATTTCTACAAAGATAACTAAATGATACACAAGGAGACTTATACAATATATTCATCAAAATGAAAAAATAATGAGAGATGACATGTAAGGTCCAAGTATTTTCTTAAGTTTCTTGAAAATGATAATTTTATTTAAATATCTTTGACATATCTGCAATGCATTAAAAAGCGAATGTAATTTTATTGTAAAATATGATTTAAGTTTCGCACAACATATTAGTTATGAATATGAATTGAAAAAGTGATTTATAAGCAAGTAAAATAGTTTAGTACAAACATAAGGAAGTGCAATTGCCCTTATGCTAAACATTAATTGGCACGTTTTGGCATTTTTTGGCCCTGAGTGACATACAGCTTAAGAAAGGAGGAGTTATGAATAGGGTGCTGGAACTACTGATGTGGATAGAAAAAGTCGACATTGAACCAAGCGGCGTTTGAACCTGCTGCATCGACGGCAGCTAGCAGCTCTAGATTCGGGCATTAAGGACATGCTAAGTATTCACAGCTAAATTTAAGACATCAAGCGCGTATGAGCGGATGAACATGAAGGGAAAGCTGGTCCCGAGCAGACAGACAATGCCCCACGGCAGAAACAAATAATAGTTGATCAATTGTACATCAGTCTGCGCACTGTTAAACATACACTAGTAAGATTGCACGTGCACACACGTTCCATTTTTGAACACAACTTTTTAATCTTCAATTGAAATTTAAATTTCATTGTATATATAGTATTCTATATGCGTCTATATGTAATTATGTAAAGATAATCTCACATTCTCAACTCAACTCTGGTTCAGTGCAGACATTGTTTTAAAGCTATTGCATTTAGTACCACCCAAAACATCAGAAAATCTCACAATTGTAAGTGTGCTGCATATGTAGCTTAAGTGCTTTCTTTTTGTAGCGCAAGCGCTTCCGATGTCAAGGATGTATACACAACAAGTAAGACCACACGTATTAACTGTTTCATGGAAATATCTCCCTAAACTTGTTTTCTTCATTAAACACATCACAACTTCACAAGGTACCAACGGAAATTACGACAAGCACTTGTTGCATTTCTTAATTTGACGTAGAATAAAAATCAAACATTCTTAAACCATCCATCTATGAAGAATGGGAAAATGATTCCATAACAAATGAAGATAATTTTGTCTCTTCATGGGGAACAGGTTCAATAAATGATAAATAGCACGAAAATAAGATGTGGCAACCAACGAATGGTACTTACAGGTGGCTGCTACGTACAAAGGAATGGATCACAACTCGTGATCCATATCACCATAACAGCATACCGGAACATCGTTGTCTTTTTTTTTATTTACTACCAATTCTTCTCTACAATCTTCGCCTTCTCAAATATGAACTTCCCTTGTACTTTTGCGGTTCCTCGTAGGCTCTCTTGTACTTCCAGCGAGCAACTCACGGCAATAAAGGGAGTGGATGCCAGCGAACATGTGAAGCCCCATCATGTGCTGGATGTTTTCTTTTGCCCCCGTAGTAACATTCATGGCTTGACGGAACATAAATGCATGTCCATTTCTCCCCCAAGGCCCAAACAACCAAAGATCAAAGGATAGTATTAGCATTTATCCTCCAAACAAAATGAAAATTGAGATGCAAGAATAAGTTCTTCATCTGAATAGATAAATCACGGTATAGCGAGTTGTCAACAACTCATGTGACAGCCTCCCAGAAAAGACCACAATAACTCTAGTTAACTTAAACTCTCTATGACACTACATGCACATTCATTGAAACACACATGCTTAACTCAACTACAGAACACAAATGCAAGGTTACTATAATTTTTCAACAGCAAATGGCTGCAGGCCATGCTTCTAGGATGATGCTTGATGGTGCAATGATCTACAGAACAAAGCTTTAGATGCTTCAAAAAATCAGATGCTATACAATTAGTAATCAACAATCAGGCTACTGGAAACTATATTATAATGTCATGAACGCAGCTGAACACACCAAAAAAAGTCCATATAACAAATAATCAACGCCTCAACCTCAAGCTCAGCAAGTCATCAAAGTTAAACGCTGCACACAACCAAACTCATAAAATTAAACCCATGTGATCCGAGTCTAGCATGGGATATGAAAGTTGGCAATCATGTTTCATGCTGTACCTGGGTTTAATGGAACCCAACGAACCAGTGCCAAAATACGGGATAAACACAATGCAGGAGAAATTGCCACTACATCTGTGAGAGCAAATTAATCTTCTAATAATTATTTCCCAATAATTATGTGATATGTACAAAAAAAATTCAATCTGAAGATCAGCGAGCAACAATTCAGTCTAAAGATCAGTGAGGGCAAAGAATATTCATATGCAATATCTACAATTTGGTACAATATCTACAATTGATGGGACACATAAAAATAAGGCATATATGGTTTAAAACTTTATCTGAACCAGGCACCCTTCAATGTTTATACTTTCTGAATACTAAAGTAAATTATCGGCGATCATTATATGTGTATGCGGACGTTGTGAGAAGAAGGTTGTGTGTGCGGAGAGGCGTACCTAGGGACACGGAGGCATTACTTTTCACACACATTCAACATCCCTTTTCAAACTTGAATGGCAAAGACAGCATTACCTAAGGATCTAAGACACCTAGACAAAACTTTGCAAAATTGAATTTGCTCCTCATATCTAAAATTCAGAGTAAAGGCTGAAATATATTAGAAGAATGCAATAGAGTTCTATATGTATATAATTTAATCATTGCATGAATATTTTTAACCATGGGATGGCAATTACAACAAAGTAAAATGAACTCATGTAACACACAGGTTAATCTAATGCTTTAATAAAAAACAATTAGCATGCCAAGCCTGTACTATAAATAATAGCAATGTCAACCAATGAATTAACTGAAACAATGGTGAAATAATATGTTGACAAAGAAGAAAACATATTTTGATTCAAGTAAAATGAGCAATGGGATTTGCAATAAAATATTTGGATAGTGGATGGATGTAGAGTGCATGTGATTTGCACTGAGAAACCTTGAAGCCGAGCAGTCACATCCGCATATGGTATAGTCCAACGCCATGAGCGCGTCTCTGAATAAAGTCGTCTTGCAGCTGAGAGCTGAAGGAGAAGGCAGGGGAGAAAGCTTGAGGATGGGCCAACAGTCCTCGACAGCGAACAGGCAAAGAACGACGCGACCGGCCTTTAAGAACTATTGTGCGGCCCGTCGCTATCGCCTGCGAGTGCCTCCTCGTGCGCAAGAGCGCGCCGCCGGGGCGTCTCCTCGTCCTTCTTCCGATTCCCCATCCGTAGGAGCCATCTGAAAACGACAAAGAGATTACCCACCCACCAGATTACAGAGGCAGATCTTCCGTAGAAAATAATTATAGAATTAGAGCTTGAACATGGCCATGAACAGAAAAGGAAATTAGCAATTGTAATCAACAAGAGGGGTTGAGTATGGCGGGCCAGGGCATACCCTAGCGGGACAGGGGGCTTACGTCCGAGGAGGTCGACCTCCGGCGGCGTTGGATAGTTTGGTGAGGGCGGCCAGTTTGGCGCCGGGCAGCACGGGGGCGGGGATAAGGTCGAGCAGGCCGGACAGAACGGGCGAAAACTGCTATGGACGTGGGAACGTGGGGGATCAGGAGCAAGCGGATATGTGACGGACTGACGGCGCTCAACGCATTGAGTGCTCAACACTGGGTTGTTTTTGATCGTTAGATTCGGCTGGATGAACGGCCCAGATTGTTTGGATCTGCCTCTCTCTTCCTTTTTATATTAGTGGAGATGAACGGCGAGTTTTTACCATCGCTGCCTTTTTAAGCCGTGGCGGAGAGCACACGAGCACTCATCCTTGTCCCCCGCCCCACTCATCCTTGTCCCCCGCCCCACACACACAAGTGTTTCAGCAAACCGAAGCATACCAAGCTTCTGGTGTTTCTCGCATGTGCCAAAGCTCCATAGCCATGTTGCAGCTGTCTGTCCACCTCGCGCGACGCAGTTGTCGTTGGATTAACGACCACGTCCGTCTGCCGAGAATCGAAGCTGCGCAGAGATGCTTCTAGAGCCGGAACCCTGCCCACTGATGAAGCCCGTTCATCCGGGACTGCAGGTCCCCTGGGCCTGGAAAAACAGAATCCGGGAAAAAAAGCATCACAACAAAAGAACAGTCACAAGTTTCTAATGCATATTCAAGCAGTTAAACTTCCCACTAAATCTACGACAAACAAACTTTTTTTCACTGATGGAATCACACGAACTGAATGTGCTTTTCTCTGCAAGATTGCGCACCTACTCAAAAGATGCACATCAGGATCAATCACACGAACCACACGAATTACTTGCTACATAGTCCCACAAATACAAATTCTTCATAAGTAAAGTACAGGCATGCGGATTTTCCAAAACGCAAAACCCTACTAAAATCCAATCTTATCTGCAAGCTAAATTGGGAGGATTAAATACAGGAAAAAGCTTCACCTTCATTTCAAGCCGATGGCTTCTACTCGAGTGGGACGACTATGCCCGAGACAGCCGAGCTTGCCCAGCCATTGACTGAAGGCGGAGAAGGAAACATGGGATTTCCAATAGGTAGCCGTGCCCCTGGCACAGACTCTCACGTTTGGCCGTCGGGATTTACTGTACTGTACAGCACCACGCTTGCAAGGGAGGAAGGGGCGACCTCCACTGGCTGTGGGGGGTGCTGGGCCGTTGGAGCCACTTCTCGATTCGCCATTCCTCTCTTTGGCCACCGGCGGTAGATCCAGAACAGCCGTCGTCGCGGACAATTGGATCTGGACTTCCGCCATTTGCAGCGACGCGGCCATCCTGGATCTCCATGTCCTGGTTTGCGGTGCCCTTAGAGCAAGTACAATAAGTCCTAGTCAGTTGGCTATAAGGATTAAAATAATATAATGTTGCCTAGTTGGAGGAGAGAGAGGAGGAGAGAGAAGAAGAGTGGGCTCTTATGCAAGAGCCAGCTCTAGCACGTGCTCCTAGGCACTATGTGAGAGTGAATGGTGGACCATGCACTAGTAAAATAGTAGAATTTTATAGCTTACTATTACTTGTTGGCTCTAAGATGACTAAAGATGACATGGCACTTATCTTATAGCCAACAGTTGGCTCTACTATTAAACTTGCTCTTAGAAGAGCCGATCGGCAGTGCACGAATGGGAGGTCTGCACGAGAAGAAATAGCAAATCACATCACTTGTTGGGATCTTTTTCGCATAGAACATTAGAACCACAACAATGGTTTGTTTTTGCAAGGATTTGCATACAACCCATAATTAGTAATTAACACAATTGATGCCCAGTTAGTTAGTTCCGTTGTCAGCGGTCCAGTAATTCCTCTCCACTATCTCGTCCCTACCAGGCGGAGGTGGCCACCCTGGAGACAAGCGGTGGTGCGCCATTGAGAAATCCGCACAACATGCAACGCGAGGAAATCCATCAGTCCTAGCCAGAATACCCTCGGCCTCCTCGTGCCTGCGGGCGCACCGCCACCAACATCAATGTTCAAAATTGGAAAAGATTTGAATTTCAATAAAAAGTTCAAATTTTGAAGAAGTTTATATTTTAAAAACGTTAAGATTACGAAAAATATTCAAATTTTGAAAGTTATAAATAAAAATTCAATTCTTAAAAAAATCAGAATCGCAAAGTTCCATTACATTTATTCAGATTAAAAAAAGGTTTATAGTTTAATTTTTTTTTCAATTTTAAAAGTTCATAGTTTAAAATTTTAGAATTGAAAAATGCCTAGGTTTTAATTTTGTTTAGATTTCAAAAATGTTTCAGAACATGAAAATATTTAGATTTTCAAAAGTGAAAATTTTGGAAATACTCATATTTATTTTTGAAAATAGTAAACTATTACAAAATTCATGTTTTAAAAATGTTATGATTTTAAAAATATGTATATTTTCAAAAATATTTTGATTTTGAAAATTATAAAAACTGACGATGCGACAGACCACATAGAGGAATTGTCATGCTGGCCCGCCTAATAGTAAGCCTGACTAACTAATTGGCCATCAAGCTCCTTAATTACTTTTATGTGGTATGTGCAAACAATTATATCAAAATGTGGTGTTCCTTGCAACAACAAACCACTGTTGTGATTCTTTGCAAAAAAGACACCAACAAGTGATGTGATCTGTTATTTCCTCTCTGCAAGAATAATGCAGCTAGAAATTTGGAATATGGCCGGGGGATGAAAGGGGTTGGTGGCGATGGGCCGGTGTTCTTAATCTGGCTCATCGCAGTAAATCTCCATTTTTTACACCTGCCATGCACGGTGCCACGGTGGTCCGCCGTGTCCAAAAGGCCCGTGTATCCCGGACGATACCTCAGACGGACCCACGTTTCCTAGACCGATGTTGCTCGTATTGAAACCAGAAAATCAAATATCCACCGTTTCCCCAATTATTTTGTACCAGATCACAATGATACACGTGCGGTGAGATATCAAAGCTCACATACTGGCCGGTTCTACAAATCCACTCTCGATGCAGATACCATTATTTATATTTTATGTGAGAAAATATGATGTGTGACTCGTGTAATTCTTGGATGATATTGATGCGCTGATGTTCCGTGTGATCTTGCGGGTGAAGATGTTGACCAATAAACAACACATGCTATTAGTTTCCACATGTGTTGATTCAGGTAACTTGATTTTCGATTAATGAAATATGTGGTTGCTCTAAAAAAAAAAGGGGCTACAGCAAGGAGATATCAGAGTGGCCAAATTATGCATTGTATTTATTTGAGGATCTGCAAAATTCTGCATGATATTATGCAAACCCGAATGTACCGGATCCCGTGTGGCCCAAACAAACGATATTGCAGCATAATCCCTGGTAGGGATTATAAGCAAAAATGGGCTGACTCGTGCCTATATGTGGGCCAAGGTTTGCTTAGCCCCTAGCGCACACTCTGCGAATTAGTGAAGACCACATAACGTGCTGAGTGCTGACATGGTATTTCTTATGTTCTGCTCTTTGTATCGTTAGTTCATCATCTGACAGGAAAGCGTGTCTGCTCGTTGGGGTACTAAACGAAATGTAAACCTTCTTTATGAAAAACTAAATTATAATACAGTAGCTTTCTAAAAGGTTTGGACTTCAGAACAGAGATAATGTGATTTCGTGTTGATAGAAAGTTGACCTGTCACCTGTCACGACGGTCACTCATTTTTACAGCAGAAGTGAACAGCAAGGGGCACCGGTTAGTTGGTACTCGTACTATACAAGAACCTGTTGGTAGTGTGCTTGCGGCCACCCGATGGATTTCTGTGCTCCATTTGGTAACACATTTAAACAGCTCACAGCATCTGCACTCAACCTCTGAAGGTCTCCCAAATAGTTGTGGAAGACGCTGGACGAAAAATTTCGCCCAGTCTGTCTTTAAAGCCTGTTTTCGGCAGATACATGTTCTAGATTAGGACGATGAGGAGATGGTCGTCGCTCCGCTGGAGGAAGAGGTCGATTTTGCTGCCGTTGTCTCCTAGCCATGTATGCTCGGTATTTGATAACAAACTTTCAGTTAAGTATTGAGTTTCATTCACGAAAAGGTTGAATTAAGAGTAAACGGAGCAAGCAAAGAATGTCCTACCCTTTTCTCTGCTCCTTCCTCAAGAAAAGCACAAAGTCCTTTGAGGCGTACTGCATTTTCCTTCTGCGTGTCACCTTGTGCGTTGTGGCCTCCCCAACAGAAGCCAAACACAGGCAAATTAAGTAGGAGCAGCAAACAAAGCGAGCAGAGAAGGGATTTTAGATACTCGAGTTCAGTAGTGCCTTGGCATATTTCGTCTTGGCGGTAGACGGGAGGGAGATCAGGACTCGGTTCATACACAGGGAAAATAAGGCGATCGTACCATGCCTCAGGCCTCAAGGTGCATAGCACCATGTCCACTCCTGACAGTGTCTATTAATCACTACTACTTTGGTTTCAAATTAGTTGTCCTAGCTTTTTAAAAACGAGTAAAAATACGCTAAAATGGGTAAACAAATTTAACCAAATCTGCGACAATTAATTTAAGTAGCGTTTAACGAGTACCTTTTCTAAGTAGCGTTTAACGAGTACCTTTTCTAAGTAACTATTAAACTCAATTTTGTGTATCACATAGGAACTGATCAATTTGATTAGCGGTTGCAGCTAATGTTGTTACAATTTGTGTATCTGTCAGGTGAACGCTCTACAAACAAGTTACACTAGAGCCGGCGAGGCATCCCCATCGGGTCGGCACGGCGCGATGGGTGCTGTTTCATGCCAAGGATCGAGTTGTCCCAGCATTGTTTCTTGCCCAGGAGATGTGCAAGCGTCGGGCTTGACTCGATCCAGCGTTTCTCGTCGGTAGGCAACGAGACCAGTGGGGTTATTTTAACCATGGTAGATCTTTGTATTATTAGGTATAGATATAGATTTAACATGGTAGATCTTTGTATTATTATCTATATTCTTGATCAAAGTTTCACAGTTTGACTTCGGAAAATTATGCACAACATAAAATGGGCAGGAGGAAGTAGCTATAGTGCCGTATTTGAATTAATTAGAAAAAAAATGAGTCATGGGTTCAAAACTGGTTAAATTCTGTGAGGTGCATACTGAATCTCTTCAAACCCAAATGCACCGGTTGCCCGAACAAGCAGTATCCCTGCCTAATCCATGGCAGGGTTAAAATCAAAAAATGGGCATCTTCATTTCGATTACGTGGCCAAGCTTTGCTTTGTTGCTAGTCGACCACTCGCGCTATAGCGTACCAGTTCCTGCACAACAGTTGGGTGGTGAAGGAGTCAAAAAGCAGAGATGAGCAAAGCCGAACGGAGCACCGACAGGGTACAGGACACGCATACAGTTACGCACGCAGGAGTGGTTCTGATCGAGAGAAGCTTCTCATCCTGATTGTCACCTTTGCTCTCTGACAAACCACCCAAACGACCGGCAGCAGGCAGTACAATTGTCACCTTGCTCTCGATCTCGCCAGAGATCGTTCGTCAACTATTAGCCGAAGTACAAGTTCGTGGACGACGGAATCTTCCTGCTTCTTGCGCCCCATGAGTTTGTTGTGATGGATTCATGCAAGTAACTTTGGATGTTTCTGTTTAACTCGGCGTCCGTTCTGTTCAGAAGGTAGCAGGGTAGGGTAGAAGCAAGCAGGCGGCAGATTGGAACGGTCGTCGCCATTCTAGATTGCTACGCTACCAAACATAATACGTACCCATTTGGCAGGCATGTGCCTCGTGGAGCCGTGGAGCTAATCTGCACGACTGAGTTTATCACGTACCAACAGGTACAGCTACCAAGCAGCTAGCTAGACGTACGTACGCACGTGAACGGCTCCTGTTTTTTCATCACAAATCTAGTAGTCGAAAATGAGCCATGCATGACGTGAGCAAAGCTAGTTTCTACTATGCTGTATGAAACGGCAAATGTGACTGGCATGGAAAATTGCGGCTGTGTTTTATGATCACGATGATGAGACCATTAAGAATATATTCATCCGGTGCAAGTTCGCCCATTCTATATATGGTTAATCATCTAAACGGTTTCTAAATTGTACCAACCACACAGTTTTGCAAACGTATATGGCAATTGGTTGTGTAGAATAGATCGCAGGTATAGGAGTCTCGCTATTATATGGTTGATTTGGATATGTAGAAACTATTTATTTGTAACGATAAGAACTCTTCTCCATGGCAGATCTGTTCTCGGTGTATAGACCACCATACAAACCAATTCTGTGCACCAATAACAAATTAATTTGAAAGCCATGGTGGCTAATTAGTTACATTACTTTTATCTTTCCAGTGATCGCCCTAAAAGTTCAACTAAAGGCTATCTTAGCATGAGCAAAGCAATTTCAACACCAAGTAAATAGCAGTTACATGTCATTGATAGGTTATTGAGCCCATTGTCACACAAAATACACATTTACGACAACAACATGGAAATGGTTTGGTGACAATATCCTTTTACGTACCATATATATACTCTAGAATTTTCTATCTTGGTATATACCTGATCGTAAACTAGAAACCTATACGTTAAAACAATTATAGCATACAATTGATAATCGCTATAAATATAGCTATTGATACACGCACTAACATATACACTGTATTCATGAAAGTAAAAGTAACATGTGAATACATGAGGATTTATATTATTTTCCCTTGTTTGAGAGGATTTGGTTTCAATATTTTTTTTGTCATGTGTAATGAAATGAAAAAATAATTTTTTTTTTACAACATAGGACTTATGTTTGTGCACATCGTATTATCTATGACCACAAATCGACGTAAATAAGTTATAAACAAGTAAAAAAATTAGTACAAGCATATTTACAGTGAATCATGATGTGTTAAAAATTGTGCATGTAGCGGCAGCGGGTGACATATGTGGTAAAGTGATTGTAGAGATTCTATCGAGGATGAGTGAAACGATGACGTGCCATTACATAGCTTTCACCAAAAACAAGAGATCGTAAATGTGGTGTATCCATTCATCCGTTAAAATGGATACACTGATAGCTATGTGCTCTTACGGGTTGAAATGACGAAATCAATAAGTTAGTCTCCAAATATCACTCAAACTTTATATACTTATTGAATTGAATTTTAAAAACTTCATTATTATGAAACTCACATCGAGCACACTCACCCTGACTTATGCGCTCTTACCATATCAGCGCAATGTGTCCCTCCTAGGAACTTGAGGTGTATACCTCTCTTCAAAAGTTCTGGCGTGATTGCATCTTACATAGACGACACATTGGTTCCATCCGAATAAAAGTGTGGTTGGTGTCTCTCCTCCTAATAGGTGGTGTGACCGTTTGTTCCTACGAATGTGCAATAGCTCACTGTCATACCAAAGATGCGGCTTTCTCCGGATTCAATGAAAGATCTGATGTTAAACATTTTACCTAGTTTTCGTGCTTAACCGTTTTAGAAATATGCAAGATACATCTAATCTATCATAAATCTACTACAAAAATCAACAAAAGATTTGGGACATTTTGGAAATCACTCATACATACACAGTGTGTTATTGAGTACTGAGACGGAAATCACCACAGAATTAAAAAAGAGTAATTTGCACCCCAAGTCACAATAGTTGCATTAGAGGTGCATTTTTCATCCCAGTTGTTGCAAAATTGGGTAGGACAGTCCCAATAGTTACACCGATGCGCATTTCTAGTCCAAACGGTCACGTGGCGCCAGCTGGCTGCTCCGCTGGCGGCTATGTTGGATCGGAGTGGCGGATAACCCCCTGCATTTCTGTCTCAGTGAAAAAGTGGCCCTGTGCAAACACAGACGTGGCACTTTTACAAAACGGTCCTCCTGGACAGCTTTTTAATCGGCTTCCCCTGCGTAGTTGTCGCCACCCTCTTTGTGTTGCCTTCCTCGACGACAGCGGTGACGTCGTGCTCGACGCTCTCGATGGCCGCATCTTTGATTCCATGGAGGACGCACTGGAGCCGACCTACCGCGGGTGGTTTGACCAGCCTCTGACCTGTGGTACGCCGTTCTCGTACGGATTTGTGCTCGCCATCGTCAAGTGTGTGATGCATGTAAAATGCATACATGAACTTTTTTCTTTATCATATTGAATTTCCTCATATTTGCAACATATATGATGATAAATACCATGTTTTATATTTATTTATTGGGATTTACCAATGATCGGCTTTAAACTCTGCAGAACAGGAAAACCCTATTTGTGTATTATTCACTTTCAGAGACTTATACGAAGTCAAATTGACATGGGATTTTTGCACTAGTAGGAAAAACCTTATAGATGAGATCTTAGTTTTGTGGCGCACCAGCCAAATATGCGCCACAGAAAGCTTTTTTGTGGCGCACCAGGCAGGTACGCCACAAAAATAGTTTATTTTTGTGGCGCACTACTAAACCATGCGCCACATAAATGAGGTGGGGCCCACATCCTGCCACCACCAATAATTAGTGTAGTTATTTCTGTGGCGCATAGGACATGGTGCGCCACAGAAATAAGTGTTTCTGTGGCGCACTTGTTCTGGTGCGCCACAGAAATAATTGTTTCTATGGTGCACTGGTTCTGGTGCGCCACAGAAATAGTGCCTCTTATATCACTGCCATACCCCCTCCCTCGCCCGTACCCCCTCTCTCCCCTCTCGATCCCTACCACGCGTCACCGCCTTCCATGGTGAGCGCCGCCGTCGCCGTCGCCGCCGCCTTCCTCCGCGAGGGCCGCATGCCACCACGCTCCACCCATCCCCGCCACAAGCAGCAAATGCCGCTGCAGCGTGGAGGAGGAGGGGCCGCGGCGTGCAGGAGGAGGGTCCGGCGCCGCATCAAGGAGGAGGAGCCGCCACGTCCTCCTCCTCCTCCACCCCTGCTATCGTCGTCAACCCCCTCCTCCACCCCTGTTGTCGGTGAGCTCCACCTCTGCCCTCCCCTCCCTCTTCCTCTCCCGCGCGAGCACAAAGTGCTCGATGAAATGCTGCTGTGCTGCTGTTGTGCTGCTGTTGTGCTCTGGATGTTGATGCTGCTGTGTTGCTAGTTGCTAGCACGATGTTGGAACGATTTAGCTCCAGTCCCCCTTTTCTTATTTTCTATAACTTGGCTAATTACAGAGAGGGGGGAGAAGGTTGGTGTTAATATATGTCATTTATCTGGTATGTGCACATGGATTGAATTATAATCCCATTGCTTGCAGTTGTTGCTGATACGACTACAACGTATCTATAATTTCTTATGTTCCATGCTAGTTTTATG